>NC_092528.1:29232500-29532500 GCF_037038585.1 Patagioenas fasciata | reverse complement strand
CTCCGTTTGTGAAGGGATCAAAAATTGTGTGAACTGGTATGAACACAAGTGTACAGTCTGATTTACAGCTTCCCTGCCCACATCCTCAAACGTCTGGTAAATTTATGGCAGTTTAGCCGTTCGCCTTCACCGAGGACTACGTCACCTCATATTCTTTAAGGGAGGAGAACAGGCACGTGTGTTCTCACCGCGGTTCAGAAGCTCCTTCCCAACTTAACCTCACCGCAACCCGTTCGTTGCTGCGGGCCTGGAGACGACAGCGACTTCACCCCAATGAACGAGGGAGGAATTCATCTCGCTTGCAAGTCCCTGGATTCTCAATGCACAGCAGGCTTGTTTAAACACAGCTGGCACAGCGCCCTCCGCTCCAGGCCCTACCTCAGCACTCACGTTTCCATAGTCCCACACAAAGCCGGGAAGAACTTTCACCACTATCTTCTGACTTTTCCTTTTTGTCTTTGCAAGTTAATCAGTAACCAGAGACTTCTGCCAACAGTTCTTGCAACTGATTTCAAGTTCCTGCGGCACACGAAGCACGACATGGGTCTGTAGGTGGTTACAAACATTAGCCATTTATACAGCAAATTCCCTCTTTTCACATTTAAGCTCCCCAATCTTTCCCTACACTATGAATAATAACAAAAAGTGTATTTCACATACTGCAACACTAGATCAGCAACTCTAAACCCAATTATATAATGCAAAATGCTCTTCACCACACCTACAGGTCATAAGGAACAAGCCTTGCCCTGTTCCTGTTTAAGGAGGCCAAGAGAAATAAAAAAGACATTTTTTATGAGACAGTTACTGAGCTTTAATTTCCTACTGTCATTATTCACATCAGTTTATGACTGCAAACAAGCACAGGCAGCATATAGGGTGCTATCTATTACTATAATTATTTGTAAATTCTTCACCTCATAGGGTTAAGACAAAAACAATGATATGCAACATGGCCATAACCATAAAAGTGCAGATGGCAGCTGAGCTACTTTGTTCTTGCCTAATACGGAGATCTCATTAAACTGAGTGCTTAAACCTTAAATATTTGAGGAAAGAACCTGTTAGTAAATGCTAGTTAAATAATTAAATCTTTCTGATTAAGCATCCATCCTTTCCTTGGCTCTGCTTTCAAGCTCATTGTTTGTTATTATATCATTCACGTTGTTTGCCACTTCTCAGTCTTCCAGTCTAAACGGTCCCAAACTTCTAAACAAAAGGAAAAGGGAAGACAACTCCCCCCCCAAAAGCACTCACACCATCTTTAAGCCTTATAAAGAAGCTGATGAGAGAACAGACAAATACTTTCTTGTCTTCTTTTTTCATTCTATGTTAGATCACCTTGAAGAATCCTTTGGCCAGGATCATTCGGTGAGATGACAGGCAGAAACTTTTCAAGTCTTCTACTTTGCCCTCCACCTGTTCTGCATTATTATTATTATTACTCATTCTTCAAGAAACAAATGAGCGTTTCACAAGTAATTGCAGCAGCTGACCAGGTTCTCAGCTGTAACACTGAGTATCAATAATTGTCTTTGCTTATTGCTTTCTCATCAAGCCAGCCACAAAACTGAAGTAAACGGCTGCCAACCTAGTCAGGCTAAAACTGCAAGATGGAAAAGGAAAGGACAGAACAGAAAAGTAGAATTTATGCAAAATGTTGGCAATATTGAAGCAAAACTCAGAAATCTTCCTAAATTATCATTACACAGTAATTCATATTACTTGAATCACGCTTCCCTGTCCTTCCACTTCAACATGATATGGCAGGAAGTAATTAATGGAGACACACTCCCTTGTATATAGCTGGAAAGAATGAACCTTGCATCTCATTTGTGGTATTGTCTGTCTGGAAAAATGATTTTTCCCCATATAGAACAGTTTGTTTCGCATGTGATGTCAGAGATTAGCAGTTCTTTGTTCTTTAAATATGCATAAAGAAATTTAACGGGAGCCCACACGGAAAATTAAACCTTCACAAAGGTTTAGCTGTGTAGGTCGCTGAAGTGTTGCACACAGCCGCTTCTTTTTAAAAAAATAAAAATAAAACGAGACACCCAGAAAACCAATTCAAATGGAGAACTGAAACTCACTATTACCCACTACAGATTAAATAAGAGCACTGATTTTTGCTGTTTCTTTTCCCTCCCTTCTTTTCTACTCAAAAGTAGAAAACCTGCTTAGATTAACAGCTATTTTTCAGAATTTACTTTTTGCTGCGTGCACAGCACATGGTTCATGTTCTTCTGATCAGTTTTACGGAAAATCTGAACCTAGAAACTAGCTCTGTCCCCTGTGATTATGCACATATTTCTGTAGGACTAAAGGCCACTAAGAACATCTGGGGATTTCACTGAAAGATACCAGATGCTGACACCTTTTAAAACATTGACTTCAGGTAGGTTTGGAGGGAGATCTGTGAAACCTTTCCAAATGACAGGCAGCACCTAAAAGCCTCATACTTTGCTGCTGAATCAATAAGAACAAGTTTTGTGACAAATCAGGACACAAAAGACAAATGAGCTTCTCAAAGATCCAGCATTATCATTAACGTATCTTACGGATGTCATTCCAAGATCCACAAAAAACCCAACCAAATATATATATACGGCATGTTCCTGCAATTTAGCTATTTTCTGTGTTAGTTTTGGATTTTTTTCATACACTGAGTTTGCAATCAAGTGTAAGGCAAGATACATATATGACACAAAATTAAAGAACGATCCCCCTTTCACAATGCTGACGTCTGTGTGTGTGTGTATCATACTTCAACCTGTAACAATCTCAGAATACTGTTTAAAAACGTGATACGCGTATCTCCACAAACTTGTTTTTGCTATTCGGTTCAGATGAGGAAAACTCAGCTGAAACAAAGAGGAAGGAGGCAGAAGATGGAGCAGAAGCACCTTGTGTCCAAAGACTCAGAAAACAAAAGACCCAGACATACCAAACAGGCTGATGAGCAAATATTCCTTCAGAAGACACGTCCCGGTTTGCGGTACATTCATATTTCTACCTGCATTCCTCGAAGGCCAAGGAACAGCGACCTGGCACAACCACGCCAGTAAGAGTTGGCACAACTGTTCCCCAGTTGAAATCAGACACAAAGAGGCAAACACGGCTCAGTCGCCCCTGGAATTTTTTATGAAGCCAACAGTTCTCAATATCCAAAGTGTTTGCGTTAGTTTAAAGGGGACAAAACACCAGAGACTGTGAGACAGCAGCAGCACAGATAACTGAGTCCCTTTATAACCCTGCAGGCAACATAGGAGCAGCTTTTTGATTACCTGCCTAAGGCCTGGAATTTTCAGGCAGCATTTACAGGTTCAGAGGGGCGCAGCTGCCACCCCTTAGCATCTGGTCAGCGCCAAAGCTTTTCTAGGAAGGACTCTGACTCCTTGATCTGTGAAAGCAGCTGCAGAACAGCCCAGCTCCCTTACCCTCCCCGGCAGGAGCGCTCCGTGAAAAACTTCAGCATTTCTCTCCAGCTTCCATCATCCCAGCAAAACCCGTAAGGTTATCTCATACCCAACAGAACAGTTGCTAGAGCAAATTTGTCACACAAGGGCAAATTCTGTGTCCTTTTCTACGGTTATGAAACATGTGCTTTGTGCTATATAAAAGCTACATGGCAGAACCACAATCCTAAAGGAAGGGGAAGCTGCGGTTTCAACATTTGTCATCCGTAATAAATGAAGTATCCCATCAAGCTGTAATACTAATTACATAGCACAACCTAACGACAATCACCCTGCCTGAAGAAATTAAGAGGTTAAACAGAAGAAAAATTTCAAAATGACAGTTTTCCTGGGAAACGGACAAGTATGACAGCACAGTTGTAATGACTGAAAAAACACATGCAATTCACAAACATAATACTCATTTTCAGCGACTTGCTGCTCCTCGCTTGTGAGTGAATTACTGCAAAGCCACATTTTACACAGACCAGCTTTAGGAGGGCACCTCTGTACCCAGTGCTGGGGGAGAGGGGGAGACCAGCCCTGTGCCAAAATCAGCTCACACCACGCTTGGCTGTAACAAAAGATGACTCCAGGGAGTTCGTGCTCATCATCGTTATTCTATGCACGTTAGGAGCCACCTCCAACGGCTTTTACTTCAATTAAACCTTTACTACGGTAAAGGGCAGAGGGGGTATAAACACATTTATACCGTGCTGATCGCCAAAGGTGTGATGAGAGACAGAGGGAATCCCTATTTAGGGACACATCACCCCTCCCAAAAAAAAGCAAGGACAAAACCCCCAAACAATGTCTCAAAATTACCCCACAAACCTCGTAGGTGAGAATATATCCATTCCTTGCCATGTAACCATCCTCCCCCACCACCGCCCTTTTATTTTATTTTCCAGCTGAGCACTTGCCTCTCCTCCGTGCCCATCAAATATCCCGAAGATGGAAGGGTGAGTCTTGTTCACCAGGTCGGTGATCACTTCGAACCTGTCCTCCATGTGATCCCTCCGGCCTTGGATGGAGTAGACGGCCACATTGTGGCTCTTGAACTCCCAGGTCTTGGAGAACTCGGCGTCCAGCACGTCCAGCCCCCCGAGCCTGTCATTCTGCATTATCTCGGCCACCTTGCCCTTCACCATCTTCACCGCATCCCTGCTGGACTTAACAATGGTTTTCACCTCATCCGTGTGGAAGAAATAACTCCACAGGGCCAGGCTGATGCACAGCAAGAACAAGGTCTCCGGTCTAAGCAAGAAGTAACGCATGATCCGACCCAGCAGAGACAGCAAAGTCATTGTATCCTCTATCATTTATTATCGAGACCGTGCAGCCCCACACCATGCACCGCGCACCCCGGCGGCTGGGAAGGCTCCGAGCCGAGGCGGCGAGTCAGTTCATGCTCCGCTGGGGCGCAGGCGGCGGGCGGGCAGCGCCGAGTCCCGCTCCCCGCCGCTCCCTCCTCCCGGCGCCGGCCTGGGGGGGCCGCTCCCCGCTCTCGCCCGGCGGCCACCGGCGCGTCCGGGCTCCGCAGCGTCCCGTCCCTCGGGCGGGGGGAGCCGCGCCGCTCGGAGCGGGCCCGGCGCGGCTCGGAAGGCTCAGCCGTTGCCGCACCCCCCGCGGCCGCGGGCCCCCCTCAGAGCCCGAGCCCGCTGCGGGCGTCCCTAGGCCGCTGCTCCGCCTGCGGGCCCCGCGGGAGGCCGCCGCGCTCCGCCGCTCTCGCCGCTCACCTCGCGGGCCGCAGCGACGTGGTGCCTCGCAGGGCCGCCCGCGGGTACCTGTCTGCCGTGTCCCCCACGCCTTGCGCCGGCCCTCCCCCGGGGCGGAGCCGCCGCCACCACCGCCTCCTCGCCCGGCCCCCGCCGCCCGACTACAAGTCCCGGCGGGCTACGCGGGGCGGGGGCGCCCGCACGGGGTGGCGGGGGCGGCGCGAAGGTTTCTGGGAGTTGTAGTCCGGCGGGGCCCGGGGAGCGGGGAGCCGGGGCAGAAAGAGCAGCGCAGGCCGAGCTGCTACACACACTCCGGGATGGAAAGGTTGGACTGCAGCTCATCGTGCTGCGAAAGCCGGGGTGACCCTGTAACCCCCCACCCCACTTCTGCTAAAAACCCTGGGAAACCAAGAAACAAAACAGTGCCGTGTTTTTTTCTATAAGATAACCTTACAAGACCGAATGTAATCAAGCAGTCTCCAGTTACATTCACAGGTGAAGCGGAGCAGAATTTCTGAATTATCAAACTGATGGTAGAGTTTGCCTCGACAGTTTTAATGGGGGAAAAACCCCCAAACCCGCTCAAAATGTGTATTCGCTTTCTCTGACCTGTTTCTGTAAGCCGTTGTTTTTATGCTGGCTGATAAGCAATGGAAATTACAAGCTGTGACAGCATGAGCAGAAGTTTGCCGGAATATCAGCAATTCAGCCCGAGCTGCACATGAGCTGGAGCTGTTTTCAGCCAGCTGGCAGATTGGGGGCCTGAAAACTGACAAAATTCATCAACCAGCCTCAGAAAAGTATGACAGCTGATATAATAGTCAAACACATAGGAGTGGTGTTGAAAATGAATTAGCAAACCACAAAACCAGTCTGAAATTTCGAGTGGAAAATGTAATCGGCTGCCTTTCAGCCATGGGTCAGGTACCTGACTTCCGAGTCCTTCAGCAGCTCCCACTTCCTTAGGACTTTTGGTAACAGAAATCGCATGTAAATGTACATAAACTATTGTTTTGCTAGATTTTTCAAAGATCAGCTTAGAGTAAATTATATAAACCCAAGCCCAGTCAAACCAAGGTTAATTATTTAAGCCTTTTTGTGTCTGATTCTCACACCTGAGAAGCAGGGAAGTTAATGCCAGATGCTGTATATAATGATGATACCGCTCTAAATCTCAGACGTATGTAACATTTCATTAGTATTTCAAAGGACTATCCAAAGTTGTACCTGTCAGGCCTGAAGGAACTCTTGCCTTTGTGTTCCCATCATCACCGTCCGCTTGAGTTGAGCTGCAGGATCTTTACCTGAAAAGGCCAAAACACGTGTTGGTGAGTTTGGTAACACGGTAACAAAACAGACTTTGCAGCGTCTGGAGCTTTTGATGCCACCTGAACAGCAAACTTAACGATTACTTCCAGGAAACGTGGGACTAATAATGGCAAACAGAGGCTGCAATAATTCGCACCTATGCGATAATATTTTTGCTACCACAAACTTTGTAGCTACATCAAGCCTGAAGCTTTTTGGTCAGGCTGAGTCCCCGTTTTGTGCATAGAGCTTTTCTAGCAATATTTATCTGTTTAAACAGAGCCTCAGCTCTATCTGGGACACCCACATTACAACACAGAGCCCTCAGCACAGTCCATTTGTCTTTTTGCTCCATCTGCTGCAGCAACTCCCCTTTGAGTTGTTCCTTGTACCGCCTGGAAGCCGCATGTGGCCGCTGAGCAAAATTGGCTCTGGAATGATTGTGTTTGTTTATAATAATGACTGTATTACGGCTTCTATAAATTCTATTTAATTTTATGTTTAACGAAAGATAAATATGAAAATATGGAGAATACTTCTCACTACTGCCAACATGAGTTATTTTATCCTCATTTTAATGAAATACAAATATGTATGTACTGGCAGGGAACAGTGACTTGTATGAAAGTTGTGTTCCACTGGTGGCAAGTTGAATTCAGACTACGGAATTTCGAAGTGGAATAAAATGGTTTAAAGCCAGAAAGAGCACAAGTCAGTCTTCCAGCCCCCAGCGTGCATCTCCTCATTGTTATTTCAGTTGCCAAGAACTGGTATCTGTACACTGCCCAACAACTTTCTCCAAAGATGTACAGGATCCTCCCTGCACTAAATGCCCCCAGAAGCAGAAGATGCACCCTACTGCCCTGAAGCAGCCCATAAGCAAAATGATTATTGGTGCCTATCTTCCATTACATTATGCATATTTTATACCGCAAGAGAAATCAAGTTGGTTCTGAAAGCATCTTGGCTGTGAAAATATGATCTGAACCACTCTGGAGCTGCAGAGTGTCTCAAGTTTTCCTTTCTGAATGGGAGGTAAATGGAACAATAGGGTACAGGCAAAGTCTTGCTCTGCTAAACAGATGCAAAGGGGCAGCAATTGTCATAATGACAGGGCCATCTCAAAGTGATCCATGTAAATATTCAGCCCTTGCAATGGAAGTGTCCACTAACTAAATGTTAATTATCCAGGTATTAAGTACAAGTTCTACAGCAAGGTACCATTAAGTGCAAAGGTCAAAGCAAGGTGGAGACAGCAGTGGTCTGATCCAGAGCGACTCCAAAACCCCACTTACGGGTTTCATTCTGCAATCCCAGGCTGAAGCGTGTCCTGCTTCATCTGGCCAGTCTCCCCAGGGGAGAAACAACTTCAAGGTCCAAACACATTCTTTTAAACATAATAAAAAGATCACAAACATTTGGGATAGCGGTTGTTATTGAAAGATTTCATTTTGGGTTCTTTTGGAGGGAGACCTCTGACTTTCGTTCATTTGTAAAAGGAGAAAAGCGACCCCTGAGTGAGCGTCACCAATAAACTTAATAATTAACGCAGTATGTAATAAACTGAACTGGTGGGGAAAACCATTTCTTGCTCAACAGCTCCTCCTACTGTTTACATGACGCTTTCAAGGAATAATTTGTTCTCATACCTTGGCCACAGAGCAAATAATCCGCTAAAATAAACATGTATTGATCGTCTGTTTAGTGTTATAATGCTCAGGAATTGGGTGTATGTTGCCTGATATGGGATAAAACTGGAAATTATTTTAGGTCCAGGAGAAAAAAAAGCAGCATGCAACATTCATGGGCAATTTTCTTGCTACCCAGAATTAAAATACAGAATAAGATATTGGAAAAAGCCCTCGCTTTTTGCTAGGCTGCACAATACCAACATTGTTAGCATTATAATTTCTTGCTTATAATAGAGAGCCAATGTTTTTTTGATTGCGAGAAGCCTCATTTTGTAAAGATACTTAAAATGATAAATAGTAATAACAATAAAAAATTATTTCATTTACTCTATATGCAAACTGAATTTACTATCATTTTACCCTGGGGATGAACAGTGACGACACAATACTGGATGGGTCATCAGTTTTACTGCACTATGTTACTAACATGAAGCATTTAGCTTGATGGAAATGTCCTTGTAAAAATACTACCAAAATCTGTAAAATTTGTGTTCGACAATATTTTCTGTGATGCTCAAATGTGGAGCATGGTTCTGCTATTATTTACGATATGCTGCTGACTCTTTGAAAAGTCTTCTCGGGAATTTCAGGTTCAAACAGTGTTTTTAGCACAAGGCAGAAGTGCACACTAATGCAGGTTACTGCAGGTCGGTCCTTCCATTGCAGGTCACAACACCAAAACCTTATCAAAATGTTCCCCGAAGCCTACAGAGATATCTCCCTTTTCTTCTGTCCATATAGAAAATCCTAATAGGAAAAAATAGCACTGTAAAAGTGTATTTTTGCATGTCAGGAATAAAACCGCAATGCAGTAAAATCTCTTGTGCTTTTCTTTTGAGATATTCCGAAGAAAAATAGGTTTAGACTATTCAGGATGTTCTCTGGCCACGATAGACGCAGCTCTCCAGAGGAATAACAGTACAGAATATCATCAACAGCTTTCTACAACAGTTTTGATAACAGTTAAATGAAGTTTGAGGTTTTTCTGCCAATTGCTTTTATTTTTCTTTCCATCTCAGTTGATATAAACACTTCCTAATGTTGTTTCCAGAATTTTATGTCGCAGCAAATGCCAATAATTGCAGGTAAATTCTGCCTTCTCCCTGGTAAACCCATGAGAAACATGATTACGGGAATTTTGCTCAACTTGCACCTCCATTGAAGAGGAACATTTGCAGATGTCAAATGAAAATAGCAATTTTCCACCCAACTTGCTCTTTTCTATTTTCCACGATTCTCAATTCCCATTCCTCATTATAGCACATCTCCGCGTGTAAAGTCTGATTTTCATTTATTTCCTGGCAACATAAAGTGACCCTAATGTCAGTGAGAATGGGAATCGCAGGGTGCAGGGAGGTTTCTGGAAAATGGAGGGTCATGTTTAGCAACAAATTTGATTTAAACATAAGATTCTGCTGTGGAAAAGTGTGCAGCAAAGCCCAGCAGTGAAGCTGTGGAGCTGAGGAACATCGTGGGTGAATGAGGAAGGTTAAATATCTGCAGACAGATAACATCAGAATGGAAATCCCAGACCTGGGTTGTTAGTGTTAAGGTATAGAATTTCTGATTATAAGTATATAATTTGGAGTAAATTATAGCCCAAACTAACATTATTTTAAGAAAACAAAAATTTCCCAAGTAAACTAAGGGATGTTGTTTTTCAGTGTTTACTTGTTCTTATTTACTTTCAATATCAGATCGATGTTTTGATTCTGAGTCCAGCTCTTAAGGGCATGAACATACTCATGGCAATTCTCACTGATTTATTCTGAGGTTTCCCTGGTTAGTTCCTCTGTATCATAATTATTCAAACCACATTTTTCCCTGTCAGTTCTCAGAGATGAACTCACTGAGAATTGGAGCATGACTGAAATATTGCCAAAAAAGCCCGGCAGATAAAGCTGAAGCTGATCCCGACTGCCAAAGCTGCTGTCTAAAGTATTCTTTCATTTAAATAGCAGCATAACTTTGCATCAGGGCTGAGTGAAGATATATTTGGAAATGTTTGCAAAGTGTTTGCTGGTGAATTAAAGCATCACGAACTTAGCACTTTTATGAAGAAATCCAAAATATGCAAGGGAAATATAAATAGAAGTTAAGCAATTTAGAATCCCTTTGAATTAGCTAAAAGCTGGCAGCAGTCTTATTAAATCTTTCTCAGATTCGAACACAAATTGATAAAAATCAACAGCAAAGCAATCTTAATTTTCACGTTCATTAATTTTTACTTGGTTTAGCAGATGTTTCGTGCCTCTTTTTGTAGACTATTTAATTTGCATTAAGCCACAGACTGCAAACTTGATTTATGCATTGTAATTCCGTGCATTTCTACTTTTTTCAGATAGATTTGTATGCAAAATACTATGGGCTGCATTCTGGACCAGATCTTTAGGTCACCCGAGCTAGGCTTGTACCAAAACTGAGAGAGGAACTGAGGTTACCGGTGCCTTTAGTTCTTGTGACTTGCTCTAAAACTAAAATGAACTATGGACTGGGCCGACTGTGCAATTTAAAACAGACCCCAAGTTGCACTCAGTTTCATGACTCTTCAAGAGGTTAATTACAACCACAGTGAATTTTAAAGGTGCAGGAGTGATCCAACCCTGACGCCTTCCCTTGACCATACTCTACATACCCTAGAAATACTTGTAAAAGACACGATAGAGATAACTCAGCTCTGGACTACTTCAGATTTCCTTGAGCAAGCCAAGTAAATGGGTTTTCTGACTGCTTTATGGTGCCTGAATGGCACAAAGCAGGCAGCTCGTGTTCCTTTTGTCTCTGGGAATATGTGATTGATTCTCATAGTCTGCTCATTTTCATACGCAGCCTCGGGACAAGGCTCCTTTACATCAATTCCAAAGTTTCACTTATTTTCCCAAACTTTGGTGATGGAGATAGAGAAATATTCAAACAAGGACAGCGGAAGAATCTTGTATTGGGGTATGGAGAATTTGGTAAGGCTTTCCCCATTTTTTAAATTATAGTGTTTGTATTCATGTCCAGTGCTTGAAATTTGCTTGAAATGGGTCTGTTGATGGATAAAGATGAAGGATTTGTACCTCTAGGGCTGAAATGGGACATGTATTTTATAAGCAGCAGGAAAAGGAAGAGACTCAGACTTTCTCTAAAGAGCTGGCACAGAAAAGTGAAGGAGCATTGCTGGTGTCCACTGGGTACAGCCATAACGTTCCTTCAAGAGAAATACAAAAGCGCAGAAAGAACTACAAAAGCAATTAAAAATCAACCAAACAAACACCAAAACCCACACACACCACCAACAAAAACCAAGCCACCAACAACAGAAGACAAAACAAACAAACCAAACACATACTCAAACCCCCAGAAATTAACTGTTAGGGACACTTGCAGAAGAAGACTTTGAAAACATTCTGTGTTGGGTAATAGGATAAGCTGCTTAGAGATATTTAGACGTATACGCCCCACTGAATCATCCAAGAAAGTTTGGTTCGTAAGAACTGGATGCAATAAGTGATAATTCCCATACACAACTCCTACACAAGGATGCTTTTAGTAACATCTATTCTTCTTGTGTGCCTGCAGTGACAAACACATTTCTTTCTTGTTTGTTCCCCATCTTCTCATGGGCAATATGTCTGGTGAGATCCAAACGGCATGGTTTGCACTAAAATAGTTGCAGAGGTTGGTACCTTCAGCTGTCAGAACCGTCCCCTTCCTTCCTTCCTTCCTTCCTTCCTTCCTTCCTTCCTTCCTTCCTTCCTTCCTTCCTTCCTTCCTTCCTTCCTTCCTTCCTTCCTTCCCTCCTTCCTTCCTTCCCTCCTTCCTTCCTTCCCTCCTTCCTTCCTTCCCTCCCTCCCTCCCTCCCTCCCTCCTTCCCTCCCTCCTTCCCTCCCTCCTTCCTTCCTTCCTTCCTTCCTTCCTTCCTTCCTTCCTTCCTTCCTTCCTTCCTTCCCTCCCTCCTTCCCTCCCTCCCTCCTTCCCTCCCTCCTTCCCTCCCTCCTTCCTTCCCTCCTTCCCTCCCTCCTTCCCTCCCTCCTTCCCTCCCTCCTTCCTTCCTTCCTTCCTTCCTTCCTTCCTTCCTTCCTTCCTTCCTTCCTTCCTTCCTTCCTTCCCTTCCTTCCTTCCTTCCTTCCTTCCTTCCTTCCTTCCTTCCTTCCTTCCTTCCTTCCTTCCCTCCCTCCTTCCTTCCCTCCCTCCCTCCTTCCTTCCCTCCCTCCTTCCCTCCCTCCTTCCCTCCTTCCTTCCCTCCCTCCTTCCTTCCCTCCTTCCCTCCCTCCTTCCCTCCTTCCTTCCCTCCCTCCTTCCTTCCCTCCTTCCTTCCTTCCCTCCTTCCTTCCTTCCTCCCTCCTTCCCTCCTTCCTTCTCTCCTTCCTTCCCTCCCTCCTTCCCTCCCTCCTTCCCTCCCTCTTTCCCTCCTTCCTTCCCACTTTGTGAAACACACACACACCGCAGCACCATCTGCTTCACCACAATGCACATTTTCCTGCATAGGAGCTGTATTTTAATGGGGAAAATCGTCTGACTACAAGAGATTTTATGTCTTTGTTTTAATTTTCTTTTATGTCTCCTCTTTCCCCCCCACCCAGTTCCCACATCAGTCCTCAGTCTCCTGAGGCAACAAACTGTGAAACTGACACCAGATGTGGGAATGAGTTGCAAACAGCTGCGGGCTTCCCCACTGCTGCTTCCAGCTCTCCAGGATTCATGTCTACACGTGCATACGGAAGAAGC
Source organism: Patagioenas fasciata (assembly GCF_037038585.1). Taxonomy (NCBI): domain Eukaryota; kingdom Metazoa; phylum Chordata; class Aves; order Columbiformes; family Columbidae; genus Patagioenas; species Patagioenas fasciata. The sequence goes on along the minus strand of NC_092528.1, from coordinate 29,519,612 downwards.
TGGTGATAGCAAGACAGTATTAAATTCAGTTTTCGTCCCTGGAGCTCCACTGCTTTCAGCATCCCCACAGCTCACAAAATCTGCCACAATCACAGTATCTGCTTAGAGAGGGCAGAATGACTGGCAGCTGCCTTCAGCTGATGAAAAAGAAGTGAACAAAGGATGAGAGGGCAAGTCGAAAGAATGGAATGTATTTACACAGATCCCTCCGCAGGAGGCTGTTTATCAGATGTTATGAACTGATTTATTTATAGCTAATGACTTCTCCAAAACATTGTTCTCTGCTGACCTTTATGCTTAGATTGAAAGTCAGGAGACCTACTCTGCTGAGTAAATGAAATAATTTTAAACTAAAATACAAGGGAAAAAAAGGCTTCTTGCTGTATTGTGAATCCATTGGTAACTACTGTATCTTGAGCTTTTTTACCTTATTATCATTGATAATAAGGTAGTATTCTCCAGAACAGCCAGTAAACCTGGTACACTAAAAGAGAATAACCACAACTTGATTTAATACAGGAGCTGAGGACGTTTAGCCAGTAATCCGATCAGCTGCTTATACTGTCAGCTCCTTATACAGAGGTGCTGCCTCTGTGGCCTGTGCAGTGCCCGATGTGTTTATAATGCTCCACAAATAAGGAACAGGGATTTGCACTTTTCCAGGCTTACGTAATTAGTCATTGCTTCCTACAAAAATACAGAAAGCAAGAATCAGGCTATTTCACCCGCCAGATCCTGCCTCTCTGACTGTCAAACCCACGCACACTAACATGTTTGAACTTGGTTTACAGAACTGAGATGTTTGCACCCAGAGAGGCTTGTGCCCTTTCTTTGATTGCCATCTCTGCTCCCCCGAGTAGCTTCCAACAGCAAAATGTAACGAGGTTCAGTAGTACAGAAAATGCCAGAGTCATCTGTGCCCCAAAGAGACACCAAATCTACCTCCCGCTGCTGTCAAGCCCCGTGCTGTGGGACTGAAGACACGTGGTTTACAGTCGGCTCCTCACGGTCAGCAATGCCTGTCAGTGCTTTCAAACCGGGATGCGTCAGGAACCCAAGTGGGTCCCGTCACCTTTTCCTCTCGCGATGCTAATGAGACTCCGTGCTCTGCAAGCGCACAGCGGAGACACGAAAGACGTTGATGAATCTTGTTTGTTGTTGCCCATAGGAGTTACAAAGGAGACCTTTGCAGTAAATGGAAAGTGATGCTGTTCTCTGGAGGGATGGCACAGTATTTCCCATGCTCTTGCTGGAGGAGGAGGGGAAGGGTTTGCTCCCTTCACAACACCCAGCCCATGCTCCTGCTCCAAGTCCCGGCTTCCCCTTGTGCCCCTGCACTTCTGGTTGCCCCTGGTTTGGTTCTGGGGTGGCTCAGGGAGGCCAGGGTCACTGCGGTTTGGCTTGTACAGGAAGGGCACCAAACACACCCCGCTCTGCCACCAGAAGTGACAGCACAAAGAAAAAGCACCCCCTCCTCTGCAGACTCTCGTAACATTTCTCCTTTAACTTTAAAGCATAATGAATGTACCTGAGGATGGGCAGGTCAGCTGAGTAGAAACATCTCAATGTTAGAATCAATCCTGTGCTTTAGAAGTGAAGCCAGATAACCATGTGCAGATAAAACTGTTTCTCCTTTCTGCTCCCTGCTGTAATGGAAAAAGTAAAGTATTCAAGAAATAATTTCACAGCTTGGCTAAGCATTAACAGTACTTTCTGTGTAAAAAATACATGATGCTATGGATTAATTCCTGAACTGACGTATGAGAGGATAGAAAAGCAGAATATAACGTCATTTTCAGAATCTGTGGGCTCTGTGCATATTCATCTCTCTTTCTCTTATTGCTTTTCTTTATCTGATCTTTCTAGATCTAAAAATTCATAAAAATCTTGAATCACAAAACTCTTGGGAAGTGAAACAAGCTAATTTTCAGCCTGATGCCTTTTAAAGAGTCTCCTTCAGCAAGTGAAAAAACCCTAAAATTCCCATATACTTTATTCCTGTAGTGACTATGACATGAAACACATTACTTGTGAGTCTTTTAAGATATTTTTCTTTATCTTCATAAGTTCTCTGCCTGAACCTACCAGTAACATGCACTCCCAGCAAAATCTGCACTACTGGGGTATAAGGAGCAGTCTGAGAAACGCAAGACAGGGAGTAGAAACAATGAGAGTAGATGTTGGCTTCTGTAAAATACAGTTTTGAGACACCACACGAAGTTCCCTTACAGCGAGTTTTAATTCAAAAGAAGACGTACAGAAGTTCAAGTATTTGTCTGGCAGATTGAGTGGCACATAATAAAGGCCTTTGACCCCAATAAAATGGGTACTTAAATTTTTGAGAAGCCTCACGCCGACAGACATCAAGACAGGAGCAGCAATGTGAGAAAGCAAGTCAGGCAGAACCTCTCTGAAGAAGTGAGAAACCCTCCTTTTAAATGAAGACGTGTACTTTAATCTTCGGCTGAGTTCTGTCGGGGTGAAATAATAAGTATTTGAAACTGCAGCTGCCATTTCTGAACCTGCTCTATTACTTCCTTAAGGTTAATAAGTTCACTTAGTCTTTATTCCTCTATGATACCAAGAGACATTTAATGAAGTCTTGTGTCTTAAACTCGGTTTCTCCAAATAGCCGAGTTCTGCTGAAAAATCTAAAATGAAAGGCTTTTTAACTGTGACCCTGCTCTGGAAAGGTAGTTCAGCGCACAAATAGTCTCACTGACCTTCCGCCTGTGCTCTGCTATACACGGCTTTCCTGAATTCATCTTGGGAATGTAGGTACTACTGGAATCCATGAGACTGGTGGTAATGATCTAACTGTGTGTATTAAATCTTTAGAAATATTTTAAAAGGGGATTGAAAATATCAAAGTTACTATAAATATCTGTGTAAGGAATCACTAACATTTGTTTTCCAGTTTTAATTAATTTCATTGAAACTTCTGAAAACTACACTTTTTCTTTTTTTTCTAACCTGTTTCCCTGGCCACCTTTTAAATGAAAAGAATTTGAAAGAACACCAGAGAGTCTTGCATTAATGTTATAGAGGTGAAATGTCACATATGGATATGACAACTGAATCCAATCTGTTCCGTGAGATGCAGATTTCTGAATGACTTACAGAGACACGCTGGTATCATTTATCCACACCTAAATCTTTGCTTTATACATTGCTTTCTGTTACAATCAGTGGCAGAATTATAGCTAAAATGACTGGTTTGCATACGGAGAGCTCTCCCTTTCTCTAGTCCTTTGAAGCTAAGAGTATATTACTAAACATCTTTCACTGGAAGCAGATTTAGTGGTTAAACTCAGCATGCAAAGACAGATAGGAGATGAACAACTATTACATTTACATTAGCAACATGCAGGAGGGTTTCAACATACACATAGCAAAGAGAAACTCTGGATAATTTTGCCCTTTGTTTTCCAAACACCTTTGTTTTCCCTCTCTCAGATGATATTTTACAGAGGTTCTCTAAGGTTACGTCGGGAATACGGAAAATATGGCTGAAATGATTTAATTTATCTTTAAAATAAAATCCAGTACATCATTCAGACAGGAAAGCAAGCCAGGGATGAACGTTTGGTATAAAAATTTATGAAACATGAAATAGGCTTTAATAGGAAGTCTGCGAAGTCTTGAAAGGATAGGTCTCTCTGAGGTGGCAGAGTCCTATTTTTATGGTGTTTTGATAGGTGGAAAGGTCATAAAAGTGTTGTGTACGAGGAGAGAATTCAAAATGTAATTGAACGTGGTTCATAAATCCACGGAGATGCAAAAGCTACACTGTGGTTACTAATTGCTGCGGGGCAATGTTTCTATTTAGTTACACTGTAAAGGCTAATAGTAAACACAGTCTCACATCTGCAAATCTCTGGTTTATTTTTCTTCTAAGACATGACTTAGCATTGACCTTATGTTGATACAATGATTATGTCTGTGTTTTCCAGTAAAAACTGTTCTTCCTTTTGTGATTAAATTAGGCTGTGAGCTCAGATTTTGATTTCTATGGAGTAGCAATGCCTCATTCTTCCAGGACTGCAAATGTCCTCATTTAAGATCACCACAGAAGGTGAGATAAAGCCTTTTATAATTCTGAAAGGAATCAGTCTTTTTAGGCCACTCACTACCTTTCTGTTATTAATCATAAAGATGGATATGTATAAAAGAAGATATTTTTACATCTATACTAAAATTCTGAAAATTCTACATTGACAAATGGGTATTAATAAGAGAAGGATATAAAGAGAAACGTTAAAAATGAGACCTTCCGGCTCAAAAATCCACTGCTTTCACAGTTTCCAACTATGAAGGGGCACCAAGCGAGCTCGGCCGGATCAAAGATTAAAACTCAAGGATCCCAGTTCTTGTTAAGTTCTTGTTTAGCAAATAACTGTATCATCTTTAATGAATCATCCACCTTTTAGGTATGCATATACAAGATAATATCCCTCTGATAGTGCTTGATTATATTGCAAATGAAGCTACAGACCAGAAACCTCTTTGCTGATCCTTACATGAGTTCTTGCAACAGTATGGAATAGTTTTCAGAAGACTGCAATAAAACCTACGAAAATCCGCACAAAACAGTATCTTATAGGAATACGGGTAAAGCTGAAAAGTAAAAATTTCATAACAGAATTCATACACAATTAATATTACTGTTCCACTAGCACAATATGTACTGTTCTGCCACTTGTGCATGCATGTGCATATGGTGTGTATTAAGTTACACAGACTTCTTTTTGCCTTGCTTGAAAATATAAGCTATGAACACATTTATTTTCCTTTTTTTCTTCTAATTATCCTTCAGATTTTATTTTTGTTAGTGGTGATTTGGGAATTATACTGAAAAGAAATTCCTGTTTCTTATGCTATAGTCCTAGAGAAACTAGGACGCATGTGAAAGAAGAATCTAAATAAAGAGAATTCATATAGAGGAAAAGGTCTGAGCCTCTGTCAAAATCATATGAATAAAGAAGCAGCATCGCTGATTATCTTGGCAGTGCAGAAATGCACTTGTTTTCTGATAGAAAATACATGAAGACAAGAAGAATCTGCCTCAAATCCTCCCTCACGATTGATCAATTTAATAACTCAGAAATTACAGAAATAAAATATACGGTGGATCTATTTTTCTGATAGGTGCTACTGCAAAGTATAGATGGCCAGAACTAACTCAGAAAAGCTGTCTTGCACGTGTCCTGGAGAGCAAGGAACGATCACATAGTTAAGCAAAATATGTACTTGTGTGTATTTTTGCCAGAAGAGACGTAAATTTTATGTATTTGGTATCTCTGCAGAGAATTTAAGAATTGTTTATAGATGTTAAGATTTTCTTTTAAAATAACAAACTTCTAGTCCTCTGGCTAGGGAAATTAATTTTGATCATAAATTGCTGCATTCTGTGCGCTTCCCACTGTCTGACTCTCTCATAGCTGCAAATCTCTTTCACACAGGACATTATTCTTCAGTTCAAGAATGAACACTTTCTGTCCATCCTAACTAGCCCTGAAATCAAGCCTTTTCCTCTTCACGTGCCACGGTACAAACTAAATTTGATAGGGTTCTGGGCGAAGGTGAAGGCTCATATTATTCAAATGAGCCAATACGAACGTCTTAAAGCAGAAACTTGTTTTATCTGCTGGTTTCACTCATAAAACACAGGATTAATTCTAAAATTTCTGCTCAAGCCACCTGCCTGTCCTGAGGTGCATTCATTGCACTTATAGGGCAACAAGATCCGTCAATGTCTTCTGTGTCTTTGCTGTGCGCTGTAAACCGAGCTCCAACATGTTAGTGTGTGTGGGTTTGACAGAGAGGCAGGATCTGGTGGGCTGAAATAGCCTAGTTATTGCTTTCTGTATTTTTGTAGGAAGCAATGACTAATTATGTCAGCCTGGAAAAGTGCAAATCCCCGTTCTTTATTTGTGGAACGTTGCTGAAGGGCCACTTTTTTCTAATTACACTCCAGGATACTCAAGCTGCAGAGTTTGCTGTTTTCTTCCAGTCTTTCCTTGGCTCATCCCCGCTCCCACAGCACTCCGAGGGTGTTCGCTTCTCTAGTTCCTGGGAGTCAGCAATTAAGAAAATTCCCGAGTCTTTAATTGTCTTCTCTGCTTCTCTTTCAGTAGATTAAATATCACTGCAAGTCATCTTCCGCCCCATGAAAAGCACCCATGAGGCAGTCTGAGATAATCTCTTAGCAGAAGATAAACCTCTAGCAATCTTTCCATTATGATACGTAACCTTTTGGCTTTCAGAGGTTCATGGAATATGCTTCGTCCTCATAGTTATAAAGCATCAGAGATTGAAACAGGGGTTAAAAGTGCAGGAATAAAAGAACATTTTGTTTAAATAAAATTAGAAATATTTTCAATTTGATGACAGGGATGAAGAACTTTTTGAAAGGAGTTTTAGACAAAACACATCTAGACAGACTGATGTGGTCTTTTGGAGAAAAAAAATGTATTATTTGGATGGATTATTCAATTTCCTGCTGTTTTCCCCTTGTATTCTTTTCACTTTTTACATCGTGTATTCAAATCCAAGCATAATTTTACCAACTAGATTTTCACTAAAAGAGAGTAAGCATCCAAATGGCCATTCCACTCGTACTCCAGTACCTATAGCTCAAAGCTATTTCGATATCTAAAACCTCTTCAAGATAATTGGGAGTGACGCATTTAATAACCATTTTATTCCAGTAAAAATACCTGTGCCTGGACAGAAGGAGAGCATTTCTCAACATACATGTTGGAACGTCATGTACTTCTTAAAGCAGCTACAGAAAATATGGTGATACTTAGTACTGCAATTCCTCTGGAGACCCCTCTGTCATAGTCAGAGGATACACTCATGTTTGCCATTTCAAAGGATCACTCACACAAGGCAGAAGCTTCTTTTTTCCTCATAACACTCTTAATTAATTTTCTGATGTCTGTGAAAAATGTATTATTAGATTTTAATGAGTATTTTTCTCTTGCTATAGCTGATTTGGACCTTAGTTCACAAATACACGGCTATGCAGTGAAATGGCGGGCAGGGGTTACCTGAAGCGCTTTGTTCTGTGGGCTGGCGCTGGTCCTGAGGGGGAACTGCTCGCTCCACATGAGATAAGAGACACAAACAGTCCTTCAGGGAAGAGGCCCATAAAAGTAAAACTATTTCTAGTTTGGAAAATGTGGAGTGAAATATAAGAAACCCCCCAGGCCGTTCACACAGCATCACTGATGCTGGGGAAGCTGAGAGGGTCTGGGCTGGAAGACTTGTGAAAAGGGTTGAAGCAGCAACAACCACCAACACTAAGGGGAATTTCTGAGGTCTGTGTGATTGTTCTTACTCTGTCATTGTCGCAGACACCGTTTGTCCTCTCAGGTTACGCTCACGATGAAATTTTCCTCTCAGGATATGAGCACAACCTGCGCTGCCCCTCGTTCCCTCAGCCTTCCCGCCCGGCGCCTCCCGGGACAACCGGATGGCGGGAAGGCTGAGGAGATGTTGATACCTGTACTTCTAATCATTAGAGTGTATTTTAAGAGTGTATTTTAAAGTGTATTTTATAGAACTCATAGTTTAGGAAAATATTAAGGTAGCAACCTTTAAAGATTAATCAACCTTGTAACCATAGCATCTTTGTAGTGGGTAATCATGCCCTATTCTTAAAACTGACATAGATTTACAACGTATTCTTTTAAAACGGGTAACTGAGGAGCAACTGAGAAACACGCCAATGTTACTTAACATTGCTTAAACAGCTTGTGTTGGAGTAGGAGTGCAATATGCTAATGGTTGTCAAGAATTGTAATTAATACGTAATTTTTCCATCAAGGTAAGCCTTGTGTGACCAACTGGTCAGCAGCGGACCTATGGAGGGACACCCCCAGTCCGGCCCTGGAACTGAATAAGAAATTCTACTTTTAAAACCTTAAAATGTGGTTTTAAGAGTCCATTACTTTGCTGATTTTACGGTATCACTGTGGGTACCGGGGCACCTCCGTGGGCTGTTTGGTCTCGGCTGTGGGAGCAGCCCCATGGATGCTGAGGAGATTTTTGCATCGTGGTCATTCTCCCCCCATTTGTAACAAACAACCAAGATCTGAGGTGTTTTTTTGGGCTGGTATTTTTTTCCCTGGATGGAAGGGCTTTTTTCTCAGAGCAACGCTGTCTCCTGCTGATGGCTGGATGAGGTCTCTTCTTCCAAGCAGTAAGTGATAGGACATGAGGAAATGGCCTCAAGTTGTGCCAGGAGAGGTTTAGATTGGATATTAGGAAAAAATTCTTCATGGAAAGGGTTGTCAGGCATTGGAACAGGCTGCCCAGGGCAGTGGTGGAGTCACCATCCCTGGAGGGGTTTAAAAGGCGTTTAGACGAGGTTTTTAGGGACAAAGTTTAGTGCTAGAGTTAGGTTATGGCTGGACTCCATGATCCTGAAGGTCTCTTCCAACTGAACTGATTCTATGGTTCTATGATTCTAGGAGTAGTGCTGTGCTGAAATACCAAATTCGGCCTTGAGAACTTGTTTGTTCTTTAACTTTTTTGGGGGGTGGTAAAAGCTTCAGGTAGGATTTAGGTACCACAGCTGAAAATAAAGAGGGTGTGAAGGAGAATTCATTATTCTTGCTCAGGAAGTGACATCCATTTTGGTAACTACCCGCCGTAGTTATAACAACAGAAAATCACTGTGGTCATCCTTCCATCTTTCTTAAATAAACAAACCTTGAGTTCCTTGTCTTTCATCCTGAAAACCAGCTCCTTCAACCTCACCCGATGCTAATTTGTCTTACAGGGGAATCTTCTGTACGGTGCACCAGTTCTGGTGGATTCTTAGCCCTTGCTAAGTATGTGTTGACACCTGGGAGATGGAACCAAGCACTCAGCTATTATCCTTTTGATGCTCTGTAAGCGTTTGCATATTCCAAACCCAGCGCTGTTTCCTGTGGTTTCACCAGTAGATGGGGGATGGTTTCACGTTGCAATTATTTAAAATTAATTGTTGCCTGCTGAAGAGTCCTTTTGGCTACCGGGGTAAGTCATGAAGGCTTTGGGATTCCCTCAATGCCTATGATGGAGTCAGGCAGCTGAGTGTCTTCCAGAAAAAGGGATGAAGCACCACTGGAGCACATCAGGACTGCAGCTGTTGGTGTCCTGAGTGCATGGATAGAAACCCTCTGCTCCACATGGGAGACAACTGCATTTGCTGCCAGCACAGCTGAAGTTTGCAGCAGTTTTTTGTCGTCTCTCGAGACTCGGTTGCTGCACAGAGTTCTTAATTAAAGGTGGAATTTTGCTGGGGTGTGTAGTTGAAGTCTTTACTCAGATTATTCATCAGAGGTACGTTTAGTTCTTATCTGGATGAGGAAGAGAGAATAAACAAGAGGAGGTGACAGTGCAGGAAGATGTGATGTTCCTGACCAGTGTTAATGCGAAGTCCCCGATTCCCGTCCTGTGCCACTCTGCTGTGGTGTCACTTTTCGCAGGGCATTCTGACGTAATTTTCTGTATACCTGACAAATAGGTTAATGGCAGGAAGGACAATTTTAGAATAATATCAGAATAAACAATCTGGTGGAATAAAAGCTTTTTTTGTTGTGTTGTGTTTTTTTCAAGTCCTATGTTAATAATTTCTTCCATAGTATTTGGCAGAACTATGCTTGTTATGACTGTCGTGCATAGAAATTGCTGTATGCTTGTAAAAATGTCTAAAATAAAGAACCACAGCTATTTCTCTGCTGAAAACCAAACGAAATTTCTTCTCCTTATTGCTGCAATCAGTTCCTCATATAAAGCGTGCTGAAGGTCTGTAAAATAGCTGGGGTTGTATCACCTCTGTTTTAAGGTAAAACTACAGAATTATTCTAGAAATTAGAGATTGGCAGAATCTTGGTTTGAGCAGAACTCCTGGATTAATCTGCTCATAGGGCCAGGCTGGGCATTCAGCTCCGCCACTCACATGACTTTGGATCTGTGCAGTTCTAGATTCTAAACTTCCTTCAGGCAGCTTTTCTTCTTTGGTTGCATTCGCTTTACACCTGGAACAAGGTGGGTTTCATGGAGTGAAACAACAGCATGGGCAACAATGGGGAAAAGAACTCAAAGTGCTGAATGTCATTGAGGCAGAAAGCAGAGCTTAGCTGCTCAGCGCATGAACTCCATCTTCCTTTATCTTTACAGTTCCTAAATGACCCATTGTCAGTTCAGAAAGGGATGTGAGATCCTGCCAGGTGAAGGAACGAGGCACAGCCTGGAGCTGGAAAACGTGGTGAATTTGAACCACATGTAGAGAAGAAGCCTGGAGTTTGGTGAGGGACCAGGCGTGCGAGGGCTGTGAGTGTCCTTTATACGCTGCTGGGACACTGGTGGGCAGCAGAACTGGCTTTGCTGGAACTTCCTGTGCATCAGTGGTAGCTAAATAAAAAAATTACGTGAGCTGTGTAGTAAGATAAGAAACAGTCACGACTGGGAAGATCTGCGTTCACTGCTCTTCACAACTCACTTGCTTAACTATCCAGCTTTTATCAAACCCTCAGTTCATGACGTATTTAACTTCAAGTTGAAATAAGCTGTGCCTAATACTTCTGGGCCAACTTTTGGACATCACCAGCCTCCATTGTTTTAACTTAATTATCTGTCTTGATTGAGATTTTTAAAAGTTCCTGAACTGGTCTAGCCAGCTGCAGGGAAGCACGCTGGGAAATCGCATGACTCTTGCAGACAACAATGTAATAATTAAAATGTGTTATTTGCATTACAAACAGCAGTAAGTCAAGCCCATGTAAGCTGGAACCAAGATGCATTCCTCATCAAGATACGTTCCTCATCTAGATGTTACGTGGTGTTGTACAGTGATTCCAGGCGTGATACCGCTCCGGATAAACCTGTCGTCTGCTGTCGGGATTGTGGAGCCGCATGCCAGATCCTTTAGACCGTGCAGAACAGAGCCTTTCTAAGAACTGGTCCTTTCTACACTACAGAGCAATTTTTCTCCTTTCCAAGAACAGCCGTGTATATTCTGTCGGTTCTTTGGTGCAGTTTGGCAAATCGAGCTAAAAATTCTCTATTTGAGCCATTCCTTATTGCTGAGTTTCTTTCCCTGTGCTGTGAAGCTGGTGCTTGGGTCTCTTGAGGCCAGAGGATGATTATCAAAGGCTGCAGATGCTCAGGGGAGGAGGCTGGCACAACTATTTATGTAGCAGGTTGAGTTTATCTTTGCCTGGGCTGCCTCGACCTGCCCAACCTCCTACCTCCTCCTTGGTCAACCTCCCATCACCTCCCTGTCAATAATTCATTGTTGCTGCTTTCCACTCTTCCCAACTGGTGCCAAAAGGGATCAAACAAACCCAAGTGCACTATCGTGACAAAACAAATTTGTCTGTACCTTGCTTTGTGTGGATGGATGGGGTAGGTTAGAGAGAACATTCTCCTGATCGTGACTTTCTGCTTCAATAATTTTGCGGTGTCTTAATTCTAAGCAGAGAGGTAAATGACTTAGCACAGTGTATAGGTGTGAGGCAGAGGTATTTCAGGCATTTTTAGTTTGGTCTTCTGTGGAAATGGGGCTTATTTTCTTGCATTACCTCTATCTCTCGGTACTCCCACATACCATACTTTTAACCCATGTGCAATTTCAGTTAAATCGGGGAAAGAAGTACTGAAATTAAAGATATAGATTTTGTCGAAAGAGATGATCAAGAAGGTAAAAGCAGCATTATTACATGGTTCTTACTAGACAGTAGAGAAGCCAAATGCAGAGCAAACGCCTCAGTATGGGTTTACACCTTATTAGATGTCAGAGGATCGTATTGTAAGACAAGAAATAATAGGAAAAAAACCCAACAACCCTACTTCTGCTTATGGAGTTAATCAGCTAAATTCTGTATAAACCAGAAGTTGCTGCTTTTCCATATGGAACTTAAAAAAGGGAGGCTGGTGATTTCCTTTAGTGCCGTGGTAATTTGAATGCTTCTGGTTTGCTTTTTTAATTAATGTTTCCCTTGCTCAAAGTGATGATTGCTGTGTCACTCTATGACTTTTATATGGCTGTGTTTGAATTTTTTTGGCTGGAAACCACAGTGAGAAGCAGTAAAAAGAGGTTTGGAAATATAATTGTGTGGGCAACACGATCAAGAGACCTGAAAACAAGGGCCCAGCCCCTCTGGGACAGAGATCTGCCCCAGAGAGTCTCTTTCCTTCTCTTCACAGTAAAATCTTTGCAAAAAATTGCTTTTCCATGCATCTACAGTCATCCAGTAGAGCATCTTACCCAATGTAGCAATACAGTTTTGCCTGCTTGTTGTTTTTTTAATCGTGAAGACTATTTCTGTTTCTTCTCTGCGTGGGGAAAAGTATCTTAGAGCACATGGGCTGAAACTGGCTTAAAAGGTAGGCGTTTTAGGCAAATTTTGTATTGGGATGAAGCTATACACATCTGATTATTCATTGTGACAGGTATTAATCAGTTCTTATTTCTCCTTGGGGTAGAAGCTGGGACAAGCAGCAGGAGCGGCTGCTTTTCGGAAAGGGTGGAGGAGAAGAGGCCTGGGGGTTTTGCAAGCCTCAAGATCTGCTTACAGCGTCACCTTGGGAATGGAGTTTGCTACCCCAACCTTTATTTCTGTGAAATCTCCTATTTTATGATGACATGATCTTGTTAAAGGATTCGGAAAAGCCTGATCCACCTTGCAGGAAAGGTGAGTAACGTGAAGGAAGATGCTGGCCTGCACTCTGCTAGTCAAATGTTGTTTCTTCTGTGTATAAATTGCTTTTCACCCACATTTTCCCAGAAGGACAAACCAAACCAAACCTCCCCATCCCACCCCTGCCTTCCAGACTCCATTGAAATACGTAGCTGAAAAAGTCTGGTTGAAAGGAGAAGCTCTGGGGGTAATAATCCCACAGCACCACTCCAGGGTAATTATCTCTCACATTTGATGAGTTCATTCTCTAGATCCCAACCTAAGTTCTATCGTAGCAGCTCGTCCAGCTGGGGGGATGCTCCCCTGTGGCTGGTCATGGGGCAGACTGAACTGCTGCCAGGGGCACTGCTTTCCCATTTCTCCAGTTTCCCATGAAAAGTGGCCCATTTTTAAACAGAAAACTTGATTTTGTTGAAAACTATGTGGGGGTAAAAAAGGTTGAGGGTGTAGGTCAGTGTTTACTGATAGATCAGCTCCTGGTGTGTTTGGTAAGGAAGGGAAGAAAGAAGGTGAGGTCAGACGCCCTAGACATTGCTTGTGGCATATCCTCCTAAAATGAAGCTGATTCATGTTTTGAAATGCCTTGACTGCAGGCAGATAGTTTGGAACATAATGTATTATGCAGATTTCTCCCTAATTTACTCGTCCAATTAGATCATTAAAATGCCTCAAGGATTTGTGGCTTGGTTTTATTTTGGTCACATTTTTAAGAAAAACTCACCATTTTTTTCTTGCAGAAATCTTGTCTCTGCACTCTGTTTTGTCTGGATGAGGATAACAGGTGTGTGCGCAGCCATAGGAGATAGCGACGCAGAGCAGACTGGGAACTGTCTCAAATGCCATTAATCAAGGGTTGAAGGAGGTGGTGGTTTCACCCGAGACTTTCCTGTGACCTATTAAATGAGCCACATTTTTGTGGTCACTTAACTCCGAGCCCATATTATTGCACAGACATTAAATTGCACCTTGTAGGAACTTTGGCAGCCTACATCACGAAGTCCCGCAGAAGCAGAGATACTTTTTTGAGATTGGAAATCGGAGAAGGCACAAATTGTAAACATTTTGTGTTGATTCTGTGCTTCAGCCTTGTACGTTCCTCCCTACCTGCTGCTCCTCAACTCCGACTTTGTACGAATTACCAACAAACGCTGTCATGGGAGCGCGGTGCCCGGCCAGATGATGTATTTGCATAATGAAGAGCTTTGGCCAGGGAGGTTTTAGCAGCAGCGAGGGAGGGCGGGGTGTGGAGGACACGCTCTGTAATTGAGGAGCAAAGGTGATTGTTTCTGCTTCTCAACCTGCGCGGGAGCTCCTCGGCTGCGAAAGGCAGAACTGTTAGGAAGCATCTCTCACCTGGACCTCTGGTCGTCAGGGAGAAGCGAGCAGGTAAGTTCTACTTCTTACAAAATCCATTTTTTTTGCAAGAAAACGCTTTTCTCAAAGTAGCTTGGCAATGCATTTGATGATAAGAAGCTTAGCATAACCTAGATTTACTAAAAGCTGTATGTAATGTACTGAAATGTGACGGATGCAGTAAGAATACTGCTAAAGTAGTTCAGAATAATTCTTAACTAGAGAAGCATTATCTAGTTTATCTCACCTGTCAGGCAGAAAACAAGTAGGGAAGATATGGAAGTAAAATAGAAAAGGTGAGGTAAATTTTTTCTAAAAACTTTAAGAAGTGTCTTTTGTTATTATAAAGTCCCATTCTATATAAGTTTATAAATTTGTATTTAATTTCCATGGAAAAAGTTTTTTTCCAGAGATCTTGACACCATCAGAAGTTCTTAACTTTCCAATCACAGTTTTTGTTTGGTCTCCTCTTATTCACCAAATGCCAGGAAGCTCCAGTAACAGAAACAGTCCTGTTTTCTCTTTACCTTTCCAGTTCTACATTCTGGTAACTGTATAACTTGACACTCAATAATTATTAGCATTAATTTCAACACAAAGCCTTAAAATAAATGTATATCTTTTCATTCTGGCAACAGCTCAATGCAATCTCTGCTACAGAAGAAGGCCGATAATTGGTATATAGTTTCCTTTCATTGTAATTCTGTGTGTGTGGTGTCCTGGATAGTCCCAGTTTGCATTCCAGCAGCAACTGATGCATAAGACATAAAATCCAGCGCAGCAGCAGAAATCAGACTTCTGGCCAAGTTCTATGTCCAAATCCATGAATGGTGAAAGGGAGAGGGCTTAAAGTGCTCTTTGAATTAATCCGCTTCAATAAATAATCCAAGGCAAGGCAAAGTTAGGAAAGCAGAGTTTGGCTTGGAGAACAGGGTTGCAACAATTATTGGGCAACCAGTTTCTGGACAAAAAAGAGATATTGTGGAGCCTCCTTGATAAGTAATGATGCCCAGTCCAGAGTGGTCTAAACTGGGCTGTTGTGTTCAGACCTGGAGGTAGGAAAGGCAAAAGGAATATAAATGAGGCCTTTTACGAGCTGGAGTAAAAGAACGACTCATGCTACTCTGTTACTATCTGATTGTGTTTTATACTTTAAAATGTACTTGTGATCTTGGAATTTTAGACCTCTTGTGTCTTTAAAACATCACGGTCAGTATGAGCAAACTGAGTAGCATGGAGGTGCTGCCCATACGATGTTTTTATATATTTTTTTCTTTTGGGAAGGTTTCTAGTTCTTCTAACTATCCTTTACCGTAATAGGGGAGGCTTTCAGGAGCAGCACTGGGAAGATGGATATTAAGAGCATGAAGAACTATCTGTATTGGCTGTACTGCCAGTTCGAACTCATCACCTGCAGCTATCTCATGGAGCCCTGGGAAAAACTGCTCTTCTACACTTTCAACATTTCCATGTTAGTTATGGTATTGTACACCGCCTACATCTTTGTCCCTGTCCACCTTAGCACGGCTTTTCAGTTCTTCTTGCACTTATTTGGAAACCAGCAAGAAAACACTGTTTCTATTGTGAAGTAACACGGCCACCCTGACGCTGACTTTTGGATCAAATAAGTGTTTTTCTCAACACTCTGGTTTTGTTTAGAAACAGTGTGCACGCACTGTTTTATTCTGCACTATCTCTTAATGCTCTTCTGTATCCTGGGAATCTCTGACAGCAACTTATTTTGCCAAAGCAATTTCAATCAGTCCTTGTTTATCATCATTTGACCATCTCCTTCTTAAAGAGCTTCCAATTTTAAAGACTGGCTGGAGTTAGCAAGCTGGGTTTGGTACAGAAACAACCATGCTGCATATTTTGTTATTCTGGGGAGATCTGCTTGGATATGGAGAGTTTTTATCTTGAGAAATTATAGAGCAGGGGTTTGTTCTTGCCTTCCATAGCTTTGCTGACAGGAGAGATGTGTACGTGAAAGGTTTTGCACAATGCTTTGCAAATATAAGCTGCTTCTCTAAGCTTGGTATGGGTGTACTTACAGGATGGTTTGATTATTTATTTAGTTTGCCTCAATGATTTAATCCAATGAATTACTTAACTGGTTCACCATCATGAAGCAACTAATACAGCTGATTGATTAAAAATGTGGGGATTTGCTTCCCTGAGAATTGATGATGAAATTATAATTGTCTTGGAATTTTTTAAAAAAAGAACATTTTTGGTTTACTTTTTTAGAAGGCTGGTAAAGCTTGCGTATCACGGACAGAACATGAAACCACATATCCAGCTGTGTTAGGGACATTTCAGTTGAAAAACAACAAAAATCCTACCTAAAACACATCTCCCCTTTTGTCCTAAACTCCTTACTCCCCATCTCTTACCTCCTTTTATATTCTACAGGGTGAGTCTGAAACATGAACTTTGTCACCAATGTGCTGGACACCCTGCAATTGCCTTTGTTTCAAAGTCTGTAGTTTTTAAGCTTAAGCCTTAGAAACAAGACGCCTCTGCTGCCAACTTGTGACCGCAGGTGTGGGCTGGAGCTGCTCAGGGATGAAATAACCAAACAATAAACTTCAGCAACTTGAATCCTCCTTCTGTATCACCCCAGGAGAAAAACAGAGTAGTAGGAGGGTGCGCACGGCGCAACATAAACACAACTTTGCTCCCACCCACACTGAGGTGAGTTTTCTCACATCTCTCCAGCATAGAGATGCTCCTAGAACGTCCCTCCAAGAGATTAGGATTAGTGAGTGGCAATCAAATCACTTATGAAATGCGATTTGGTCACAGACAGCAATAAACCAAAGTGAAGACACTAATTATGACGTCCTCTCAACATGAGATTCACTCCCTTTATTTATAATTAGGGGAAAATAAGATAGGATATGAAAATAGTTTATTCAAGAATATGAGGGCAGATGAGCTTAAATTTAGAATCCTTAACAGTACCCAAGTAACCTCTAAATTAGTAAAAAAATTATTCTATTTAATGCTTTCAGATGAGAATCCAATTGTATGCTTAATTAACGTAATATGATGGCTAAAGTAGTAAATAACTTGCATTTGCTCCTCGCAGCTTTCATGCTTAGTGTGGATATTGCGTTTACTAATGTTAGGAACAAAAGAGGGAAACATAGGAGTTTAGTTATGTCAGTTATTAACCTATTTAAGACAACAATTTTGTTTTGAAACTGTCAGTCTGTGATGCAGATAAGTCACTGCAGTAGTTTGCATTATACGTGCCGGATCCAGCATCATCCTACACCCATGGAGAAAGCTCAGGGGATAAGCAAGCCAACGTAAATATGTTTACACTAAACGACAGCAGAAGGCTGTACACATCCATCCCAACTATTTGTTGACATCAAGGGATCTGCCATCAGGCTGGTGAAGCAGGAACCGGTACCCTGGGCGTGTTGTTTATCGGTGCCCGTTCCCCGTCTCTCGGGCACAAACCCACTTGGTGTTTGGTGTGGTCGCCCCAGGTGTCTCTTGCACAACAGGCTGGTGGCTGTCGAGCTGCCCCGCTCGCAGGTGGCAGGTCCTGTGGCACCGGTGGCTCCTCCATGTCTGCAGGTGACAGTGACACTGGTTTAGTGCTTCGTGTCGTTCCACAGCACAGAGACCTCAGCTCAGCCGCAGGAATCGGCCGGAGCAAGGAAAGCACCCAAAAGCAAAGAAATAAACGAACCACCAAGCGGCAGCTGGGAAAAAACCCCACAAAACAACAACTTCTTGATTAATTTTACTCGTTACAATTCTCCCCTGCCTGTCCCCAAGGCTCTCATCTACGGGACAGCATTTAAAATACGGCATGCAAACTCCCGCTTGCAATTTCAGTTTCGAAACGCGAACCTGTCTGGGCTGCTCTGCACGGCAGCCCGAGGTGTTGAATGGATAGGATAAGGCCGTGGCTCGGGATTAGCTCATGTCAGGCCTGGGCAGGCTCATCTGGCAGCCAACATCTGGTCAGGGGCAGCGCTGCTGCAATCGGTGTCTGTCACCCCGCCAGGCGCTTGATAAACCCAGCCCAGCTGCGGGCGAGCAGCCGCTCCGTGCCGCGGAGCAGAGACTCTGGGACCGCTCTGCTTCCACGTTTTTCAAGACTATTTCCATTCATACTGGCTCAGCAGCCTGGCCACGACGTTTGTGTTTTAAACTCGTCGATAAGCGTTGCGAACGTGGATTTATTAATCTCTGTGTGGGCTGGGAGTTGAGGGGTGTGTGCGTGGGAGAAGAGATGGTTGGTTGCAGTTGCTGTTTGCAGGGTTTTATGATTAATAGCAATCAGATCCACCATGAAGAGGTGCTTGTTGCTCTGTCCTAGGCCTGTTGACCACAGCGGACACTTGTACGTGCAGTATGTGCTGCTTAGTGACTTTTGTCAATGAAGGAATTAATTTTAGGGTTTGGAAATGCAGACTTAAACATGCAGGCTTAACGTGACGAAGTTTTGGACATGTAACCAATCTGGTGCTCTAACATCATTTCCACTCCCCACTTTCGTGAACAGACCTGACCTCCTGGTCCCTGTGTTCATACAGGGGATGTTTATGTCCCTGTGGTACTTATACATTAAAAAGGAAGGTGAGGGTTGAGGCACCATTCAGATCACTGTTCCACTGCATCTCATATTTAAATGGCACAAATTAGCAACGCTGGTTCAGCAAGAGTTGAGACTAAAGAACAAAATAATAAACATCTCCTAAAATAAAACCGCTCATGCTGTTCACTTGGAACTGTTTGATCTTTACAGCTATAACACATAATGGTAGATTCACAGTGTTCTCATTATGAAGGTTCATGACTGTAGGACTTTTACAGCTTATCTCTCATGAAATTATAATCCATAGCTTTTATCGATCCAAATAGTCTAAACTTCCTAAAGGCAATGAAGATGATTTTGCTATGCGGAACTTTACCCCCTCTGCTACCGATTACTTCGAGCAGCTCTGAGAGGCCCAAGATAAGTTCATGCCCCTTGCTGTTACTTTTATTGTTTTGCTACTACGTTTTGTCTATGCTACTATTTACATCTGAGCGTAATTTGAGTTCTTATCTTAGCTATTCATTATCTGACTTGAAAATCCTGTTTCTAAGATGAACCTGTCAGCACTTAACAGCTTCTGCATCCTGCAGAACATATTCCTTTTAATCTCGCACGTATTTGTTTAGGACAATGTCGAGTTCACAGCAGGTCTCTTTCCTCTTACAAAGCCGAACTTAAACTATTGAGTCCTGCTTGGCTGAAACTTTCTGCCTAATTTCTTGCTCGGCTGAAACTACTGTGTGCAAGAGCTTAATTGTAACCTGCTTACCAACCCATCATTTGGGTACGTAAAACAGCGCGGTAAATTCCTTACTGTCCGCTGTCAGTGACACCTATAGAAGCTTTATGTCTGTATTACAGGAAGTGAGGTTAAAAAGTCAAACCAAACTTAGAGTAGCTACGAATACCCAAACTTTTCCAAAGCGTTGTAACCTGTGCTGAGCTCAGGAAAGCCGCAGCAATAGGAATCCTTCCAAGAGCCTGTGGCGGGCTGAAGATCACAGGCTTTGGGAACGAGTGAATTCGGGGAACGAGGAAGCTGCGGGAAACGAGCGATCCGTATCTGCGGTTCAGAGGCCGCCAAGGTTTAACAGCAGCTGTCTCAACATCCTCACGATTTGGACTAATGAGAATTCCTTCTAAACGCTGCTTGGAGCGTGCACGTTGCGTTGGATCCAAGTCTTGGGCAACACCAGCCACCTGTCAGAGCCGGGAGCTGAGCGCACGGGATGGAAACGGCACCGCATCCCCTTCCTCAGTGTGCTTTTCTCTTCTGCTGCATTCTGACCGGCTTAAATACATCAAGCTTTCATACATTAGCATAAATTCCTTTCAGCAGAAGTATGGGTTGAGAATTGCAGCCCTTTCTATCTCAGATCTGCGCTACAAAAAGGTACGAATTCACAGAGACCTGCATTCATAACAAAGGTGTTAATCATCGTCGTTGCAGCACAAAGACTTCATCATTCCAAGCGGTATACAAACAACCTGCCACACGATTTACTGTTTAAATACTTTACTTCTATCTTATAAAACTTGCCACTGAGCGTGGATTGTTTTTAAACAGCCTTTCAAGCCCTTTCAGTGCTTTGCACACCTGAAGCATTTTCTTAGTTGCTGTGAATAGGTACATTAGTTGTGCCTTTGTGTCACACATCACTGCTTAATTTCATAAAGTTGGATATTCACATTACACAAAATCACTTTCTTGATGGTTATGTTTTGCTTTTTTGCCATGGAAGATCCTGACAAGCTTTAAACTTCAGCTCCTGTTTCCTGTTTTCTTAACCAGGTTCCCACCCTGAGCGTACGATGGTTAAACACAGAAGATGTCAGTAAATTCCAGAGGCAATAATATTCCTTTCCTACACGATTATGTTCTGGAACGAGCTGTAGCAAACATTGCCAAAACCCCTTGGAAACCCATCACATGAGTCTCACCCCTATATTTAACTATTCTGGGAGAACGCAGCTAAAATAAGAGGCCTTGGCAAAGCGTGAGTGGAGCGAATCTGCTGGCAGGAGGAGCCGATTGCCAGGAGGAAACCCTTTAGCATCAACATTCAAGCAGCTTTTGTCTTATTATTCCTTAGGCTGGTGTTATGTTATCTCAAACTTAAGTGAAAATATTAAGAACTACATTGGCATAAAGACTTTTTTCAGTTTACAGTCGTCTTTTCTGAACAGGTTGGTTTTGGGGCCACCACGGCGAAGGAACAGTGACACCAGGTGGACTACCGCATTAATCACAGGCACATCTCCATTCTGTGGCAGCTTCTCCTGCCCCTGCGGACGCGTCCCGAGCAAAATTCAACACAAACTACAGAAGCAACCTATTCTCAGTGTGAACCTAACTTCTCTAAGGCAAATGGAGCTACTTCTAGGAGTAAAAGAGACAAATAATATTGACTCTATTAGAACTCCCCACCAGATCAGTAACTCATCGTCAACCAGCGCGTATTCTGTTCCTCAATTAGTGATTTCCAAAACTGGCACAGAATCAGTGCTCTGGGTCCAGCACAGGTCAGCTCTCTGGTGCCATTTTAACACTATTTTCCAGTAAATATTTCACCTGAGCAATTTCCACCTGAAATGTATTTGGGAACCTCTGCAGCTACATAAGAGCATCTCCTAACAGATTTTTAAAGCAGTTAAAGGTGAAATTATCAACCTTAGGCTTTTCATCAATATACTTTTTTTTCCTATTAAAAGGAATACTAAGTAGTCCTTGCATCCCCCAGTCACCTCTTTCTGTGTATTTGTTTCCCTCAATCATCCAGATTTTGTGCTGTGACACTGCACATTGACTTGGCAACATCACATCCTCCTTTACCATTTTCCATGAGCAAAAATCTTTCAGACCGCTGTTACAAAGTTCTGAACAGCTTCTCCCGTTATAAATGTCTTTTTTTCTCTAATAGAACTTCGAATTTCGATAAAATGATCTACAATCACACTAATGCATCAAGTGCTCACAGCAGCTACTGCACTAAATTTAACCACCACGTAACTATTCCAGACAACCCTTTTACATCTTCGTTACTATTCATAAGTTACTACACATACTGCTACTGCTTGCTACTCGCTATTGCGCATACTCCATGCTAAATCCAGCGCACACACTGTGCATTTATTCGCATCTCAAAAGCA
Organism: Patagioenas fasciata; assembly: GCF_037038585.1. Classification (NCBI taxonomy): domain Eukaryota; kingdom Metazoa; phylum Chordata; class Aves; order Columbiformes; family Columbidae; genus Patagioenas; species Patagioenas fasciata. Next base: position 29,497,847 of record NC_092528.1, on the reverse strand, counting down.
ACTCCCCCTCTCCCCAGGGCAACTAGGGGGATGTTACACTTCAGCTCTTTCGAATTCAAAACCTGGGTGCAAATTAATCATTAAGCAGTTATGGCTTAAAATCCCAAAGCAATTTCTGTATGCATGAGAGGAACAGAGATTTTCAGAAGGGGATGCAGGGTAACGCTGTGAATTAAGTACCTTTTGTCAACTCACTGATTTGGTGGCACCGAGCAGACCTTGGCAAACATTTCATTTGCTGCCACACCAGCTGAGCCTCCTTTGTCTCCCCGCTCTTTAAATGTTCAACTCGAGAAGCTAAAATTAGACCAAACTTTGGTTTCAAGTACACACAGCTCACCCCCTCATTGGAGAGCTGTTACTAAGTGTTACCAGCCAGCAAACAAATGCACAAAAAGCCAAGCAATATACTTAGATTTATGACTTGTTTGCCTAGAACCTGTAGCATGAGATCTTTCCTGACAAGACTCTTGCTGAAAGATGCTTGAAATCTAATACGGACTGGCAACAGAGCTGGGGAGACATCGCCAGTAACAAACAGGGTGACAGACAGGGCAGCAATACAGCTGAAATCACTGAAAACTATTAGAGAAGGAAAAGGGTTCATCAAACCAGCAGAATTAAAAATGAGCTTTTATTACAACTCTCTCTTCACCTGCCAACAATGGGATGCTTCTTACCAGGCACGGAATGGATTCATTTGCTACAGGTTACAAATTAAAATTCTTAAATTTCCACAGATTTGGCCCAATGGTGACTAGAACTGAGTTTATCTACATCTCCCCAACGCTACTGGCAAGTGTGGCTTCTGTAAAATCTGTATAATAAAAATAATAGAACAGTTTGTGTTGAAGGGACCTTCCCAGCTCCCCCAGTGCCACCCCTGCCATGACAGGGACATCTTCACCAGCCCAGGTTGCTCAGAGCCCCGTCCAGCCTGGCCTGGGATGTCTCCAGGGATGGTTCATCCACCACCTCTCTGGCCAACCTGGGCCAGGCTCTCACCACCCTCATACTCCCTGTGTCAAGGAGTGTGTGTAATGCTACAGAGAGGCAAACTCGCCCTAATTTTATCTGTCACTTCATCTTCAAAACGAGTCCTCCCTAATCTGAGGTTCCTCAGCTGGGGCAGCTCTTGACACAAAGCAATAATGGCACCAAGAGAAATCTTCTCTCCGAGGTCGAGGCTCAGCGTCTCCAGGTGCTGCAGAGTCGTTAAACGAGCCAAACCCGCGTTCGTCAGGAACTCAGCGTCACTGATCTCCAGGAACCGCAGCCCTTTCATGTGGCACCCGATGGAACCCATGGCGGAGTCACCGACGCCGCAGCCGCGCAGCACCAAGCGCTCCAGCTGCTCCAGCTGTGGAGCCGCTCGTTGGATCCCCGCGTCCGTCAGGCGGTAGGTGCCGGCAAGGCTCAGCGTCTTCAGGCGGCTCTGGGAGGACACGTTCAGCAGGTGGCGATCAGAAAAGGCGGGGACATTGCAGATAATGAGGTGCTGAAGCTGAGGCAGGGCCCCTGAGGCTGAGCCGCAGAACCAGGCACTGGGGATCTCGCAGCGGTTCAGCTCCAGCGCCGTGAGGGAAGCGGGGATGCTCTCGTAGGCGATGGCGCGGAGGTCGGTCTCGGCCAGGGCCAGGCGGTGGAGCTGGGGACAGCGCGTCCCCAGGGCGGCCAGCAGAGCCGGGGACAGGAGCCGCCGCCGGGTGCCGGAGCCCAGCCCGCCCCGCAGCCCCAGCGACCGCAGCGAGTCCTGGAGCCGCTGCCGCAGCAGCTGCCACAGGGCCCGGGAGCTGAGCTGCGGGCAAACGGAAAAGGGACCGTTCCCAGGGGGTGGGCGGCAGGAGGGGGCACCCCCAGATCTCTGCATGCAGTGGGGTGGTGCTCCTTCCTTCAGCCCCTGCCTGCAGTGGGGTGAACCCCCTCCCTCATCTCATCCCCAGCCTGCAGTGGGGTGACCCCCTCAATTTCATCCCCTCGCCCTCAGTGGGGTGACCCTCCCATCTCATACCCAGCCTGCAGGGGGTGATGTCCCCCTAATCTCATCCCCCCACCCGCAAGGGGGTTGACCCTCCCAATTTCACCCCCTTGCCTGCAGTGGGGTTGACCCCCTCATCTCAACCCCTGCCCACAGCAGGGTGACCTCCCCAATCTCATCCCCCTGCCCACAGTGGGGTGACACACCCCCAATCTCATCACCCCATCTTATCCCCCCACCTATAGTGTGGTGACCCAGCCCCAATCTTATCCCCTTTGCCCGCAGTGGAGTTGACCCCCCCACCTCAGCTCCTGCCCGCAGTGGGGTGACCCCCCCCAATCTCATCCCCCCACCTACAGTGGGGTATTTCCCCCAGTCTCATCCCCCTGCCCGCAGTGGGGTGACCCCTAGAATTTCATGCCCCCTGCCCCATGTCCCCCGTACCCGCTGCGCGCTCAGATCCACGTGTCTCCACACGGCCCGGTCCAGCGCCAGCCGCCGCCACCGCCGGCAGACCCTGCGGGGAAGGGGCCGCGATCAGCGCCGCTGCCGGGGCCGCTCGGGGCGGGGGGGGCCCCGGGGGTCCCACCTGGCCGCCCGCAGCCGGTCCCGCGGCGGCAGCAGCTCCAGGACCCGCAGCAGCACCGGCTCGGGCAGCGGCGGCAGCTCCGCCGGCGCCATCTTGGCCCCTTCCGGCTTCAGCGCCGCGATCCTTCAGTTCCTCACGAGTACTTTTTAAGCTCGGTTTTACGCCTTCTCTACGCTGAACTCAGTTACCGCAATGAGATAAAATAGTATCTGGTCCTACATAAGAAAAATGTAATATTTTTTACTAACTACTAAAAAACACGACAAAGCTCCTAAGAGGAAAGAGAACTCAGTGCGACAAACGCACAATAAACAACAGCACTGAGGGGTGGCTTAGAGCTCTGCTGCATCAAAACTGCCTTCCCAAATTTCCATTTTTTTCCTCAAATGGATGATTAAAAGATTGTGATAGAGTAAAAAAAAATAAAATAGCCTGAGTAACCGGTGAGTAAACCGAGCTGCAGCCTCCACAGCCAGAAATGCCGCTGCTTTCTGTGCCGTGGTGCCCGGGCTCACACAGGAAACCCAACAGACCCACACCTGGTTGTAAACACCTCAGTCTAAAGCTGCCACTTCAATAAGGCAGAAGTTTTGCTCGCCTGGCTGGGGACTGAACACTGAGAACTCCTTGATGATTTATTTCCTTTGAGGGCTTCAAAAGTGAAGAACAGCGAGACAGAGCGCGGTGCTCCCGCCGCCTCCTCAGCTGACGCTACGGAGAAATAGGGAATTTTCAGCCCTATGTATTTCTGTCACAAACATACATGCGGTGACAAACTGCACCGAGTGTTCTCATCTCAGTTATACACATCAATCATTAATACCCTGTGAGATGAATCCCACAGCTCCATTTTTTGCCAACTTCACATTATTACTATTTCCATCCTTCACATACGCCAGTTCTTTGGGAACAATTTTTCTCCTTAAGCTAAAAAAATGCAGCGGCAAACCCACTCTCATTGTGCTTCCATATTTATAGGAAATCAAATGTATATTCACATAAACTATTAGTAAAATTTCTGCTGAACCACCTTTGTGCAGTAAATTGAATTAAACCCAGATGAACATGGGTGACGTCCTCCTACCCCACTCTGGCCCCCTTAGGCTTGCACTAGAGTGAAATTTGATTTTAAAGTTAACTAAAATAAGATGGACCAAAAAATATCTGTATAGCTTTTTAATAGTTCATACCCAGTGTGTTAATTAGACATTATCCATATTGCTTTTAATACACTGATACAGAAGATAGTACAGTAAATATTCATTACAATTAACGCAAGTTTCTGATCTTTCTGATCAAGGGCTGCACTTCAATCATTTACAGGGAACTGTGTGTCCACACCATGTATGCTTAGAGTTCCTTTACCAAAGGAAAACAAGACACATTCTTGAGCTTCCACAAAATATTGTTATATGGAATAATCTAGCAACAGCATCAAAGGCTTCAAACCATCGTGCCAAAAAGATTGAAGGCAGGAAATATCCTTTCCACGTGAAGAAATGAGAACAAGAACAGTAGGTAGGTACTTTACCTACAGATCTGGAAAATTAGAATAAAGTCTCTCCTTCTGGAGATCCTTCAGTGCAAGACAAGGATTACTCCAGAAATTTAACTTTGTCGATTCTCTAGACGATTTTACATAAAACATGAATTCAGGACCATTATTTAGGGATATAGCGGTAGCCATCACATTACTTTTCACGTGCACGTGAACGGTTTGTCATGTTGATTTATGTTTTGGGTACTTTCTCCTCACTAAAGGAATATTTATTGCATTGGCGAGCGTGCTGTTCTTATTCCGTCATCATATTTGCTCCCTCCCCACCCGTGGCATCCTCAGAAATGTGAAGATCCTCCAGCATCTCAGCCAGGCTGATGCGCGGAGCGCCGTCATCGTCCGTGTCGCTCTCCACTGGAATATCTGCATCTAAAAAAGGAATAGAAAACAACATCTAAGCAAAGAAAACAAACCCCAAACCTCCTGAACCACCCCAAGGAATGACAGGGAAAAAACTAATCCCCAAAACAACCAACAAGCCACAAAAGCAACCAACAAAGCTCTTACTTCTGTAAATGTTGACGTTCTTCCTTATGGCTTCATCTTCCTCCAAATCTTCAAGGAAGTCTTGGTATTGTCTGGAAAAGACACTCAATGGATTTAATCCCTTTTCCTGTATTTTTTATGTAAATTTCTAAAACAAAACCAAAGAAGCCAAGCCCCAAGGGAGGACTGCAAGCCCCCATCCTTCTCATAGCACTCCTACATTTCCAACTCACTCTTTTCTGTTATCACCTATTAGTTTCCAAATAATGTTTAATTTATCTGTCCTCATTTAACTCTAATTGCCCCATTTTTTTCTACTTCTTTCTATTTTTGTCACTAAACAAACCAGAGACAAGCACGTTTTCACACAAGTGTCCCTTTAGCCAGACGGACACCAACTGTAACCTACAGACATGACGCTTCTAATATTAGTCACTTGTCTCATGGCTTAAGCTTTTCTTGGAAAAAACCCCATTAAAATAGCTTTTATATTTCACAATACTCAAATAGAACCAGCAGCATTTGCTTGTGTCCCCTTAACAGCCAGCACAGCAGCTTAGGCACCACACTGGGTTTATCAGCAAGCAAGACTATTTCTAGGCTCGGCACAGTCTCCTAGGTAGGAAGGACGAAAAGCTTCACAGATACTGAACCTTTCATCGTCCGTGTCTGCGCCTTCTCTGTCCCTTTCCAGCTCTCTCAGCTTCCAGTTTCTGCGCCGCTGGCGTCTGGTGCGGTCGTAGCTCTTCTTTATTAATACCTGCAGTGAAAAGCAGGACAAATTTACACATTCAACACTACCGATCACACTCTTTCAAAATCCAAACCAACACCCAAGTCTAGACTGGGGCAACTGTAAAGTCAGCTGAAAAGTCAGGCACTCAGAAGTTTTATACAGAATTTGTATAGCGTTTGTCCATTCAGAAGTTTCCAGACACTCTGGGTTATGTCCTGAATATGCAAACACACATCATGTAGTTTTCATCACTCAGTGAATGGTACTTTTAACAGGACTAACGTAGAATAAGGTAAGTTAAAGTAAATATATTCCTTAATGACCACACAAAAATTTAAGTTGTGGAAAATAATTGTCAGAATTAGATGCTATTAATATTTCAACGTTAATATCCCCTCTTCCTGTGGCACTATGGAACTAGTGAGTATTCATTATAAAAGCATATTACCTAATAGCACTGGGTAACACAGAGAACTTTGTAGGTAGAAAGAACATGGCCTTACCACATCAGGAATCTCGTGTGGGTTCATCTTATTGGCAAACTCGTCATTTAAGTTGCAGTTCGCCAAGTCGAATCTAAAATGCAAACAGGTCTATTATCCTACCCCTTTATGTAAATCTATAAAGCTGAACTCAAGGTACTGTATGTTTGTATTATAAGTTATAGCTCCTAAGAAAGATAAACCTTTCCAAATGAAGCACAGAGCAAATAAAAAATGCACTTCAATATGCAGGTGTGATAACTATGAATAACTCGCTGTCCCCAAATCCTGCTGAGCATCCACTGAGGTTCTGCTGGGCTCACAGCAGCTCCACTAATGTTCACATTTAAGCCTATTTGAGAATCACCTAATTTGCCTAATCTGAAAAAAAATATAAATTACATTTGCCACTCTTGTATATGATTCTATCAAACAAAAAGATCTTGCCTGCTATTTTAAAAATTCCTCCCATCTATCTGTGTCTAAACTGCTATTCCAGCCAATACTTCAGCTCTCGTTACTAACAGCCCTTTGCACAGGATGACTTGAATTCTGTCATTAAATGATCATTTAATAAAAGCCAAGAAACAGAACAGACCCCAAGACAAGGTCGCCAGGATTCAGGATGTGTCCCAAGTGAGTGCAGCAGAAATACTGATGATCCGTGTCCAGCTCCGAGGTTTTCCGCACCCAGGCTTCAGCCAGCGTGTGCTTGAGGAACAGAAAATAAAACACTCTTGTCATCAAATGCAGCTTAACCTGCCGCGCTGTGTTACCGTGCACTGCTATAGTGCTGGTTTAAATTACATTCATAATTAAACTTGTATTTCTACATCAAGGATCCAATATATTGCTGGCTACTCCTCACTTCTCGTCGTTATGAAAGTAAGGAAATGGACATGCCAACCACTTTTCACAAGAATTCCAACAAGGCTGTTTCCACAACTAGACGGGAGGTTTTTAAGTGCGTGTGGGTTTTTTTTAATTCATAACTTTCAACCACATGCAGCTTTTGACTGCGAAGAAAACATCTCGTACTGATTCATGAATTCTGATTAAAAAGAAATGCTTCTACACTTCAGCGAAAACAATTTAATAACTGAAGAGTTGCACAGCTACTGCAAAATGTTAATAGTGATTTTAACAACTAGTTTAAACTCTTCAACAGAAAAGCATTTCAGAAAGTGGAATCCAGATAACGCCCGTGTGACTTCCAAACCAACATCTTCCTGGGAAGAGCTTTGCCAGGGGCAAGATGCAGAAGAGCAGAAATCTGACTTTGCAAGGCAGAATGATTGAAAACAGAAGGGGAGGGAGGAGAAGGTCCAAACCACAGAATCCAATCAAGAGGAGCTCTCACCTTGTTGGATCTTGCCCCTGCACCTGCAACCTTTTTCTTTTCTTGAACCCTATTGATATCCATAATGATAAACTCCTCGAGCTGTTTTGGGTGGAACAAGCTATTGAAAGGGTGGCGCCAGTAGGTATTGCCATCAATTTCAGCGACTGGGAAATAAAAAGCAACAACAGAACAGCATTGGTCATCACAAGGGAAAGAATTTCTTGTGAAAAAATTAAAAGGAAAAAGAAGCATTTGTGAAAATTAAAGCAACTACCAAATGCATTCTGTTCCAATTTCTTATTGTAACACGAATATTCAGGAAATCATGCGTATTGCAAACCCGTGCGACAAGAGCAGCTGATCTGTGACAGACCTTGTTATTCACAAGTATCTTTCTTCTGGATGGATCCTTATCAGAGGTATTTTGCTGGTAGAGTTTACCAGCAAATACCAATCAAAGCACCGTGCTTCTTATACCAAAGTGGCTAAAATGACAATCCAGAGAAAAACCAGATGCCAGATTTGAGGAATATACCTGACAAATGAAGTGCTTAGCAGAGACCTAGAACATCCATGAACTTCCCAGTGAGCCCCCACATTTTGCTGACGATACCATGGAAATCAAGCTTTGGAAACCATACCTCTGTTCACTATTAAATTTCTACATCAGCGATTGTACAAATACATTTACAACACGAAGGTCTAAAAATATAAGATTTTAAGAAAATAGAACAAAACAAAGAATTGTGTCAGCAAAAAACAATCAGATGCAGAAGAGAAGGCTGAACTTACTCTGCAGAGTCCTGGGGTCGATGAGGTGGACGGTGCTCGTCACTCGAATGCACACGCAGATCTGGCTCATGTTCCCAAGACTCTGCGCCAGTTTTGGTGACAGACACACAACATTGTCCTGCAAGCAAAAATATAAGAGTTTACACTCACGTTTCCTTAATTTTTTAATCAAGTCTTCAGAGAGATCTGAAATAGATTTTTAAACTTGCTATTTTCAGTTCTCCACCCAATAACTTTATCACTTTCCACGCTTTGTGGGGAGCAGACCCCTCCATTCCCCCAAATACACAAGAAATCAGGCCTCTGTCACCAAAATCCAGCTCTACCCACTTCACACAATACCCTGAAGATGAAACAGAGATGCTACCTTGCAGATGGGAACAATTTCCACCGAGAAAGTGCTTTTGTAATTGTAGACATTACTATGAATATCGTGCGAGATCAAACGTTGGGATGATTTTGATCTGTAAAACATTAAAATAGAGCCTTCAGGCAGCAAGAAGGACATTGCAGGCAACGGGAGATAATCAGCAATGCAAGTATATAGGAACATACTACAAATCCAAACATAAATAGAAAAATGCACAAGGGTTAGTTTTACAACGGCTAAGTGGAAAACATGGGACTTCTGTAGAAGGGATTTTGCCTGTTTTAACTACAATACAGGTTCATTACATTTACAGAATTGTTTAAAAGCGAAGGATAAAGGATATTTCCCAAAAGCTTTTTTGTATTCAAGGCAATAAAGATAAATGATGTACCTAGATGGAACTGTACACTGAAGAAAGTCAACCATCTTCTGGGCCTGTTGCTTTGAAGAATAATAGAAATCCAGGCCATCTGAAAGAAAAGAAAGCTTGATGAGCATTTCTATTTGAAATACTGTGGGTTATTTTTTTTTCAAATACAATATAGATCCTCAGTAATCTGCTGTTTATCTGCACACAGCTCCCAGCACAAACACTCTTCCAAAATAAAACAGGTGAGTCTGTTCTGCCTCAGGACTACCAAGGCACCTCACGTACCGTGAATTTCTTTGATGCGCAGTGTGTTCTGATGGAGCCTGTGTTTTAAAATCAGCTGCTCCAAGTAGTAGAAAGTCTTCTTGTGCAGGGTCTAAAACCAACCACAGATAAAAGGTTATTTAAGAACTCTCTATTGCAAATGCTCAACAACAAGCATTCATATGGAGAGATCATCTAGAGAAGGGGCTGTCCAAAGTCTATTCCAAGTAACCAAAAAGACTTCAGAGATGTGCTCTATTTATACCAAATTATTTAAACCTTCTGTTTCTCATTTTTGTGTAATTGATTGATAAAGATATAATTTTCTTTAAAGAAGATTTACATATTTATAAACAATCTGTCCCACTGTTTCTAACACTCCTTTAAAATACAGAAGGACATCTAGTAATTCACCCAAAATCCTCCTGTCAGCCGTCATTTAAAAAGAATATGCTAATAATATGGGACAGCAAAAATAAAGGTTTGCTAAACTAAGATCAGCCAGAAGAAACCCCATGAACACAAAAGGTATTGTTGTGGCAGTGTGAGCACATCTTTTTCTGAGAAAAACCAAAAAATCACCCAAAGATTTGTCCTCCTGATTGTTCCGCCACAAACGAATGGAAATTCAGTTTGTCTCCTACCTTTTGTCTGACCTGCACTACAGCTTTCCAGAAATCCTTCGCTTCGATCCTATGACAGTCTTCACACATTTGAGACTGAACCAGGTATTCCACCACAAACACCTGCTGAAGAACGGCTCCATTTATCACCTGCAGAACAGAAGTGTAAAAGGTTTTCTCATCCTTGTTTACCACAGGATTCTGAAATAACTTCCATATTACACTGTGTGATAGACAGCAGACACATGCTGGATTCTACCAAAGAGAAGCACTTATCTAACATGCAATAATAATAAAAAATAAATAAAATCATACTGGTTTCCATTAAAGCTTTTTAAAAGCCAAATGCAGAATATTATACTCCAGTTACCTCTTTCTGAACAGTCAGTTTGAGCTTCAGCCTCTTCGAATGTGGCTCGGTCCAAATAAAACCTGCATCGATCAGCCGGACCTGCCAGTGGGAAACAACAAGAACTCAGCTACCGCCAGTGGTTGTGTTAGTTATAAATGTGTTAAAAACATAGAGCTCTAACTGCCAGAAAACACAAGCTTAAGGTATAGTTCATTGCTGTTCAATTGAGGAAGTGAATACCCTTAATTAAAAAAATATTATCAGTATACTAAACTCAATTAATAATGCTTAGTTAGAACGCAGAGTCTGATCTAACTAAAATAATTGGCAATTGTTACAGACCGTTAAACCAGAATGACTGAATAAACTATTCAGCAGCATCCTTATTAATGTTTATAAATATATAAAGGGTGAGTGCCATGAGGATGGAGTCAGGCTCTTCTCAGTGGCAAACAATGATAGGACAAGGAGCAATGGGATCAAGCTGGAACACAAGAGGTTCCACTTAAATTTGAGAAAGAACTTCTTCTCAGTGAGGGTAACAGAACACTGGAACAGGCTGCCCAGGGAGGTTGTGGAGTCTCCTTCCCTGGAGACATTCAAAGCCCGCCTGGACACATTCCTGTGCGACCTCACCTAGGCGTTCCTGCTCCAGCAGGGGGATTGGACTAGATGATCTTTTGAGGTCCCTTCCAATCCCAAACATACTGTGATACTGTGATACTGTGATCTCTGGATGCCATGTAAAGATGAATTTGGACAATATAATGGTTTCCTCACGACTTAAAGGCCAATTTAATCTCTAAAGCTAAGAACGTGCAAATTTCCTGCAGCCAAAGATCTTTTGATATTTAAGTACTAATGCAGTAGCAAGAAACTCATTTGAGCAATCTAATTCAAACCTTGATAACTGAAGTGACAATTTTTTGCTTAAAACACTATCTCAGATTTTTTCCTCTGGTAAGATTCTGAACCTAAGAGATACTTTATTCAACTGAAACACATGACTTTCCATGTGATCTATATATATAGACCTCTACAACTCTATTTCATATTGTCATAAATCAGTAAGAACAAGTATTGTATACATTATTTTTAAAATGTGTAAAAAGAAACTGTACAATTAAAGGCCATTAAAAACACGTTAGACTTCTTCAGTTAATTATGTTCAACTAGAATAAGAATTGTGCAGTATGCCTTAATATACAGAATTGCACTGCAATAGCCTCCTCAGTATGCTTGGAAATCTTTTGTTAGAGCCTGTCCTTACTGAACCCTCCAAAACCCCTGCATAGTTATTTGAGATCAGATTGTCATTATGTTTAATATAAATCAACTGATAAGCTTCATACAAGTACAAATGGCCGCTCTGGAAGGATCGAACCCTGTGTGAATTAGCTGGACTTCATTTTATGCAAAACCAGTAGACTCGCTATGAAATACCAACAGAATTAGCTACTTACCTTGCTCAGCGAAGCTTTGATCTTTTTAAGGCACAAAGCGAGCAGCTCTCTCGATTCCAAGGTGCACTGAATCCAGGTTCCCGGGGGCTGGAGGTACCTGAGATACAGGGAGCATTTTACAGCACATGGAGCTGCTTCAACAAACTAAACCCCTCAGAACATGAGTAGTTATCTACTATTTTTGCCCCTGAGGGTGGTGAGAGCCTGGCCCAGGTTGCCCACAGAGGTGGTGGATGAACCATCCCAGGTCAGGTTGGATGGGGCTCTGAGCAACCTGAGCTGGTGAAGATCACAGAATCCCAGAATGTGAGGGGTTGAAAGGGACCTGGAAAGCTCATCCAGTGCAATCCCCCCATGCAGCAGGAACACCCAGCTGAGGTTCCACAGGAAGGTGTCCAGGCGGGTTTGAATGTCTGCAGAGAAGGAGACTCCAGAACCTCCCTGGGCAGCCTGGGCCAGGCTCTGCCACCCTCACCAGGAAGAAGTTTCTTCTCAAATTTAAGTGGAACCTTTTGTGTTCCAGTTTGAACCTGTTACCCCTTGTCCTATCGTTGGTTGTCACCGAGAAGAGCCTGGCTCCATCCTCCTGACACTCACCCTTTATATATCTGTAAGCATTAATGAGGTCACCCCTCAGTCTCCTCTTCTCCAGCTCCAGAGCCCCAGCTCCCTCAGCCTTTCCTCACACGGGAGATGCTCCACTCCCTTCAGCATCTTGGTGGCTGCGCTGGACTCTCTCCAGCAGTTCCCTGTCCTTCTGGAACTGAGGGGCCACAACCGGACACAATGTTCCAGGTGTGGTCTCCCCAGGGCAGAGCAGAGGGGCAGGAGAACCTCTCTGACCTACTGACCACCCCCTTCTAACCCACCCCAGGTACCATTGGCCTTCCTGGCCACAAGGGCCCAGTGCTGGCTAATGGTCACCCTGCTGTCCCCGAGGTCCCTTTCCCCTACACTGCTCTCTAATAGGTTGTTCCCCAACTTACACTGGGGTTGTTCCTGCCTGGATTCCAGACTCTACACTTGCCCTTGTTATATTTCATTAAATTTTTCGCCGCCCAAGTCTCCAGCCTGTCCAGGTCTCTGGATGGCAGCACAGCTTCCAGTGTCAGCCACTCCTCCCAGCCTGGTGTCCCTGCTCATGGCAGGGGTGGCACTGGGAAGGTCCCTGATGAAGGTCCCTGATGACAACAGGCACCGCCGGCTCTCCAGCCACAGCCATGCGCCCCAAATCACATTTCCCCTCCGAAGGGGCTCCCTGAGGGGCAGAGGGGATCTCGGTGCCCACCTTTGGCACTGCTTGCAGAAGTGGAGGGTGCTCTGCTTGGGGATGCCCTCGGTGATGTCCACCTGTGCCCGCAGGCACCCCACGCACATGTTGGCCGGGTTGGGCGGGATGGCCACGCCGCACTGGCAGCAGAGGCTGGGAAAAAGAACGACAGACAAACAGGGAGGAAAACTCAGTCACCAACAGCAACGCTGCCCCCGGGGGTGGCGGCTACGCGAACCCGCGGACGCAGACAAAGGTATGTGGAGGGTTTTTAATGTAATATATGGTTTTTTCTTTTAAGTGGTGGGTCACGCAAGTCGTCCCCACCCCCCCATCCCTTCGCCGGGTACCGACCCCCGCGGCACCGGGCGCCCTGAGGAGACTCAGCCCCGCCGCCCCCGGGGCCCATCGCCGCTTACATGTTGCCCTGGGTGGAGGTTACCGGCCCCGTCATGTACTCCATGGCTGCGGGAAACACGCGGGCCCGGTGTCCGGGAGGGAGAGGAAGGGGAGGAGGAAGAAGAGGAAGAAGACGACAAGGACCCGGCCTTGGGGGCGGGAGCTGCAAGATGGCGGCGCCCGGCTCCTGAGGGGCAGTGGATGCCGCTTGTAAATCACGCTCTGACTACTGATTCTTTGGAACATTAATTCATTTTTCATTTGAAAATCACGGGATTTGATCCATCCATCATCCTTCCCCGCGGGGCCGCGCTGTGGTGCAGCAAATGGCGGCCGTAGGGGACAAAGGCAGCGGCTTCTCGTGTTCCTCCCTTTGAAACGGAGAAATAACAACTGCAGAGTCAATTCTTTATTTTATTAGTGCTGGGGATCATCCTCCATCAGTACTCCAAATACTGGATGCTCTTACCTTGCTTATATTTACATAATCAATACATATGCATTACAATTTTTTTAAATTTTGGCATACATCTAAGAAATCATTGATGATGTTAGTTGCTTAGTTTCTTACATCTATTATTAGTTAAATATAAACTAAGCACTGTGCTTCTAAACAATGTATCACTTAATCTTTTGTCTCCCTCTTGTGGTGCAGAAGGATCTGAAACTTGGGAAACATCCCCTGGTTTTGCCGGTGGTCGGAAAATCATGTCAATTGGTTAATGATGGATAGGTCTTTTATAACTTAATCACAGTGTACATTAATTTAGCAGTTTCTCTTCACCTTGGCCCTTAGATTTACGTCCTAATTTTTATTTTTTTTAATGGAAATGTGCCATGGTCGTTTATAAGCACAGGGACCGGTCTGGCAGGTGTTGCACGTCTGCAAATCGCATTAAAAATGATGCGACCGGGTGCTGCCAGCAATACAGGAGGTGGCGGCCGTTTTCAACTAATTCATTCTTAAAGGTTGCTCTAATTCATCTTCCAGCAACACTGCTTTGAAGCAACTTTATTATTGCTTTCACTAGTTTGTCAGCTGTGGCTTAGTGTCTCCAAATGTCCTTTATTTTAAAAGGAATTCCCAACTTTGGTGGAAAGAGTAAGAATAGGGAAGTTTGGCATTAAATTTATATTACTTTCAGTGTTGATTTCTGAAAGACTGTTATGTTCTGGCTTCAGAATTAACTGGCTACTTTTTGCATCTGTCGGCAGCTTCTCATCACTTGCAGAAATGGGTAGAACAAAAGTACCTGAACTTCTCCCTTTCTTTAGCCTTCCTGTATCTGAGCAATGAGGTCACATTTTTTTCTGAGAATACAAGTTTTAGATTGTATACGATAAACCATGTGGTGGTGCAGGTGCTTGTAAATAAAGAAACAAACAACTCTTCTTGCTGTGGATTCAGTTTTGATTTGAAATCATTATCAAGCCTGAATGAGTTCTAGTTCTCGTCACTGACTTATAAAGGATTGAATGACAATAATTACTAGGTGTCTTTTAATTTAGTGTTAGGATTTAATGTGAAACTACTCCGAGAAGCAGTTGTGAGTTTTTGAAGGGAGGATGCGGTTTCAGTAGCAGAATAAAAGGACATTATCCTAATTTATGTCAATAATATACTGACTTCAAGAGGAGCCACCCATTGCTAGTACATCTTACAAAGCTGAAAAAAACTTTATGGTGAGATTGTTGTCAACTACACGGTCATAATTCATTAATTAACAGTTACATAATACTTTGGTTTAGAAGGAGTTGGTACAATCCGTTTGGGTTATATTCCATTCATGGTGTACAATAACTAAGCATCACTCTGGAAAAGAGACGCTTTCATGATATTCAAGTATTTTTGCAGGTCAGCATTTGTTTTCTGCAGGTTTGCGGTTACAATGGAGAAAAGCAGAGCTGAATCACATCCACACGTTGTGTGGGGTTCATTTGATGCAGTGATATCCTGATGGAAAGGAAGAGTTGTTTGGGTTGCTTTAGAGTTGCTTTGGGGACTGAAAATCACAGACTGTGGAGCTGCCTGACGTGTTTTTATTTTGGCTCATTTTTCTCCTTGCCTTCACAGGCTGTTACTCGCTTCTGCTGCTTTGAAATTAAGTTTATTTGCAGATCTCTCTGGAGACTTACTATGTATTGTTAAGAATAAAAAAGGAAAAAGGAAATAAAGGTAAAAAGCAAGGGTTTTCCTGTGCTGAAGTTTCATTTCTATACTCTTCAGAGCGCCTGCTGCACAGTGGGTATTGTATGGTTTTTACTGTCAAGCCCTGATGAATCACTTGATCTTTGATTTCTTTGATTTCTGGAATAACACACTCCCTGTGAATTCCAGGCTGTCACTTGGCGACTCTCACACTGCAAGAGGGGAAGGACAAAACCTGTCAGTTATGGGATCCAAATCTGCTGTGAAGTCACCAGGAGGAGAATTCGATCCTAATAATACTTTTTATATTTTCACTACAGATTTGTTTGCAATTGCAGTTTTCTACACCTTATTTTGGTGCTAATATACTAAACCCTACCACAGCTCAAGGCACAGCCAGCTAAAATCTTGGTAGTCACCAAGGTACTTTGTATTGCCTCTGCAAGCTGTCGTTGCCCTGTGGCTCCCATCCATCCATCCATCCATCCATCCATCCATCCATCCAAGTAAAGTTTGTATATTTTAAACTGTCAAAGTATTATTGCAGTCTTAGCACCACTTCTGGAAGATTTACAGCTTTGTTCACCATAAACAAGATAAAAAGCAGACCGCAGGATTCCCTGAGACCTTCAGCAATGGCAGGTCTGGATTTCAGAACTTATTACACGGACTTTGGCCACGTGATGTGACTAAAAGATTTCACCAACTTTTCGTAATGAGGATCCAGTATCCGTGGAAACATAAAAATGGGCTTCGGGAGGGTTCACCTGTGGTTTGGTATAAATGACCAGAGGAACGCAAAGCAGGAAAATAATGATGGATGTGCCCAGGTGCTGTTTTAAACAGGCCAGACAAAGATGGAGAGGCTGGATTTGGAGCTGGTCTGGATTTGCAGCTGCACGAATCTCTTGGCTTTGTTCTTACTCATTCTCACTAAAACAGACACACACTCCTTAATGGCATATATAGCATATACAGTAAGAAAGTGGCAATAACCTTTCTGGAAAAAACCCTACAGGAATTACACTTCTAATGTGGACTGAGCCCTGGAGTGGTATTTTCTTTCCATGTAAATGTCTCTGGAGCTGTTCTCTGAAGGGCAAGATGGGAACTCATCAGGACATTTCAGTCTTCACAGCTCCGTTTAATTTCCGTTTTCACCCGGGAGCTGCAGGAGTTATAAGACTGTGTTCAGGCGCTGCTGTGAATTTATAGAAAGCTTTGTAAATTCTGGCAGCTTGGGTGATAAAGCTGTCAGGTCTGCACCACCAGCTACTCCAGTAGTGATGACAGAGAATGGAAAGTGTGAAAAATATTGCTCTCCCTTCTGTGACTGCTGCTGTTTAAAACTGCATTGGCATTTCAGTGTCTGACTGGTTGCACGGAGTTGTTAATTATTTCTTAGGGCTTCCTGAGGTCAGAAGCACGGCAAGCAGTGTCCCTAAGTTTTTATTTTATATTTTTTCTCCGCAACATTTGGGGATGTAGAGTGATTTAAATGTTTTGTCACATTGGGCAATTTGGATTTACAGGCTAGAATGTGTCTGGGAAATAAATACTCTGTATGAAGAGTGTGTACTTGCTAATCCTCTGCATCTGTGTCTGTGCAGAGCTCACTTTAAACGGAGAAGACACCGCATGATCGTGGCATCAGTCTGAATGCTGCAATAATCACAAAAGGGTCAGCAAAGGTCCCTGCTCTCCAGTGGCTCGGGTCCTGCTCCGACCCGTGCATCCCGGCTTTGTGCAGGTTGGTTTGGAAACACGTCCATGTGGCTCGTCCAAAGGTTGAGGCCACAGACAGGTTGTAGAGTGAGGTTTTAAATAACTCAGTCTCTTCTAATTCCACTTACGGAATCAGAAAATATGAATTAAAATATGTATTGAAAGCATCATGTAGAAATAAGGAATTTATTGACAGTATGTGGAATGTATACATCTCATTTGCAGAACTGTCTACTAATTAGAACAGTTGTATAATTAATTCAATTATCTATTCAATTTGTTACATCCTAGACTGAACCTTTTAACTCTTCCATTGATGTTATCACTATCAACAGCTCTAGCAAGTTTTTTAAGTGTCATTTTTACCCTGATTCATCTTTTCCAAGAGCCACATATATTTAAATAAACATTATTTGTGATCCCAGTAATCCAGAATGGATCAGAATGGTTTGTAGAAATGGAAAGTACAGTACTTCATCTTATGCTGTATTAAGTTTCATTTCTCTTCATTAAGCTATCCAAATATCTAACCGATGCGCACACTGACATTTGAATTATACGAATGACACTGAACTCACATGCAGATCGAGTTTATCCTAAGATTTGCAATAGATTTTTGATCTGGTCTTTAGGAGTGCTGCTCAGTCTCCGAGCTGCCAAACAATACCAAAGTCGCAGCATTAAAAGCTAAATAGCTGTTTGTGGTTTGCATGAAAACTCAAGTGTCAAGGCAAGAAAAGGCAGGACGGTGTTTGTGCCGGTGTGCTGGCTGGCGCACAGAAGCTTCATTTTCAGTAGAAACACCAGTAAATAGAAGCAGCATAGAACAATAAATTAATGGGAAAGATATTCCTGTGATTAATTGAACAGACACCTGAGGTCACTGTTCCCTCATGTAAAGCGGATCCAGGAAAGGAGGCCGTGAAGCCACCGCAGGAGCTCCTGGGACCTCTTGTCCAGTTAGACCTGCTCTGACTTTCCAACAAAGATGTTTCATTCTCATCTCTGCTGTTTTTCCTGCGTCTTTGTATTTGCAGCCCCAGATTCATGTCACTCCCCTAGTGAAGGCTGTAATCGTCTGGCCTATTTCTTTAGGAATTAAGGGCTCTTTTACTGATTGCAGCCATGAAGCTTCAAACTGATAATTGTGACTGTGCTCTGGCAGAGGTACGGCTGTTTCAACGTGTCTTTTATGGTCTCAAAGAGCGATATGAATGGGAAGAATAACACCAGCTAATTCCATTGGGACATGACACTTCCAGGGGCTGCTTTCTGTGAGATAATCTGCACTAAATTTACTGGCATAATGCGCCAGTTATTTTCCAGTTCTTGCCTATTTCTTCAGATCCTTGTGAGGAATCCAATTAGCAATCCAATTTATAGTATGAGCCACGAACATTATTACTGATGAACTTTAGGGGCAGGAACTAAGAGAGCTGAAAAGAAATGTCTTTAAAATAGCTTTACAGCAGAGATCAGCATATTGTGACACTCCACTTTCGGCTGATCGGTAGATAAAACCTGTGTTGCATCATTGAGCTTTAATGAGCTTTGTTGCAGCAAATATATCTGTGGTTTAGTTTCCTTCTAAGCAACATTTTGCATGCAAGTTGCATATAAGATACACTTGATGCTATGCAATGCATATTTTTGTGAGTAGTGTTTGAAAGAGCAGCAGTTTACATGCAGGGTTAGCATGCAGAGATGGGTAAACGCTGCAGTTTGTCAGCAGAGTGGGATAATTCTGAATTTCGGTGTGTGTTGAAGCAGCTGGGCCTGGCTGGATGCTCAGCGTGCCAGAGGTGCTGGGTCTGTGCAGCCCCAGCCCAGGGGGGATGCACGCAGTGATTTGCCATTGAAAGACATCCCCTGCTTTCTGAATTCCTGGAGCCTTTCAGGAATCACTGCTGTGCCTGTCAGGGGGGCAGCAACAGGGGAATTTTTCCTTGTAGCCTTTGACAACCAAAATAACCCAAACCATAGTTAATAGAATTGAGCTGCTTGAACAAGGAGAAATCTTAGAGAATCCTCCTCCTTGCGTTCTTCAGCAGCTCCTATCACCCATTTTATGTTTATTGAACATCACAGCTTATTGTTTCTTGGTAACCACAAACCCCAAAGCTTTTAGTTTATCATCGGGACACCTTCAGCAGCTCAGCCTTTACATTCTCTTGCCAACATGCTTTATTGTCAGAGAAACTCTCTTTGGTAATTCTCCTTTGCTTTAAAATACTTCACTGCTCTGAGAGTGCAAAGTTTTCCTTTTTGATCTCCTTGTTTAGAGTACAGACAGTTCCCACAAATACATTCAACTTAGAAATCACTTTTATTACAGTTTTTTTTAGTGTAAAAGATCATGATGCTTTTACTACCCAGTTCAGGCTTCTTCACCTGGGTTGGGGAACAGCCATAGCACAAATTTAATTTTAAGAAAAAGCACGGGCAGGACCCAGGAAGTGTTACTTTAATACTGATATGTTTGTTACCTATGCCACGATGCACTAGACCTGAACCGCAGACTACAAAACAATTGTTCCAAAAGAGCAAATATTTGCTCATCAGAACATGATAGGAATCTTTGAGACTGTTGTACAATAGCTGCTGTTTGCATTCCACGTGCCTTTTGTCATCTTCCGTGCCTCAGCTAAAACCATCTCATCCCATTAGGGGCTGAAGGAAACCCGGTGGGAGGGTGGGTTGTGCTGAGAGGAGTGGAGAACCCACCCCAGTGGGAACTCTGGACCTTGATGCCCATAAAATTAATATACCTTAGATATTTAGATTTCCAGATATTGGCACTTTGGATTCTCTCAGGAGAGAATATGAGAATAGCAATGCGCAGGTAGAATATTTTGCACATCGCGTCTGTTAGAAACTTGTATATAAAAATTACAGATGGTGTTGGTGTTTCCTAGACCTGCTTCACTCTGGAGACAACACCGAACAGAGGAAAAATCAAAACCACGCTTCAGTGAACTTGCTGTAGAAACAAAGCTGATGTCCTTTGGCTGGATGTGTATGGCTCCCTCTCCCTCCATCGCTGCTTTTGAGGACAGAAGCAGAGGACAGGAGTGTGGTGGAGGCAGGAGTTCTGTGTTTTGATGTGAATGGAAGAGCCAAAGATGGACAGTTGGTAGGGGAGAAGGAGGAGTAAGGAATGGGGACTGTATTGGTGGAAATGGGAGGTAAAATGAATAGAAATAATGATGCAACTTTGCAAGGGGGGTATGTGGAGCCAACTGGAAAGGGCAGGAAAGGACGGTGATACAAACTACAGCAGCGGGGGAGTTGCATTAGAGTGAGGCACCTGCAGAGGAGAGGGGTGGAGCGGTTTTGCTTTTGTCCAGACTTGATACCTTCTTCGGTAAGGAATGGGAATGTTCCAGCACTCCCTGTGCCAACCTCGTATCGCCGGAATAATCCTCTGGGGATTTGCAGGGCTGGACTGCAAAATAGTCCAATTCAAAGGGGCCCGGGGCAGAAAGAACCTGAGAATTCAGTTGTGTGTTTGTAGGTAATTTGTGCCAGAGAGTGCAGACTGATTAATGAAAACTGCATAAATGGTAAGGAAAGGAGAACATAGAAGGAGGAAGACAGGGACACTCTGCCCATCCAGGGCTCTGCCAGACCGCTTGAGCATTTTGACATTAAGCATCTTACCAGTGATACCCTGGGATACCACTGAAGTAGCAGGTTTGATTAATGTAATGGCAGTTAGCTCTTTTTGTGCTTGCGACAGTCCTCTGTGATGGCATACGCGTTTTATAATTATTCATCAAGATAAATTCTCAGGAAAGAGGTGTAGCAATGTTAGTGGGTTGCATTTTTGCTTTCCGCCGCTCCCGTCTTGCTGGCACACGCACAGCACGGCGATCTGACACATCGCTATTAAAGGATGGCTCTGCAGGTATTGCTCAGCTCGAAAATTGCAAAACTAGAACTTATGGTATGGATGGCAGACTTTGAATGTAAAGGCACTGACTGTAGACTACTCCTTATGAGTGGAAACTTCCAAAGCTGATCTGAATGCTTGCAGCTCATTATTTATTTAGAACTAAATGCCCTTATATAAAAGACAACCGCAGTGATGCTCCTTTTGCTATTGAAGATTTCTTGGGAAAAACAGGGCACGTATCCAGAGCTGCTGCAATGAGATGCTGATTTCACTGCCCAAGTCCTGTGTTCTTGTAATAAATAACATTTAGATGGACTGGATTTTAGAGGGCACAGGAATTCTGAATAGAAAGCTGCTATTGAACTGGGTATTCTGAGGTTTTTTGAGGTCACCAAAATGTGATAAGGCAGAGGTTTTGGATACTAAAATACTCAGATTATTGGATAGCAAATGAGTCACATCTATAGGAAGCACTGAGCATTTTTCGGTGTTTCTCCGCACCACGGACAGCTGATTGCAGCACTAGATGTACATAAACGCACCTCCACAGTGCTCTAATTCTACCTGATTTTATCAAGTTGTGCCTGATGTTCTCATATGAGAAGAAATCATAGAAAGGGAAGTAAAAATATTCATGTGTGATGTGGAAAGGGCTTCTTGGGATGTGAATATTATTTACCTGCAGTGAAATGTCCTGTACTTCCCCTGGGCCAGGCACCGGGCCCTATGGAGGTGGATGCGTCTCTTTGGTTTGCACCATCTTTTTTTCCAGCTGTTGCTTCATAAATCACTCAATCTCCGTGCATTTGGCAGATAATTAGTGCAGATGAGCTACCGGGCTTTTCTGCTTGTGCAATTTGCGGCTTTGGGGTATGCAAAGAACTGATAGAAGCTCTTTCCTCTGCCAGCCCGATGGGTGAGGCCGTTTGCTGTGCCTTGTCACCTTGGCTTTTAATTAGATTGCTGCAATGCTCTTACAGCCCTCTCTGATGTTAGGTGGCTTCATTCAGAGCCTGCCCTCAGTTGTTTTGGGTCAGATACTCCATGGTGTACATTTTACCTGCATTTTCTCTTCCTGTTCATTATTTTTTAAATACCTGAAGCTCATAAGGATTCATGGCGTGTAACTCATCCTTGAATATGACCTTGAAGTAATGAGATATTTCTGATCTACTCCATGATTATGAAGCAAAGATGGGAGCCGTCAGAAAAAATAAGTGCAACAGCACCCTAGCTGACAATAAGTCTGTTCCTGCCACGGCCACAATTTAACCTTTGTTTCCTCGCCTCCTTTTTGCTCATTGTCAGCAAATCAGAATCTGATTTTTTTTCATGGGCTTGCCAGATTAACCGTATTATCTTGTAGGCATTTTCTCTCTCTTCTTTGGCCTGTTTCTTGGGTTTTTTTCTCTCACTTGAGCGTATCTCAGCGGTAGGATACGCATTTCGATACAAAGGGTAGGCATGCATCTTTTGAATTGCTTTTAGTAACTGAGGGGGCTATAGCTTATCTTAGGCTGCATTAAATAATTCCTACAGCCTATTTCTAGCTCAAATCTTCTTATCCCAATGCAGAGGAGGCCTCAGTCATCCTGGTAACAACTCCCCACTGTACTGGAACGGCAGAATCAGCAGCGTTTATCAGCTCTTGGCTGTCCCGATGTAGCAACTACTGAGAGCAGCCTCTGCAATAAGGGTGGAGCAGGCACCGAGGATGATAAACGTGAACTCTCCGAGTTAATTCTTACCTCCACTTGTGAATCACGGCCTTACAGCTCGGGAGTTGCCGTATGAATTTCCTGGAGATATTTTCACAACTCGGGCTCTTCGAATTCAGGCAAAGTATTGCTTACCCTAAGGAATAAATATATTAAGGACAAAATTGTTCATGCTTTGAACCGAGGGGGTCTTCATTTAGTTCAGGGTGAGTTTTCTATTGTCTGTGTAAGGACAGAGAGTAAAGTGGAGCCCGTTTCATTCCGGCTTTCACTGCTGGAGCCGTGGGACGAGCTCTGTGCTGTCGCTGTGCATTCAGATCCAGCCTTTGCAGGACCTCAGCAACCTTACAGGCATCTGCCCTTCTTTGTCAGCTGACAAACACCGATATTACACTGAATTTTCAGTTTCCTGACATTGAAGGTAGGTTTATTTTACCAGAACATTTTGGTAATTTCAGCTCCCTTGGTTTCCTTGACTGCACCAAGTTGACCGCAGGGTGAAGTTTGCTGTGGCTGTAGGAGCTGATGCTCTGTGCTTTAGGAAGAGTCTGGCTTTTCTGCTCCCCAGTGTTTCAGTTTCTACTTAGGCTTGGCTTGGAGGGAAGTGCTGATATGATCCAACCAAGGCACTTCAGGGCTTATGCCTTGGTGCAAGCTGAGAAACACCATGTCATTTAGCTGGCAAAAGAGGGAGATTTTTTTATTGTTAATTGTAGTTTTGTATCCCCTTCATCTGACAGACCATCCTACTATTTTTCTGGAAATTATGAGGAACCCACCTGCTTTTGGAAATTTAATAGGAGAGGATGTGGCAGCCACAGCTCTGGGGGAACTCACAATTGCTGCTGCTGGGGCTGTGGGGCAGGGAAGAAGAAGCTCCTGCTGTCCTACAAGCCCGTTGCCACGTGCTCTTTTGTCCCCGAAGAAGGTAACCAATACTCCAGAAAGGCGAGGAGTGGCTATATTTGTAACGGTTTATCACTAAATTCTGCTATTGGCAATATCTAGATGCACACAGGTATCCCAGATATATTACTTATCTTGGCTAGGAAGATATCTGGAGTTACCAAACAGAAAGAAACGGGCTCTACGCAAAAAGTTTGTGGTAGGTTATCAGTAACTTGCTGATCTAGCTGCGGTTTGATATTTTGGGAGTATTTTAGCTGGTAGCTAATCTATATCCCACTGATAACCCTCCGAGCTATAAACTGCTGCTACCCCAGCTCAAGCTTTGCATTTTCATTCAGGTGATGAAAGGATTGCACCAAAATAACTTAGAAATAAGCCTGATAGATGGGCAGAGTCACTGGTGGTGATGCTGATTCCTACGTGTCCCATGCACGGCCACGTGAAGGAAGAGGTTTCTGTGAATCTGGTTTTAATAGTCCCAGGTAAAGGCTGCTCAGGAAGAAGCTTCTGGAGGCTCATGGTTGGGACACATGTGCCTGTAGTCACCCCCGGTAATGGATTTGAGAGGCGATCCATGAAAGTAGACAGGAAACCTTTACGGTAGGAAAAATACTATCTTGGCTTAAATGAAATTAATACAAATGAAGTTTAAACAAGGGAGTTCTGGTCCTGGCCAGCTGAGCCCCAAAATTTCTCAGTGCTTAATTTATTGATGCATTTGTACTTTCAGGGTGAATGCAACTGGAACTGGTTCATCTCCCATTCTGCTTTTCTTTCATTCATCACTGTTGGATTATTAGTGCTGTTTACTCTTGACATAGACGTTCCGTTTCCTTTTTTTTGGTGTGAAACTTTCCAACTGCTGTGCTCAGCCTGAACTACAATTAGTGTAGGGAAATAATGGAGCAATTAACATGGAATAATCAAGCAACAGGAGTAAAGAGTGCCCTGCCACGGTGTTTTATAAAGAGCTCAACGTTACACTCTTCACAACAGAGTTGTGCCCATATAATGTACGTACCAACCCATCTACCTCTTGTCCCCAGAAGCTGAAGAACACACACACAAAAGATGGTTTCACTTAGGTAAGGTTGCAGGGACCCTCCCAAAGAGAAGCTGTTGCTGTTTTCCTCCATCTTCCGAGCACCTCTCGCAAAGCTCAACAAAGATAACAGGAATAATAAGGAAGAGAAATGCTTTACAGGAATCCCACCGTGAGAGCTCCGGGGAAATTCACTCTTCCTGAAAGCAAAACCCATTTACTGGGTCTGTTTGCTTTAAATAGCAATATTACATTGGGGTGTGTTTTCCTTGAGACACGAGACCCAGCCTTTGCAAACCACTAAGAAAATGTTTTTCCTCATACTCCGAAAAGCAGGTCAGTTGCGTTTGATGCCATTGGGAACAAATAACCTTTTTGAGAAATTAAAAAATTAAGATGTCATTAGAAACAGGATTGATGGAGATGCCACGGCGTTTACATCATCACATTCTCTAATTAAAAAGTACAATCTTTTGAGGATAGCATAGTGGGGAGTATTTTGGGTTCAAGCACCAACTTGCTAGGTAAATACTTCCATTTTTTCACCTCCAGCATTTGGGTTGTTACTTTTATTTGGTACCTCATATTTGCAGGTTAACGCCTGGGATTAAACGGATAGGACAGCTCAGCCTGCGATCCCATTTGAGCCTAAACCACTCAGTTGTGCCACCAGCACACAGGTATTTGTTGCCTTAATTTATGAACAAATAGGAAATAGAGGACGAGCTGAGTCTTGCACTGAAATGTTATTTCTGAAGAATAAAATTTATTTTTTTTCCCAAAAAAAACCTGCATACACATGTTCAGATCTGTCCAACCTTCAAAACATGTCTTAGTTTTCAAACAAACCTTGTTCTTTTAAGCATGCAGGACCCCGCTGCAGCTTGATAAAGAAATTAAGAGGCTTTTTTTAATTCTACAACTGTGCAAACATCATTTGGAAGCTATTTACATTTTGCACCTCTCACTTCTAGTAACAGTAGCATCAGCTGTTAGACACACGCACTGTGTAGCCACGAGTTACGATTTGCCATTGACATTTGATTTGGGTGTAGAGTGAAAACCAAACAAACCTTCCATTGCTCAAGAAACTCCCCACAGGCAACTATAATAAACCTCATTTTTTCTTTATACGGCGGATATCTTTAAGCTACTAAAATATCACTTCCACTCTGATTTTTGGATCATCTTCCTCTGGTGCAGACCTGGACTTGGTGAATGGGAGCAGAAAGAAAAGATGTCTTGGTGCTCTGAGAGTTCTGTGTGTTCTGTAAGCTGCCTATAGTATGTTTTTTTCACTATCTTACACCATCTAAACTCAGATGCAGCAACTTCGACGCAGAAAGTTGGATTCAAGTTCAATACTCTTATTAATTCCTCTTCCAGTTTCCTCTCCTATTCATTAAAATCAGAAGCCAATAACCAGCCAGCTGTGAATACTCAAATCATTCTTTATTATACTCATCTAACCTGGGTCAAAGAAGACATGGCATATTTTGCCACTGCACCCTCTTGTCATAACTTCTTTGTGTATAATGAACGTGGAACCCCTTCTCACAGCCATCAGAAGTGGTTTTGCTGCTTCAAACATGCCAGTGTGATTAAATCAGGTTGCTAAAAGTGAGAACTGCTTGACTATTAGGTAAACGTGGCATCCCAGGTGATGTGTTTCATTATCACACAGCAAAAGCTGGCCTGTGTTTCATTGAACGGGGACTGCGCAGCCAGTAGTCACTGTGTTATTCTGGTTTTCAGCTCTGGTTATTAAGCAAGCCATGGTCTGTAGGAGAAAATGGTATTTTCATAACGGCAAAACTGCTGCAGAATAAATACGCAAAACTGAAGAAGACACCACATGTCACAAGTTGCGAGAGCTGCTGATTGCCACTCGGGCGAGTTCAGTTCATGATGGAAACGGTGCTTTCGGGCTGGCCCCCGAAGATCTGCGAGAAGAACTCCAGAGCCAGGCGGACGTGGATGGGGACGAAGACGTAAGCCGTGTACACCACCATAGCAACAACAGTGACGGTGATGGTGTGGAACATGGACTGCTCCCAGGGCTCCAGCACATAGCTGCAGGTGATCAGCAGGTACTGGTAGTACAGCCAGTAAATATAGTCCTTCACGCGCTTAATATCCATCTTCAGCTTGCAGGGGTTTTGAGAAGGCGACCTGTAACGATAGACAAGTCTGGATTACAGCTGCAGTGGAGAGGGAGAACCTGGAACTGATAAATCACGCGGTGACCATCGTCTCAAGTTTGACACCACGTGTAATTGTTACATAGAGGAAAGTTCGAACAGAAATAACACATCGGTGCCATCGCCAGCCTCTGGAAAACAACCCTGAGCTGCAGCAACTGCTACTTGCAGTTATTGAAACTCTATCACTTGGGCGCTCTCAGTTCCTATGTTCTCATTATGAGCGTGTTTTGCTATTCATTCTGCGGCAGGAATTAAAACTCCATTAGCTGCCAAAGGCACAGGGTTCGTGTGGAAGTCAGGGAGATACGCATTTAAATGGGAAGGCGTTGGGCTGGCTTCCATAAACGTGCTTTGCAGACTCGTATGCTCTGGAATAAAGATGAGATTAAAATAACTGCTCTGTAAAAACTCCTCTGCTTACTTCTGATAATAATTTTTATTATTCTGCGATTTTTGGAAAGAAACGACAAGCTATGAAAGGGAGGGAAAAAGTAATCTCAAATAGCATAAGAAGTTTTTTCAGCTCATTCCAAAGAAATAGGATACATTACAGATTAAGAGTATTTAATGGAAGTTACAAGTCTAGGAAATATTTTCCTCTCACCTAATATCTTTATGCATTCATTGTTCCCGTCTCCACACAGAAAGGAGGGAGGCTGAGCAGGTATTAACTAGGAAATGGGTTTTGCCTTCTACTGCTTTTTGTTAAAATTGCCTTTCAGTATTTAAAATAATCTTTAAATCCGGGCCAAAACCATCTACTTAGAGAAAATACAGAGACAGAATGATAAGCAAATGTACAAGGTTTCATAAGGGGACTCCTGTATTTTGAGGGTTGAGTTTAAAGACACAGATGCCGACCAGGTCAGCTCACAGTAAAAGGGAATACTGGAGGTTTTAGTCCTGCTGGAAAACCCTCCAATATATCATTTTGTTCTATGCTTCTGTTGCCTAAAATACCAGGAACAGAGAATTTGGACAAGTCACGTCCCTCCAGTCTTGTGCTTGCACTGAGTTTTGGGCAACAGAAATTTTCTGTCCCTTGAGGCAACAAATACTCAACTACCACTGGAAAATTTGCAACCTGTGATTAAAGTAATGATGGGCCACTGGTATAGGCCAAATATATTACAATATTTATTTAGTGGTGTGTCGTATATTCTGATGATACGTGGGTATTTACTGAAGGCAAGAGAGATTATCCATGAAAAGGAGCCCTGGTTTGTTTTGTAACAGCTTTACTTTGGTTACTGGTGTGTTAAATTTTTATCCGGTGGATGCACTGTTAAATGCACACACCCTCATGGATCATATTTCTCCATTATTCTTCCTTTAGATCACTGGTACCACCAGTCGCTAAGGTTCAACATTCCCGGATTATGCTGCAAATGGAGCATCCACCAGACTACGTCTCACCTGGAGACGCTGTCAGGTAGATTTTTACCCCTTTTTCTTTGCACAGGCAACAACTGCAGGCTCGTCCTGAGCCTGCCAGACTGTCGGGTTGAATTTGCATTCCAAGTGCCTGCCCAACGCTGTTGATAAGGGACCTGGCTATCTTTGTTCCCCCTCTTCATCCGTGTGCTGCCCCCTCTTACCCCTCAGCTTTCTCTCCAGACCTTCTCACATCTGTTCCCTAGTTGCTCCTCAACTCTCATCACCCCCATGAATGCAACCTCTTTGCTGGTAACAAGCGCAGTGAAATTGTAAACACAGGGAGGGAGACTTGTTTGCGTTAGCAGAATTTTATGTGGAAAAACCTCTGTATTTGCCCCATCACCCACCCAGCCTTTGCTTTCCCTCAGCCCCTCTTCTAGTGTCTTTTTTCCCCTCTATCTCATCTCCAAAACCAATCTGTTTCCTTCACTTCCATCTTCCCCGTATCTCCTAGACTACATCTCTTTGACCAAGAGGCCACCTATGATGCTTTTGAGGTGCAGATCACTCCCAGTTTAAATCCAGCAGTGACTGTGCTGTGAACAGCTTTACCTGCAAGCGCACAGGCTGGGGAGAAAGGCCACCACTGGTTTTTTGTGCTCCTGTGAATGGAAGATGATTCCTTTAGGACAAATTATTTTAAGGCAGAACTCAAGAGGGGCCTTGAAGTCTTGTAAATATTGCAAAGCCTGCAATAAGAATGGCCCAGCTGGCAAACTGTGACTCACTGTGAGGCAAAAGCATCTCTATTTCTACCTTCTGCAAAAAGAGCACATTTTTCAGTGAAGAGGTTAAGCCCATTCCTATACAATTGAAAGGAAAATGATAAGAACCCTCTCATACTACCTAGGATTTTGGTATTTACACAGGGGTTATACCCATGCTAGTTAAACTCAGACTTTTCTTGGGTAAATGTCTGTTAAGCCTGACTGCCATACAGGGAGACAGCAAAGCTGGAGTGCTCGCTGTGAGTGTTTAAGGCTACATGGTTATCGGGGGGGGGGTGATACAGTCATTTCAAGAGTAGAGATCCCAGGTTCATGGAGCTTTCTGCCCACAGCAACGCATACACTTGAGTATCTCAATACAGAGCTGGTGCAAGGAACAGCCAAAGACAGGAAAAAAATTCCCTAGGCTGATTTTACTGATATTAGACCAGTCTATCAGGCTGCAGACTCATCACTATCACTGACTGCATGTTGCTGTCTTGGAGGGATACATGAATAAACTATGAAGTAATTAAAATAAGGAGCAGACCTTTTGATTTATATCAAAGACCTCGTTACACTTTCTCCAGCCTGGGGATTGTGTTTCCATTCAGCTGGGTCACCAACTCCCAGCCTGTGCTGTTTCAGTTCTTCCATCACTAACCCCAACCCCACCTGTAATGGACCAGCAAGAACACAGCCCATCTTCATGCAGATGACTGATGGAGATTGAGATAAGTAAAAGAAAAGCAGTCAAATTACAGTCTTTGCCCTCACCACTAACACGCTTCCACTGCATTTAATCTACCCAGAGACTTTTCTCCGTTAGCAGGACCGTCTTGGAAATGCAGCAAACGCGCGGGGTGTCTGGGGATAATGCAATTTCAGATGCATAATTTATAAAAGGAAAATATAGGAGGGAAGGGAAAAAGAGCCATCTCAAAGTAGCTGCTTGGTCAATGAAATACAAGAATCCATTGATTTACTGTGACACAGACACCTTTTCCGAAGATTCCCCCTTTGCATTAATTCAGGGCCAGTTTCAAGCATAAGGAATGGCCCAAAGCTCCACATCCCCAGAGGCCTCAGGCAGCATCACCACTCAGGCCAATTACCTTTAGCAATAATCAAAGGGAATGGCACATCACTACACAAACCAGAAACTCTTGAGGCTAAAGTAAAAGGGGCTTGGCCTAGAGAGGCTTCCACTTATATTTTTAAGCATTGTTGGATTTTATTACATTAATGCGCAATCAGCTGGCACTCAGAGTTGAAAGGCTCCTGCATTATTAACTCATCAGTTCCCAATATTCCAGAACAGGAGATAATTTGCTGTTATGTAATTTTAACTTAGTGCTCACTTGTCTACAAATTAGTTAAGTATTCAGTTGCACTGTGCAAATGCCTCCCTGTTTAGAGGCCATGGGAATGTTAAAACCTGCTATGGATAGAATGAATAGAATTCAGCTTCTCAAGCCATTAAGCAATATTTAAATTATTTTCAGCAATTTCACCACCAAGCAAAAAAAACAAAGCAAGAAGAGAAACCTGTAAAGCAGCTTTTATTATTTTAAGTGGCAACCCGATCTTCTTGCTTGTTGATACAAGTCTCTGATTAGGGCAGCTGAAAAGATAAATCATCATAATAATAATTAAAAAAAACCCCTAGGTTTCATTTAAGAGCATGCCTAATCTCGACAATTTAGTGATTAATGACCTTAGTTCCCAGTGTTTGGAGTTGTAACCTGAAGATGCTGGTATTAGATGCTTTACTATGTCATTTCTGCTTTGAGCGACAGGGTTTTGGGGACTCTGTGGTCTGCAACCCAGCAAAATGAACCTGCTGGGTAATTCCTGGGGAAAGAAACATTCTTGCAGAGGAACTGGGATAGACGGGTTTCCAAAGAATGCTTGAAAACACCTTACACCCTCAGCAGGAGAGTTTGTTAACTCATACAGACAAAAAGGGTTTCCAACAGATATTCAGGTCTAGATAAGTTTACCTAGACCAGGGAAAAAACAAACCCTGGAGCTGGAGATAGTCCTGTAATCATCTCTGATGCTTTGAACGTCAAGTAGGGCCATGTGTTATAAACGAGGTAGGAAGGAAGAACAAGCAAACAATCCATCCATCCCAAAATGCAAATATTTAATTGGCTAAAAATTGGCCATTGGTCGGTTTTGCAAAATCCCAAGGGATTGCACACATGCTGGAGCTTAAGTAAAATTCTGCCACGGGCGCACAAGGCTTGTATTTGGTCTCTATAACATGCAAGCTCCAAATGGCAGATGTGACAATGCAAAGTGCAATAATTATTTTAAAGTTGTCCTACATGTAAATAACATCAGCTATTAGAAGAGGAATGGGTTGTCATCCCCCTTGGGTATTGAAATATATGTGCTTTCCACAGGTTATTTATCTGTAATTACTCTTATTTGAATTTTATGGTGGTAGATGGGTTTGTTCTGCTCTTACCCAGGATAGTGTGGCTTAGCAAGCAATAGGACAAGAGGAAACGGCCTCAAGTTGCACCAGGAGAGGTTTGGATTGGATATTAGGAAAAATTAGGGCTGTGGGGCATTGGAACAGGCTGCCCAGGGCAGTGGTGGAGTCACCATCCCTGGAGGGGTTTAAAAGGCGTTTAGATGAGGTTCTTAGGGACAAGGTTTAGTGCTAGAGTTAGGCTAGGTTATGGTTGGACTCCATGATCCTGATGGTCTCTTCTACCTGAAGTGATTCTATTATCCAAGACACCAATCTTGTCCTCTTCATGTAACAACTCTGGGATGAACCCACTGATTTTATGTAGACTGACATTTCTGAAAATACAAACAGAACAAAGAGATTCACATTCCCAGTCCATCACACATTTGCTTTAATATGTTTTATTCGGTAAGCACCAAGCATAGTGGATAAGGAATAAAAGACAGGTCCTGTGGACTGGTAACCAGGAAGAAATGAGGAGGAAATTCAGATGAGGCAGCAGTTAAAACTGTGCAGAGAATCCAAACACCAGCATTTCCCAGGGGTGTCTTGGTCTGTTCCTCTGTTGCATCTGTGCTGCTCAGATTCCCCACAGCCAGCATGGCCCATGGCCATGTAGTACCAGCTCAGCCTAGAAAGCTGCTAATTACCCACTGACAAGCAGAAACCCCCCTGATTACTTACATATGGATGTTTAAATGTGCCCTAAAGTTTGTTTTCACTGGGAAGTAATGCCAGAGAAAGAATGTGAACGAGAACAGCAGCAATAACGCCTGCACAGCTCCCACTGTGGACAATTATGCACCATTAAACATGTCTTTACATTTTAAGAAGAATCTCCCCCCAGTTCTGGAGTAAAAAAGCCCAGCAGCATGAGGCCATCTCTGGGTTATCTTCCTGAATCAGCACCTCATGGCGTGCTTGGCCACACATTACTGCAGCTAAAGGAATGGGAAACTCTGAGCACCAGAATGAAGTTCAGAGCTGGTAAAAATGTATTGCTGTCCATGACTCAGACATTTCGCATGGGGGTGAACATGCTTCGACTGTGCCTATGGTGGTTTTTTTAGGGAAAAAAAAGTCTTCCAGAACTGGAAAAATACTGCAGGAGTGGAAGCATTAAGGCAGAAAAGGCAATGACATTTTCAGCCATGTTTGTGCTTTCCCTTGCTCAGAAGTAGTAACTCCAGCATCTTCTGGACCTGTCAACCCTAACCCTCCTTCCTGCTGCCCTCAGTGGTAGCAGGGAGCTGCTATTTTGTTTCTTCTACATGGAAAGAGTTACATAATGCATACAAGACCTAGAGGATTAACACAGACCTTTCCCTGTTGACAAAAATACTTCCTTTCAGCTTTGATAGCTTCAATTGAGGCAGCAAAACACTGGTCGAGTGGCACTACGGGAGTGGCAGCGCCACACCTGCACAAAACCTGACCCAGACTTCCTCGTCTCCAGCTCTGAACACAAACCGAGTCCTCACGTGCGTTCTCCTTCAATAACACTGTAGTCCCAAGCATTACTTTGGCTGCATGGACGCATTTCTAATTGGAGCAAATGGATTCTTCGTCAGACTATTTCTCCACTTCGACTGCAGCACACCTGGGTGATTTCTGAAATATTATTTACTCCTTCAGTCAAGTTAATACACGGATGGAGTGTATGATGACCTACAACAATGCAGGAAGCAATTTTAAATACGCTATATAAGCTCTTGACCCTCAAGAAAGGAGAGGATGATCCCTGCACCTGCAGGGATCTCATTTGGAGAGAGGCTCCCAACCATTCAACCAAGAGCACAGCAGTTGAAAGCAGTTAATGTTGAAATGGCTTTCATGCCTTAACTACTCCCTGAAAACTGTAGGCTGCTCCTAGCAAAAAAACAAAACCCAAACAAAACCATTTTTTTCTTCAAATCATCTCCTCCTAATTTTGAAACCTGGCTGATTTATTGGTGCACCCTCCTTTCTCTGCACTCAGGCACAGAGGAAGGAGAAGGTGCAGCTTCTCTACAAGAAAAACATTCTTGAAGCAGCTCTGTCCCATTTTCTTCCAAGGCCAAATTAATTTTTCAAGGAATTCTCTGTTCTTCCTCCCTCTGAAGTTTCCTCAGTCATTTCCTTACATAACCAGCTGCTTCTTACAGTTTACGTGCAAGCTCTTTGCTTTCCAGCTCTCTCTGGGCTGGGCATGTTCTGGGTTCCAAGTCGTCCCCCTGTGACAGGAGCAGAACTGACTGTCGGTGACAAGCTGTGCCAGGGAAGATGGGTAAATGGGCAAGCTGAGATCTCAGGGCAGGCTTTCCCTGTATTTTCAATGTACACATCATTTATTAACATGGTTTTGAACAGAGCTGATTCCCAAAGAAGACCTCCAACTTGTGACTAGCGACCAGCATCAGGTTTAAATTGCAAATACTTCAAAATCGAGAGATCTTGAAGAACCGCTCCAGGAGGTATCTTAAAGGGGGTTTGGCTTTGTTTTTGGTGACAAGCTTCAGTTCCTGCAAGACTTTTCAGATTTGGGACATTGGCTAGATCCTACAAAGGCACTTAAAAGACTTCAAAGTTCAGAGGGTTGTGTAAACACATCACTCTATAAACCAAATAGCTGAGATGTTTGGGCTCTACAAAAAGATTTACTTTCAAATGTAGTTCTTACTTTGTTCAGACTTCTTTGGTTTGCTCTGAGTCATTTCTGAAGCAGCTGAACATAATAGCCGGTCTTAGGTTATATGTAATATGAGGAGGTGAATGCTGTTGTAGTTACAACAGGTATTAGTGGAAAATAGGTACTAAGCTCTTGTGCAAGTGCATCTCCTTTGAAATCTAATGAAAGGAAGCAACATTGCACCATGCCAGTTATTGGTCTAAAAAGAGAACAGAAAAACAAAGTAAGATACTTGCAACAGATACCTAAAAATGGAGATTTGTGTTTTTTGCAGAAAGTGATTTAACCCCATATATGTAATAAGGAACAACTTCCTTTGCAGGTCACTTCATCCCTATGAGCAAACGGTTTCGAACACAGAAAACTTGATATAGCAGAAGCTGAATACCCTTCAAATTGGGGGGGGCAGCAAAGCCATCCTTAATTTTCGTAAAGGAAGACACAAGAAATTCTCCTGTCAGGTAGCGGGCCAAGACAAGGCCCTTCGAAGTTGCAACACAACATGCAATGTCCCCTGAAAAGCTACAGAGTCTGCATTACGCTGTGTTTAACCGGAGTAGACAGCATGGGTGAAAAGAACGGAGAAGGTTTCCAGGTGATCTCTTGACATCTTATTTCAAGTGCTTTGCTCGTGCCCACCTACGTGCAGATGAGGCTGCAGGAGGAGAAAAAGGAGCACCCAAGCAGGACAAGGTGGGGTCCCCTCTGCAGGGGCACAGCCCAGCATCGTGTCACAGCCCAACTGCGTGGGCTGCGGTTCAGGAATACTCATCTCTGTGCCAGGGACGTGGCCAGGCTTGAGGCATGCACATACCACACAAATTAAAAGCTCAGTAAAAGCAGGATCAGCAGAAAGTATTGCAGAGCAATGGATGCTTTTTCTTATCAGTGAGCCGAGGCACCTGAGTCTTGGTGCTGTTCACTGCACCATGTGTCCTGGGTGCTTTCTGGGCACAGAGGAGATGGACCAAGTGTTCTTGTGGCCCTGAGCTGCTCCCCAGGCACCTTTCACCACATCTCCCATCTCTGCTGATGAACGACACACATGCTCCGTGCGGAGCATCCCTGCATTGCTCTGCCAAAACCGCAATATCTAGAAAACACTCCGAGGACTCGCAGAACTGCTCTCAAGACATAGTTATTTGTGCTATACTCATATTCACAAGCAAAAGATAAACAAGCATCCCAATTCCTAAAGCATTTTAAAATACACAATCCAAGAAGTACCATGATTTAGTGAAGTAGCAGCATTTATTACAGGGATTCTTCTCTATACTGTCCTGACTTTGCTTTTCCAATGAGGATGTACTCTTGCACCTGCTTCACACTGACAGGTTACTGGAAGCAACAAGCAGCTCTAAAGCCAAAATGCAGACATCTACGAACAGGGCGTATTGCCACCACAATGGTACAAGCAGCATCTTCACCCTCTCTCCTCCACCACTCCCCACCTATTTCAGCCTTTTTCCTTCTGAGTTTTTGACTTGTTTTCAGTGAATCCCTGCTAAGGCCAAACCACCTTCCTGGCAGCTGTATCAGCAGCTCCACCTGGAAACCTCTCACTGCAGGTCTGCAGCAACAAACCCGGAGAAACCTCACTGGAGGCTGTAAGTCCTTCTGCAATGGCACCAGCCACCTTGAGGAAGGTAAATCCTCGAGCTTTGCTGCTGCCACCCCTGCTCCAAGGCTTTTGCTCCAGCGTTTCTTCCCCAGCTACCGCCCGTCACGCAGGGTACGCGGCTCCGCTCGCCCAAGGGCACCGGCCCATTCATTTGGGGACACCCTGAGACGTCGCCCCCGCCGCGATGCCCTTGGCCGAGCGGAGCCGGGGCTGATCGCCGGTACCAGCACCGAGCCCTGCGGGGTCCCCGCAACCCCCGTCCGCACGGCGGCTCCGCGCTCCCCTCACCTCCACCCCGCTCCGCGGGATGCCGCGCACCGCACCGCTCCGCCGCTCCCCGACGGAGCTCTCCCCACGCCCCCGCGCTTAAATACCTACCGCCCCGCTTCGCTCCGCTCCGCGCCCCGCCGGCCGCGGCCGCGCCGGGGGCCGCTCCCCGCCGCTCCCCTACGCGCCGCTCCGCGCCGCTCCGCCCCGCCCCGCCCGCTGCCGCAGCCGCTGCGCGCCCCTGGCTGCTGCGCTCCCCTGCGCGGCGGGGGCGGGCGGAGCGAAGTCAGGCCCTGGACAGGGCGCCAAACCGGCTTTTACTTAGTGCTTTATATGATATCGATGCTTTGCAATATATAAGCTTATAGTATAATTGATAAGGTAGCGGGGGAGCAATGTGCCCTTGTGGCCAAGGTGGCCGATGGTACCCGGGGTGCGTTAGGAAAAATGTGACCAGCAGGTAGAGGGAAGTTGTTCCTCCCGCTCTGCTCTGCCCTGGTGAGGCTGCCTCTGGAGTACTGGGACCAATTCTGGGCTCCCCAGCTTAAGAAGGGCAAGGAATTACTGGAGGGACGCCAGTGGAGGGCTGTGAAGATGATGAGGTATCTGGAACATCTTTCTGATGAGGAGACACTGAGAGAGCTGGGGCTGTTCAGCTGGACAAGAGAAGCCGAGAGGGGATCTCATCAATGCTGATAAATATATCCAGGGTGGGTGTCAAGAGGATGGACCAGACTCTTTTCAGTGGTGCCCAGTGACAGGATGAGGGGCAAAGGGCGCAGACTGAAACACAGGAGGTTCCATCCGAATAGAAGGAGAAACTTCTTCACTTTGAGGTGCCAGAGCCTGAACCCTGTGTGATCTGCTCTGGTGACCCTGTGTTAGTGGGTGGGTTGGACTAGATGATCTCCAGAGGTCCCTTCAACCCCAACCAGTCTGTGGTTCTGTGGTTCTGGGGGGCTGGGTGCAGGAAGGGGTACCCGAGGGTGCCAGCAGGTGCCTTGGAAATGTTGGTGTTGGGATTCTGTGCTGGAAAAGACCATTGGACCATCCTCTGCTGGGCAAGCACATTGCGATGTTCTGCAGCGTGGCTGTGAGAAACCCGTGTTACGGGTGTGTGCAGGGGAAATGATGATAACGTATCAGATGAGGTGTTTCCAGAAAAGAGAGATATGGGTGGACAAGTACTTACAAGACTTTATCTGGAATCCTGTGACATACTATGTGATGCTGCCATGAGGCTTAAGTTTCCTTAGTTTATTCTGTCCTCATTATAAAGACTCCATGACTTGTTGTCCTGCTCGCTACCAAAGAGCTACTTGAGAAGTTAACTTTGCAGTGTAAGTGAGAAATAAAAGTAGCAGAAACTCTTTGTTCCCTGTTTCCCATCAGCAACAGGGTGCTGTGTAGAATCTCATTCCCTAAGCAAAGTAATTGCAGGGGCCTGATCTTGACAGGCTGATCCTATTTCTCTGCCTTCAAAACTGTTATATTTGCCACTAATTAAGTGATAAATGAGTGGCATTAAGAAAGGAAGGGTTTTATCTTATGTTCATTCATTAAAGATTATAGGTTTTGCTGCTGGGCTATGTCTAAGACATAGTGGCTTTTGCTTTGGGGCCAGTGTGGTAGTGCTGCTGGAGATCAGGGATCCCTGTATCGCTCCTGACGATCTCTCCAAAATCAGTTTTGCTCGTGTAGTGTCTGCACCCAAAACCTTGCACTGGCACTGTACCAAAATGAAGAGCTCATGGAAGATGAGTGGGAGCTGGGGTCACCTCCAGCGCGGTGGGACCACAGTGTCCCTGTTCTGGTGGCTTCTGAACCATGGAAGATCATAAAAGATCACAAACTGTTTCAAGGGCCAGATGTAACCACAGTTATTAAAGTTCCTCTTCTAGTATTTGAAGACATTTTAATGATGCTTTAAAAATGCTCTTTCCTCAATATCTTTAAAAGGCGCTTGGACAAACAAAGCTGCGCAGTCGGCAAAGGGGCACCCTGGATGGGACACTTTCATTCCCAGCTCATACAGTGAGAATGGTGCCTCTTCTGCTATTTTTATGGATGTTGACTGCAGAACTGATGCTTGCTTAGTCTTTGATCTTAAAAAGCACTTATGCAGAGGCTTTGTTTTAAACTTAGAGATAGTTGTGCACCTTTCCAGCTTGAAGCAGAGCTCCCATCAGCCCTGGAGCACCACAGGAGCCTGAGTTGTGTCTGTGTGTGCAGCTGAACTTGGTAAAATACCTCACGCCGGGGTGGACGGTGTTTTTGCCAATGAAATAGCAGCAGGTGACTATCACACTAGTCTCGTAAAAATACTTGCAAAAGCATTCTTGGCTATCAGAGCACTGTTAAGGTATTTTTCAAAGAGGAATTTACAAGTAACTTTCCCACAGTCGCTTTATCAGCCCGATGATCTGATGCTGTCTTGCTTCACTCAGTCTGCTGGTGGTTGCATGAGGTGCACTTGCCAATTTACACAAGACAAAGCTTCAGCGTGTATATGAATGCTTCACATTTGTCTTTTGACACACACCATCCTATTGAATGGAGGAGGATTTGCCTTACAATGAATTACAGATTTGCTGATAATCAGGTGTTATTTGCCTGCAGACAGGGCTGCAGGGTCCCTGCCAAGCCCTGCTGGTGTTTCAAGGGCTGGTGCTTCCAGAGGGAGGAACCTCACCAAGGATGGTCAGAGCTGCCTCCGGATTGAGTTCAGGTTTAGTAACTCTTGCGTGAGAAGAAGGACAGGGTTTAATCTGAAGGAGGCTGTGGTTTGATTTATCGTGCGTTGTTGCTGAGAGAGGAAAAGCTCCTTCCCCTCACCTGCTGTTTCTCCCTGAGCTGCCTGTTCCACTCAGTCTCCGCTCACCAACCCAGCAGAAGCCTGCTAGCCAGTACCTTGCAAGAAATAAAAAGCAAAGCAATGAATCAGGATCTAAAAGAAAGTAGAGTGGAAAAAGGAAAAAAATGGAAATGAAAAGTCTCATCCCTTGCGTTTACCAGCACAGCCCCTGCTGCCGGAGGCCAGTGGTGAAACAGAGACATAAACTTAACAGCAGAGTCATTTATACTGTTAAACAGGCATTCTTTATTTTATCAGTGCTGGGGAACACTGGGGATCATCCTCCGTCAGTGCTCCAGTAACTGGATGCTCTTGCATTGCTTATATTCACATAACTACTACGTATGCATTACAATTTTTGAAAATTTTGACATACACTATACTAAGAAATAATAGATGATGTTAGTTACAATTGTTTAGTTTCTTACTTACAATACATCTATTAATTATTAGTTAAATAGAAACTAAGCACTCTGTTTCTAAACTGTGTATCACTTAATCTTCTGTTTCTTGTTGTGCAGAAGGATCTAAAATTTGAGAACTATCCCCTCGTTTTGCAGGTGGCCAGAAAGCATTTATCTCGTGTCAATTGGCTATTGATGGGTATGTCTTTTATAACTTAATCACAGCATACATGAATTTGGCAGCTTCTCTTCAGTGGAGACCCTTGTCCCCTGAGCAAAGGAGCCAAAAAGCCTCCTGATACCTTAAAACCAAGCGTATACAATAAAAGATGAATAACATTGATAAGCTAGGCCTAGCTGTCACCTTCCTTCGGGTTGGGAGCTTCTCCCTCCAAACCTGCTTGAACCTCAATCTCCTCTAAGAGTCTTGTGCTTGTCATGGTAAAGTTCATACCTAAGTTGTTACTTGTATAAAGTATACAAAAA
Organism: Patagioenas fasciata; assembly: GCF_037038585.1. Taxonomy (NCBI): domain Eukaryota; kingdom Metazoa; phylum Chordata; class Aves; order Columbiformes; family Columbidae; genus Patagioenas; species Patagioenas fasciata. The sequence goes on along the minus strand of NC_092528.1, from coordinate 29,458,202 downwards.
TAAGGAGGTTTGTTGCCTTTTCTCCCCAGGGGTTGGTGCTGCCTTGTTTCACCACTGGGGATTTGCTTTTGTTATTCCTGGGGATTTGAGCGCTGGCTTTCGCTCCTGCAGGACACATCAGGAAGATCACCCCCTTGAGACAGGAATAAAACCACTTACCTACCATAAAGGCTAACATAACATTAAAACTATAGTCTTTGAATATTTCATGAGTCTTTAGGCTCTGTCACACCCTGCTATGAAAATCCTTGCCAATGGGCACGTTTTCTTCCCAGTGCGGGCCAGCACGTGGCTGGATTTGCTGTCCAGGTGCATTTCCGTCCCCTTTCCTTCTGCTCGCTCCTACAGTTTGCCTTTCCACACATGACCTGGATCCAACACATGGATGTTTCTTCTGCAGCAGCTGCTTTCTTGCCAGGGAGCACCATTCTGCATCCCTGCGGGTGCAGAGGTTTCTCCAGTGTCCCTACCTCTTGTCTTCTGCTGGTTGTTTCGCTCACCCATTCAGGCTTCATCCATCCTGGAAGGGAAACCACCAGACTGGGAGGCTGCTCAATAGGGACTAAGGTGACTCTTTGAGGTCAGAAAGGGGCTAACGTTCTAAAAATAAAGATCTTTATTTGTTAGCTGTCTGCATTTGTGGTACTGTCGATATTTGCATTGGGTATTTGCAAGCTTCGAACGTCAAATATTTACCAACTCATGTCAAAGTGCCACGATGATGCTTTTATTAATTCTGCTAGGTAGTCTGCACCTGTTTCTGGAGATGGCAGATCTTCTGTCTCGCACGCAACGTCTGAAATTTCACTTCCTTTCATGCAGTCTTATTTTGGAGAGGTAGATTTTAAGTGCAGGAGGGTCCTTTGCAGGCCTGGTTACCTGAACAGACCCAGGGGTGTTCCTGCAAACCTAACAAAACAAAAAGCTTAAGGTCATTTCTTTTTGCGATAGTGAGGTATCTGAATATATATGTTTTTCATGTCTTGTCTAGCTAGTCAGGCTGTCTTGATTAATGGAAACTTCCAGAGTAAGCATAATGCTTGATTCATCTGAGTTTGCAAAATATTCCTATAGAGCATCCCTGGGCTGGGATGCTGGGCAGAGATGCTGCTCTGGCTAAACCTCTGAGTATTGTCCCAATTTGCTGTAACTCTTTTCTTGTGGTAATGTCGAAAATCACAGTCCGATCTTCTGACAAAACCATGTTTAATGTCAATATGACAAATTAGAGAATAACCTTTTATCTCGGATAAAGCAATCGCCTCTGTGTGGTGTGTGTGACAACCATTCGTGGGTGGTTATCTCTCCGCTTGCTTTAGCTGAACACCCCATAGCTTCTATTTTGGGAATTAATGCAAAGGTGCCCGTAAGGCAGGATGGGCTGTGTAGGCGCTGGCTGGTGGGACAGTGGTGGCAGCAGTGGCTGATCCTGCCTCATGATGACATTTCTTGTGGATTTGGTACAAGGTAAGATCCACCGTCTGGTGTGAGAAATTATATTGCAGAGGAAACTGCTTTGACGTAGCATACAGCAAATTTGTGGTTATTTATAAGCAGCCCATCACTTGTCCTCATAAATATCAGTATGAAGTGGTATTAAGTATTAAGTAAAGTAAGTATTAAGTATTAAGTAAAGTCCAGTTGGGGTAACTCTGCCTGTACCCCAGCTAGAGGAGGGGCTGGGTGGCATTCTGGAGGCAGGTACAGCAATTAATTAGAAGGTAAAGGATTAATCAATTTGGAGTACAAGGGCTGGGCGGGATCTGTAATCCCGCATGAGTCAGATCTTCACATCACTCTGTCCCTTTGACAATATGAAATTGCTACAGCCACTTTAATGGTCTGTGTAAGCAAGTGTGTGATCTCGTGTTGTAATTGTAACCTTGTAATTGACCTATAGGAGATCTGAACATGTCCATACTCACATCCTCACTCAGATATCAGGTGCAAATATTTGTGCTTCTGGATTAAAAATAGCTTTCTCTAAGTGTTACCGGGAAATTTATTGTTTAATTGTCATACCTACTTGCTACAAAGCTGGTTCATTTGAGCAATCATAAAGACAAAACAGGAGGAGGAGTGAATGTGAGCAAATCGTGGGTTGAATGGGTTGAATGCTCACAAGTAGGTCTATTTTATTAATAGTTATTGCCGAATTCTTTCTTCTTAGCAGGGGCTCATCTACGAGATCTGGATTTGTGACAGGCAAAGCTGCTGGAAGCTTCAGCCAGGGATGTTCGTACCTCCAAGACACAGCTGCTCCTTTTCCCACATCTGCTGGGTGACTCGCACGGTTCCCAACCTCCATCCAGTGAGTCGGCAGCACCCCACGGCTGCGGTGGCGAATGCGTGGTGTGCTCCTCTAACTGCTGCCGAAGCGGCTTAGGGAAAAATTAATTTGCTGTAGGAGTGTGAAGTTTCCCTCTAGAGAAGGCGGCTGTGTTCTCTGGTGGTCTGGAAGGCAGTGCCAGCCCGTTTTATGGCTCCTCTGGGTTGCACCGGGTCGCTGGAAGACGCTTTCAGTTTCATTTTCAAAACACTCAATTGCATCCACTGTTTTGTCTTCTTTTACTTCTTTTACACTCTTACAATCCTGCATGACTACAGCCAGGCTGGCGATCAATCCTACTCATTCTGACACCAGTTTGCCATGGGAAATTCTCTTAAAATGAGCAATTTTCTATTAGCAAGGGTTTGTTGTGGTTTTTTGTTTGTGTGTTTTTCCCGTTTACTTTGACCATACACATTCTTTACTATTACTCTCAATGGAAACAAGTTTAGAAGATGCAGGTCTCACAGATAACTGAGTTTTCATGTTTTATCTATTAATCACATATACTCAGTGTACAAAGATGCCCTTTTTGTCCAGAGGCTGTTGGTAAGTTATTCTGGGAAGATGTTTGTTGTCTCCTGTTGTGCTGGTCCTGGATGGAGCAGGATGCTCAGGATGCAGAACACGATGTCTGGGGTCTGGGGGGGTGATGAAGGCCGAGGGCTGGGATCTTTGTGCTTTATCTTTGGGTGGTGCAGGCTGGAAAACCATCCTTGGCAGGGCTGTTGTAGCGCTTGGAGTGCCCCCATGTGCTGAGCCTCCGGCTTTAGCAACAGTTCTCCACAATCTCTGAAATGTGTCATCCTTCTCCATCCCACCTTCTGCCCCCTCATTCCTGTTTCTTCACAGCCAGCGTGGAAACCTCCTTCTTCGTCTTTCAGCTCTGCTTGTAAAAATATGCTACGTTTCACCACGATGTCTGGCATATGGCAAAGCTTGTCACTATTTTGGAGTCCAAACCAGATTCTGTCACCTCGTCACAAACAGCAGCTACTGCTGTGGAAATCCTTCCCACCAAGGCACTTTTGCCTTTTCAAGGTCTGCTGGGAGGGGTGGAAGGAGGTTACTCTGCTCCTGCCCTCATCAGAAGACCTAAAAAATACAAGGTATTTTATTCATCATTATAATTGAGTATTATTATACATTCCTCTGTATTATTGCTGCTGCTGGGTGAGGTGCGAAGGACACGGAGAGGTTTGTGCAGTGGTTCTCTTAAGAAAAATTAGGCTAAATGAGTGTGGGAGAAAGATGGATGGGAGATGCAAACCCCATGTGCACCTTGTTGCCTCCGCAGCTTGTCCCTGAGCACGCTAAGGTGTGAAATGAACCCGAAACCACAATTTGCTTCTCATACCACCTCTTACCTGTGCTTGAACAGAGAGCTGTATTTCTAGGATAGTTAATTTTTGCCTTTCATGGGTATTAAGTGTCTGTTCCAAAGAAATCAGTGGGAATCTTTCCTCTGATTTGAGTGTTGATGCAAAGTCCCGTGCATCTAGTTTATATGTCAGAAAAAACCATTCTCTCCCTCCACGCTGCTTTTTAACTTCGTAAATACTAAAAACTCCCAACAGGTTTTGAGTCCAACACATACACAGGCCATTTTGTTCCTAGATTTTTTGCTTCTTCTGAGGATTTTCAGATTGCAGCGTGAAATTCTTTAGAGCACTGTGACTTTAAGTGCCACAACCTTGCTTTATTACAAAGCATTTATTTGCCAGCGCAAAGAAGAATCTGGGTTAAAGGAAAATAGGTGTTTCAGTTTCCTTATTTCCAAGGGGTGTTGCAATACCTCCCAGTGTACAATGACCTGCAAGGGAGTCTGCGGCGTTGTGTGTCAATGTGGGGCCACAGAGGAGCAGGACCAGGTTCTTTGCTAAATAATATTTAAATAAAATTTTATATGAAAAAAATAAAAGAAAAATAAATAAGTAAAATTTCTGCTGTTGTAGAGATCTATAAGCCCTTTATCTCCTAACATGCTTCTTAACGTGGTAGTTTCAGGCTGACTGGATTTCACACAGTATTAAACCAGATAATGATTGCAGTGTTTATTATGGAATAATAAGCTTAGGATGGAAGCTTTTCCCAATGCAAAGCACTTTGCCTTGGACAAGCTGTGTCTGACAGTGAGACATCGCCATCTCCTGGGCAGGTGCAGCTGGAACACAGACTTTGGTTATTAATAAAACCTACAATAATTAAAAGCCTGGTAGTGTAGCTGAGGACCTGGCAAGGGCTGAGTCTGTATCCTGGTATTTTAGTTGATGCTATTCAGACGTACATCTTAATACAGACAAGGGCACAATCCGACTCAGAAATCAGAAGCGTGGCTTATTATGTCTTTGTGTACAAATGGTTGTAGTTACCAGGTTGATGTCCCTTAAATATTACAACCTCTGAGTAATTTCTTCTCCAGTTATGAGACTGGAAAAGTTTAAATGTAATGACAGTTCTGGGCCCCTCAGCTCAGGAAAGAGATTGAAGTGCTGGAGTGGGTCCAGAGAAGAGCAACAAGACTGGGGAAGGGACTTGAACACAAGCCCTATGGGGAGAGGCTGAGGGAGCTGGGCTTGTTCAGTCTGGAGAAGAGGAGGCTTAGAGGTGAGCTCAGCACTCTCTAGAACGACCTGAAGGGCAGTTCTAGCCAGGGGGGATTGGGCTCTTCTCCCAGGCAGTCAGCAATAGGACAAGGGGGCATGGGCTTCAACTCTGCCAGGGGAAATTGAGGCTGGAGATGGGAAAGCAATTCTGTGCAGAGAGAGTGGTCAGCATTGGAATGGCTGCCCAGGGAGGTGCTGGACTCACCGGCCCTGGAGGTTTTTAACCTGAGATTGGCCATGGCCCTTAGTGCCATGATCTGGTCAGTGGACTGGAGTTGGACCAAGGGTTGGACTGGATGATCTCTGAGGGCTTTTCCAACCCAGTCCATTCTGTGATTCTGTGACATTTGGGATTATTGTCATTTACTTCCGAGAGTCTGAGCCTTTTTAACACAAGGCTCACAACTGGCTTTATAAAAATGAAATCTGCAATTTTCTACAATCACAGGATTTTAAGAGCTTAAACTTTGAAAGTACTAACTATACTAAATCTCATGGCAAAACTATGGGTTTGGCAGTATTGGAGCCTGTCTTGCTTCTTGGTACTCTATTTCCCTTTTTAAAAAGATGTGTAGGCATAAGCTCTTGATTTTAATGAAATGTTGTCTTTCAGAAGGGAAAGAGGCAGGCGTATGGAGTGAGAGAGACCCTCTGTGAAATAATTAGATGAAAACTGATAATATTTGGCTTAATTCGCAGTGCTGGCTTAAAGGTTCTAAGGAAACACCACCTGCCCTCTGCAGATTAATAGGTGCTGCTGTGTTAGCAAACACCTTTGGTAAATGTTGCCTGTTCTCATAGTAAAATAGTAAAATAACTTCCTAAAACTTGTCAGCCAGCCAAGGCAATTTTATTTGTCTGTGGAACTTTATGGGAACTTTACATAGATGAGAATAATTGCACTCAATCCAAGTATGACTGCAGCTGTGAGACCAAACCTTATCTGATTCGTAAAAAAAAAAATAAAAAGAAATAACTGTGAATATTAGAATGAATTTTTAAACAATGGTCGCTCGCAATTTTTAATCGAGGTTTGAACTTGAGATATTTGGCCTCTCTGGGCCCCCAGACAGTACAGAGCTCAGATGTATTAACCCCTGTGCTCAGGGCGGTCCAAGCCTCCTGTTGTCTCCTCCAGCGCATCTTTCTCCAGGTGAGATGTTGCCACTCACCTTTCCTGTCTCCTCCTTATTTTGGCTCCATAAATGCAATTTAGCTTCTGAATTACGTCCACCAGAAGCCAGAAAGGGCCCTCGCCTCTTTAAATTGTTCAGAAAATCCAATTAGAAGTTGAGTGTTCATATGAAGTCACTCTGACAGTTCATCTCCTTGCCATCATATTGTCCAAAATGCAATTTTCTAATCCACAGTATGAGTATTTTTAAAAGGTAAATTACAGTTTACGACTATTTATAGAGGTCCCTGTGATTTCTACCAGATTATTGCACAGGCAAATATTTAGTCTGAGAGAAGGAAATATTTTGAATGAGGTATCTATTTAGACATAATCAATTATAAATGTATACATAAACCTGCTGGTTTGTGACATGCTATTGGCATGATGGACTTCTTTTGGGATTATTTTGATCTCAGAATAATCAAATACTGGGATGTACATCACGAAGGAAAGCAGCACGTTACCTCAGAGGTAGCAGGTACTATCTCATGGCTTTCGTATATTAAACCTGGAAAAGGAGATTTCAGCCAGGAAATATAATTTCCAGGAAGCTGCAATAAAGCAACTGTTGCTCTGTGTGTCCTGCAAATAGTGACAGTGGAGATCTTGCTGTGCTTCTTTAAGGGCTGTGCAATGTATGCAGTTTTTCCTATTTATTTTAGCACCTAAGCCTGTGAATACAAGAATCTTCGTATTTTTGGATAGGAGATAAGTTTCTGCATTGGTAGATATTCTTCAGGTGAGGAAGGAATTGTTGCCCTGAGGGTGGTGAGAGCCTGGCCCAGGTTGGCCAGAGAGGTGGTGGCTGAACCATCCCTGGAGACATCCCAGGCCAGGCTGGACGGGGCTCTGAGCAACCTGAGCTGGTGAAGATGTCCCTGTCATGGCAGGGGTGGCACTGGGGGAGCTGGGAATGTCCCCTCAACCCAAACGATTCTGTGATTCTATAGCTGCATATTGCTTCTCTACTTTTATCAGTAATCATTTTGCTGGGAAAGCTCTTGCCCCTGGTGCATTCAGCTGGTTCCCATCAATACCAGGAGCAGAATGGAGACCTGGAATCCTGCTGTCCCATGCTGGGGCCACGTGCCACCAAGGTGATCCCAGAGGGTGGCACTGGGGGGTTCCTGGGCTGCTTTGACACCCTCAGCTGCAGTGTGCAGCTGACACCCCTCACCCCGGAGGGACAACCAGCATCTAAGCCCCTCTCCAGCAAATATCATCTGTGCTGAGTGATGGACCAGAGGCAAGGAGGGCACCAATCCACCTCTTGCTACGAGCACAGGCATGGCTATTGAGATAAGTTTCTGCATTGGTAGATATTCTTCAGATGAAGTACTTGCACTGCATTATGGTTTTAAACTAAAGGAGGGAGATTCAGGCTGGACATGAGGAAGGAATTGTTGGCCCTGAGGGTGGTGAGAGCCTGGTCTATTGAGGACTATTTTGTTTCTTAACCACACTGAAGAAAACCAGCAGGTCACCAGATCCGCAGGGTTTGTGTGACGTCCCCGAGCCCCGCACACAAAGGGACACCAGGGTGAAAAAGGGGAGCCAGGTAATTTTATCACATTTTTACCTTTGACCATCTAGAGTTTCCAGACGAGCACAATGGACGTGGTTCTTAGTGGAGACCAGAGGCGCTTGGAGGTCCTGACAAAGGAGATCGGTGCCCTGTAGCGGGGCTGGGAGCGCTGAGATGCACGGAGACCTACATTTATTTCCAGGGTCATTTTCCACTCCTAAAAGGACTTGAAAAAATCAGCATCTGCGTGGGAGTTCAGCCTGATGAGCTACAACAACTCGTGTGCTGTAATTCGGTCTCTCGCAGAAATAAGTACGTGTTACTGGTATTTTAAATATGCATTTAGGGATTTGTGGAGTGATTGACTTGATAGAATGTAATAGGTATCATGAAGTTCTTGTAGCCCTTAAATAAATCCCTAAATGCTTATTTATGGGAAATGGTAGCTTTTGGATCCTTCTAGCCATTATACTTTAAAGTGCAATAAATCTCTATTTAGGTGTAACTGCACTGCTATCCTATTTCAAACAACATATGGCACAGGGTTTGGGGAATATACTGGCACAGACTGACTTTCCTGCTCTTATTTTCCCCTTCATATCTGAATCTTAATAACACTAAATGCAATTACACTGATTTTACAGGGACATTATTTTATTCCTTTGCATCCAATAAAAATCCCCATAGTAGTATTTTTTCAAGTCAAGCATGAGTAGTAGCTCCTTTTTCCTACATAAATGCCTTGTTTAATATTTACACTAAGCGCTTTAAAGTTCTAATCACAAATGAAAGCCCCCCCAATTTCAAGCTGAAAACAGAACAACTGTAGAGAGAAATTCCAAAGATCTTTGGTTTTTCCTGTTCTCCGTGGCATCTGAATAGCGGCACCTCCAGGTGAAAAAGGGATTTTAATCTTTTCTATTTTGCTTGCTTTATTATGGTGTTTTTACACCACTTAAAGCTTAGTTCCAAGTAGAAAAAACCGGACATTATTTAGGTGAACATGGAATTTGATGCCCAGTGAAGGTTCTCCTGCAGAGCTGTGTTCTGTCTATTCTGACACATGCTTAATAAAGGGAATTTAACATTATATTTTCTCTTTGATGGGTAAACCAGGATAGATAACATTCCCTCTCCTAATTAACAACATAGCAGAAAATTTTCCTTTCGATCTGCTTTCTGTTTAGCTCTGTTGGTTTGTGAGAGTGAAAAAAGGAACCAAAATGCTAAATTGTTGTGGGCAACCTTGTGACAAGTATTAATCATTTTGTTTCACACAGAAATGTTAATTTCCTTTGAACACTTTTAATCCAGCTCAAATGTCGTTTAATTCCATTTTTACCCACTTTCTAGTGTATGTGAATATTCTCTTTTCCAGTTTGCCTCTTGATATTTGAGCATTAAGATTTTCAATCACCTATTATTACAAGCCTGCCTTATTTTCCATGCTGCTTGGGTGTTCACCATTTCCTCCTTTATTGTATTTCCAAACATTTAGTTGCCCAACCTACTTCGTGCCTGCAGGTCTAAATTTGCCATTTTCATTGCCAACATTTGGAAGTGGAACCCTCTGGGAGGTGCTTTTTGAATCTCGTTTAAGAAATACTCCATTAATTGAATACTAAATATTCAATATTCCCTCTGTGTTTCAGAATGGTAGGAATTTTAATGGCCCACGTGAATCATTTGTATCAGGAAAATGTGGATCCAGATCCCTCGAATAAACAGGATGATTAATCTAGCGCTAAGTTTTCATTTACACTCTCAACCCATGAGTTTCCCCAACTGCTTCAGTAACTCAATAAGCACTGTATAATTCAAAACCCTGCAGTTGTCACATAATCTAATAATACTATTTCAGACTGCTACCAGTCAAGCTATTCAGAAAAATACGCTAACCCAAGATTAAAGCTGTTTTTCTTGCTTTAGCTTTAGTGTGCAGCAAATATGGCATTAAATTGAAGTCTGTGAGAGTGTAGGTTAGGTGAATACGGAGGAAACACTGTAAAATGCAGCAATCTTCGTTAAAATGGTTAATTTTCCCCTGTTGAATACTTCTGTTGCTAACAAAAAGGTCCTGAGTTAAGACCAAATGAAGGATTTAATTATAATTGATTTGGTTGCCTTTTATCTTCATTTCTTGTCAGAAATAACTGCTGAGGACACAAGTATTTTGAACTTCGGTTTAAAACATTGAGTCCAATTGTGGTGTTGAAAAGGGTGATTAATTTTTGAGAAAGAACTGTTTGAATTGAGGGTCCAGCTCAGTTTTCAGCAGCATGGACGAGCATCAGCGAGAGCTGGTGCATGTTCCACCGTGTCCCACACGGGGATAGAGCATCACGCTGCAAAACTCATTGATGTATCTGAAACAGCCTGAAAAGTGAATCAGTCTAGCCCGATATGCTTAGTAATAGACTTTTCTTAATCAACTTGTTGCCGAAAGCTGGAGACTATTGCGGAAAAGGTGGTCGCAAATAAATCACGGTGGATTACAATTCTCTCCATTGAAGGAAAGTTGATGGTTTTCTCCATTCTGCCTGAAACAAGCAGCTTTTCTTGTTCAGCAGCCGAGCTTGGAAGGTGCTGGGAGGTAAGAAATGCAGGGTGATGGAACGAGGTGGTTTCCTTGCTCGTATTTCAGCCAGACAAGGTGATAAAAGGCAGCCTCGCATTCCTGAGTTTGGTACTGAACTCTGAACCGGGCTGGGAAATCTAAGAATAAGTCTGACCTGCTTTAATGGGAAGGAAACAAGGGCTGTGATAGCTGGGAAAGAGCGAGGAAAATCAATTAGCCCATGAAACCCAAAGAGGTTAGTAGTTCCAATAAGAACAATGTTGTCACAAGAGATTTTGTCCCAGGTGGACGAAACCTCTGGAGGTGGAGGGAGGAGAAGGCGTTTGCTTGCTCCATTTACCCAGGGCAGGCCAGATTTGAGGCTAAATTCCCATTTTGGGAATCCAGCCCCATGCACACATGCGCTCATGAGCCCACACAGCTATTTCTGTCATTTTGCTTTTACCATTTCTCACCTCCCATGGTAAGGAGGGGAGTGCGATGCCAAACTCTGCACATTAAACACCGACAGAGAAACCCGGACCCTGCGGAAGCAAATGGGCAAATTCCCACTGAATCCGATGGTACAAAACACGAGCCGTGAGTTGAAAGATGAGTTTCCCAAAGCCCCAAAAACTGGTGTTGGGGGAAGAGCCAAAAAAGTCTCATGTGCAGAACAATGTCCCAGCACAGGAATTCACTCAAATTTCCATGTCACCTGCTCCTTTCGGGGTACTTTGCCAATCTGCCCGTCTCCCCACACCATACAGGATCTCATTGGCCGCGGGAGCAGCTGTTACACAAATAAAACCGATTCTCTCCAAAAATAAGATTGTCTTTCTCCAAGTGCCATTGAGGAGGGGACCGTTTGTAAGGTAGGAGAGAGCACACGCTGGTGGTTTGGTCTTCAGGTGGGATATTTCCAATGAAATAATAGAATTTAAGACATATTGGCAATATAATTTGTCTCAAGAAAAGCCACTGTCTGTAATGAATGTATGAGGACTCGTGTATTTCCTCCCCTGCATAAGGACTTGAAATAATTAACTAACAGAAAGTGCAGTCATCTCCATGATATTTAAAGCTCGGGGTTGAATACCTGTTATGAACTGCAATATCTAAATACTCTAGTTTTAGGGACCAAACCAGAGAAGAACTGTATTATTGTAATGTAATTGTGGGGTACATGCTAACAATTAGTGGATATTTAGATCAAACTAAATATAGATGTACTGAATGAGATGTCAGTGAGGTGAAGTTTAATTCTTCATGTTTTGTGTTCACTGTGAATCATGATCTTGTCTAGTGGGGGATTCCAGTGAATGATTTTAGAATCAGTGGTAGAATCAGCCCAGTATTTCATTTTTATTAAAATGTGTTTATATATTTAAGAATAATTATTTTAGGAACAGCTTTGCACATTATAATGAAAAATCCCTTCCTCTGAGCAATTTATTTTCTAAACAGACTGGTAAGCTATAATTTTTGTTATTAATGATGTTTTTCCCGTGTTTGATGGCAATCCATCAATCTGCCTATGGAACTGGCGAGTATCTGGTTTTAGAGGTTGCTGCAAAGTGGTTTGTGACAGTAAAACACAGAAGTGTTATTGATTTGCAAGCTGATTTGCCATTTCCCCATAAAGTTACCAAGTCTCTAAACCAAGAATTTCTCCTTCTGGCTTTCAGCATGTGGAAATTTTGTGTTTATTTAGTCACCTCCAGCAGTGGTGAAACCTTCCTGCATGAGTGTATTTATCCTTTACTGGAGCCGATGGGTTAAAGAGGGGGTTGAATGGCAGCAATGGGCAACAGTGATCGCTGGGGATATTGTATAGATAATCAATTTGCTGTTAAGTGATTTTGTTTTGGTGAGAAAATGGAAAAAATCATGACTCTTTCTTATAAAATGGAATTATTAAAGACAGAAACATTATAATCCAGCCCACAAATACCTGCCTTTGAGTCAGATCTCCTTTTCCTCTGGTTGGCAAGGACAGTGAGTGTTTCTCCTGGTGACTTTTTAATGTAATGAAGTGCCTTTGCTGCTCAGGAAGGTTCGATTACAGGTTCAGCAAGAAAGGGAGTCTGTTCCATTTGTATTTACAGGTCAGTACACTGGTTTAAAAAAGAAACAAAGATGCTTTATATGACAAGTCATCTGAGAGGCGTCATCTGTCCTATAGGAAAAAAACATGTGCTTCTTATTTCGTTCTTCCTTTGTGGTTCAGCTAAATCAACTCTTTAAAAATCAGAAGAATGGACCTGAAAGTTTACTCCAAAAGAGTCCAGAAAATGAGTCAGTAACAAAGGAAAAATTGACAAATTTTGGAATAGTTGATGTTTCATTTTGTCTCTATCTATACTTCTAGAGCAAAGCTTTTTATAATGTGCAGCTGTATTGGAGTCTGAAATCATTATGGAATTATTCCTAATCATACATGCGGAAGAGAGGCGTCGTATGTCCCACTGATCATATAACTCACAGTCTGTCCCCATAACTTCTACTGATACCCGTGGGAGCACGTCCAGCCACAGCCAACAGGAGCAGGAGAATGACAAGGGGTCTGGAGGGTGATGGTGAATAGGAGTGAGTAGGCAGGAGTTTGGGCTAATGTTGCTTTACTTTTCCCATAAAAAGTGAGGCTTTGTAATGTAGTCAGGCCCACATGTGCCTGACACTCCTGCAGGTCTTTCTGATGAGGAGAGACCAAGAGAGCTGGGGCTGTTCAGCCTGGAGAAGAGAAGCTGAGAGGGATCTGATCGATGCTGATCAATATCTCGGGGTGGGTGTCAAGAGGATGGACCAAACTCTTTTCAGTGATGCCCAATGACAGGATGAATGGCAACGGGCACAGACTGAAGCACAGGAGGTTCCATCTGAATACGAGGAGAAACTTCTTCACTTTGAGGTGGCCAGAGCCTGGCCCAGGCTGCCCAGAGAGGTTGTGGAGTCTCCTTCTCTGGAGACATTCAAACCCTCCTGGACATGACCCTGTGTGATCTGCTCTGGTGGCCCTGTGTTAGCAGCTGGGTTGGACTGGGTGATCTCCAGAGGTCCCTTCAACCCCAACCACTCTGTGATTCTGTGATGCTGTGATGCTGTGATGCTGTGATGCTGTGACTCTGGCTTGCTGGGCTGTGTGTTAGCTGTGATGAGCAGGGCTGGATGTTATTCATGCGAAACCAGGTGATTATTGGGAATAATAATGAAAAAGGAAGTATAGTGAAAGGGATGCAAATAAAAGCACAAGAAAAGAGATGGTGGATGCAGAGTAAGTGGGCTTTTTGGGGAATGTGCAAACGCAAAGAGTGTTGTGCAGTGATTTATTACGGTATTTATTTTTTCCTAGAGCTACCAACATGTGGAGCTCACCGGGGCCCATCTTGACGTTTGTGCTGCTGGTTGTCACCGCCGTGCACGCGGGAGTGAAGGTGACCCCAGATGTCAAGTACACGAAGACGAAGCCCCTGCAGCTGGCGGGTGACGGTGCCTCTCACACCCCTCCGCCTCCCCTCATGGGGAAAAGCCCATTCCCAGCAGCACCGGCCAGAGCTCAGTTCTCCACCCCGAGCCCCGTGGCCCGAGGGGCCACCACGCTCTTCCCCATTGAGAACTACACACTCGACACAACTGATTTCTTCTTCAACTGCTGTGACTGCTGCCCACCCACTGCGGGGCCGCGGGGGCGGCCGGGGGAGCAGGGACAACCAGGTACGGTGACGCCTGTCTCCCCGCTCTTGTTCCTTCAAGAAATGAGTTGCCAGGACTTGTGCAGCAAATGCTGAACATGATTATACCTCATGTAAAGCCAGAACGAAAAAAATTGCACGCTAGCAACATCCCAGAAGTTATAAATCACCAATATGAGTGGGAAAACCCCCAGAAGAAGCTGTGTCCCCATGGTGCTCACTTTGGGGACCACAGTGCCATGGGAGCACAGGCAGAGGTGTCCCCATACCACGGCACTGCTGACGGGTGCCCCATGTGGCCACACTCTTCAATTCTCTGTCCCTGGGTCTGGTCCCCTGGGAGTCACAGATTTACTTTCACGTTCACTTCAACCACATGTTTATGACCCTCAAAACTACCTGGCAACAGTTTTGTATCTTTGCTGAAGGTTTATGGTAAAAGTCTTTTATTGTGGATTTTTTTCCCCTTGAAAAAGAGGATGTTAGATACAAAAATAATTTGGGTTCAAATTTTAAAATAAATACTTGCTCTCACAAGGGGGAGCTCTGTATAGAGCACCTAAATATTTTATGAGACATACTTTGTCTCTTTTTTCTACTGCTAAAATACATATCTGTAGAGTGCCTAAATTTAATATTGCTATAATGAATTGTGCATTAGTCTGCAAATGTCCACTTTAATAGTGCTAATATTGGAGATAAAAATGATTAATCTGAGGAAAGGTGGTAAAATCATGAAATAATTTTCTTTGAATACAGTGTACTCGAGGGATTTTCACTTCCCATAGCTCGGGAGGGACTGGCTAATGGAAATGATAGTGGCTGCAGAGGGAGTTTGCACTCAAACGTCCCTTGAGTGTTGATGGAATAGTCCTTGTGTCAAGTAGGTTGTGTTGTGATGATTGGAGCTGCCATAGTCTGCTCCCAGATGGGCACCAGGAGTCTCTAGATTCCCAAATGGTTGAAAAAATAATAATAACAAAAAGACTGAAGCGAGCTTGCTCGCCTTGCAACTCATCCTTTATGCAGCATGGAGCTGTCTACCAGGTTCCACTTTTATATTTGGAGACTTAATTCTTTGTAAGGAGAGGGGCAGTTATGCAGCTATGGGAGCTCCTTAGATGTGCTGAGGTATTAAAGACAGGTTACTTCTGATGTTTTATGAATGTTTGAGCTCCTGTGGCACCGAGGCAGCTGAAAGTTAGCTTTAAAAAGTCTTTAACTCCAGCCAAGAGTGAAATGCAAAACCCACCCGTCTCATTCTTCGCATTGGTTGTATGATGCCAAATCAAATTAGACGGTTCTTCCCAGGGTGATGGAAAAAGAGTTTCCCTTACCAGGAATCCCTCAGTGCCTTGTTGCTTAGGTATTCTTTTGGATTTTCTTTATAAACGCAAACCTTTGATTTACTAAGATAATTTTGTTGATGTGATTACATTACAGGTCCCAAGGGGGAGAAGGGAGACGCTGGTTTGCAAGGTCCGCCGGGAGCCCCAGGTCCTCAAGGTCCAAAAGGTTCCAAAGGAGAAAGAGGTAAAGCAGAGTAACTGCTCATTTCAAAACCAGATGCTTTTGTCCTCATGGAATACCATGAGTGAGAAATGCAGAGCTGTCAGCTTCTCCATCTTGCCATTAAACAGCAGCAACTGCCTCCTAACGAGGCGCTAATTAGAGTCAGAAACCCAGCATTTGGGTGAGATGCGGTTGTCTGTGTGATGGTGCTCGGTGCTGTGCGATTCAGCTGAGGTTTCCAAAGGCGTTTCTTGGAATTGCTCATGTCTGTTTTGTTAATGAAGTGAGGGACACATGCAAAATGGTTCCTGTTGTCTTCTGTGTAATGATTGCTGTGCTGCAGACAACATCACCAACAATGTATTAATGGTGAAATGTCCTAGGAGGCAAAGGAGAGCAAGGCGAGCGAGGATTGAGTGGAAACCCCGGGTATCCAGGCAAACCTGGGCTACAAGGTACGAAACATGGGCTGGGAAATGCAAGAATATTGCACTGACCGTTCCCTTTGCTGTTAGTGATGACACTCATCTCCAAACAATCTGATACTAATCTTTATTTTTTCCCCTGCTTTGCCTTTTCCTTAGGTGAAGCTGGAGCAAAAGGCAATAAGGGCAACTATGGCTTCCCTGGACTAAAGGGACAAAAGGGCTCCAAAGGGGACACTTGTGAGAATGGCACCAAAGGAGACAAGGGAGATAGGGGGGATGTTGGAGGCCCCGGAGTGGCCGGAGAACAGGGTGACAAGGGGGAAAAGGGTGACACAGGGGACAAGGGGTATTGTGGGGAGCCAGGGGGGAGAGGTGCGAAGGGGGAGAGAGGAGAAGGGGGGACAAAGGGAGAGAAAGGCAGCAAAGGGGAGATGGGGGCTGAGGGTGTTCAGGGGGTGGATGGAAAACAGGGAGAGAAGGGTGAGCGAGGAAATAAGGGTGAAAAAGGGGACCTGGGACCTGCTGGTGTGATGGGACCTTCTGGGCCCAAGGGGGTCGCCGGCAGCAAGGGGGGCCGAGGGGCCCCGGGAAAGAAAGGCTCCCGTGGGGCGAAAGGTGCCCGGGGGGACACGGCAAAGCTCCTGCGATCAGCCTTCAGCGCCGGCTTGTCCAAGCCCTTCCCTCCACCCAATGTCCCCATTCGATTTGACAAGATCTTGTACAACGACCAAGCAGATTACAACCCTTCCACCGGCAAATTCAACTGCAGCGTGCCCGGGGCGTACGTCTTCTCCTACCACCTCACCGTGCGAGGGCGGCCGGCCCGCGTCAGCCTGGTCGCCCGGAGCAGGAAGGTGGCCAAAGCTCGTGAGACGCTCTATGGCCAGGAGATCGACCAGGCGTCTTTCCTGACCGTCCTCAAGCTGAGCGCAGGTGACCAAGTGTGGCTGGAGGTTGCGCGGGACTGGAACGGGGTCTACGTCAGCGCTGAGGACGACAGCATCTTCACGGGGTTTCTTCTGTATCCCGATGTTTTTGAGATCCTGCTATAGATTTAAAGGGTAAAGGCGTTACTGAGAAACGTGCCTTTCCCTCCGCCTGCAAGAGGAGAAATGATCATCAGTTTAACCCATTTAGTTGCTACGTTTCATGATGTTTTAACGAAAATATTTATATTTGCAAAATATAGATTAGTCTGAACTAACAGCGGCGTGTCCTTTGTGCAGGTGGGTGATGACTGAGAGAAACAATTGTCCAAAATGCAGCAGCACCGGCACGTGAGCGGTGTTTCTCATAACAGACTTCAGGTTTGTAATTAGCCTCTTCAAATGATGTAGCAAAAGTCATTGTCTGACAGCAATTTTAATCAGGCCAGCTCCTGCAATCCTTGCAAGTTCAAAACTCCGCTGGAAATCACTACTGAAAACCATTGGTTTTGGGAAAGATTGCAGAGGCTGATTTATAGAGCTTAATCAGATGTGGACATGAGGAGTAGGTTTCTTGAGATCACATGAAAGTATTTATTGTGTCACTGAATCAGTATTACCCAGTACTTTAGACTTGGTCGTGACTTACATCAAGGTTTGTCTAAAAGAGTTTTAGAGCTATTTGATCGGTGCAAAAATGTCCACAATCTTTGTCCATAGGCAAAAACATATCTGAAACTTCCAAAAATAACTGAGAGATGCGTAATCCGCCCCATTAGGGTACTCGGAACCCCCCATCTCTGAGCTGCTGGCGAGGAGGGGGAGGCAGGATCGGCTTTGGCATTTGCACGAGTCCTCAGTTGTGATGGCCCAGGGAACGTGTGGGCACACTTTGGAAAATCTGATTTACCAAACTGGAGCTGAATCTTGTAAAATAAAAGTAGGATGTTAAATAATCTCTGGATGCAAGATTTGATATATTTCCTTATTATTGCACCTTTTCTCGTCGTAGTAACTTTACACCACCTTTAGTATATGAACTATGGCATGCAGAATTGTTCCGATCACTCCTTTTTTTTTTTTTAGAAATAAAACTCAAGTCTCACAATTGGCCTTTGGTGGTGCTGGGAGTTACTTCTCTTCTCAGGCTGTTGCAAGCCCTGGATGTTTTCTCTGTGATTTGATGAATTCTGCGTCTGAGCCCAATGCAGATGGGGTGAATTAGGCTACTATTCCCATTGCTCTCGGTTTCCTTGCTTAAATTGCTGTCGTGCTTTCCGTATCATATTTAAATACCTTCATAAATCTTGTTCCTGTCCCTACTGTCTTCTTTTTACATGGCACCGAGATGAAGAGTTCCTGATACTTTTTTTATACAGTGAGAAAATTAACACCAGAGAACTGCTATTAAATTCAGAGATAAAAACAAGGCAATTTTTAAGAGGCTGATCCTATCTGTCTGGTAAATGTAAAGGGTCCTTCAACTCATCAGCTTCACAACCCTCTTTCAATATCAGCAATTCAAATGGGAGACGTACCGGCTCTGTCAAAAAATGGTACTTAATTTGATGCTTAATCTGAGTTAGTTCCTGTGTAGTTCAAATCCAGACTACTAAGTATATAAGGAATGCAGATTTCCATGTATGAATTCTCTGGCAGCTGTTAAATATTGAGGAAAACCAAGGAGTTGTATTATAATAATCATCTTGCACTCCTGCTGTCACAACACCCCCAATTCTTTTGTTGTGCCTTCGTGCTGCTTCCCATCCGGCCCCTGTAGCAGATGGTGCTACATGGACTGGCAATTTTCTCTTCTCCTGCTGAAGTTCCTTGCGCTTTTTGTACGAATAACTTCTACAAATGCTCTTGAGAAAGCAAGGCAAAAATTCAGGGTCTCTCATGAATCTGCTCAGATCTAATCCTCTCCAGGAATTAATTGCCTGGTCCCCTGGGGAAAAGAGCTGGCAATGCCGTACGAAATACAAGAGTGGTTGTTTCCTTCCAAAAATCTCTGTATAAAATACACCCATGGAGGGCACAGCTGGGTTAGGAGACTTTGAGCTGCTTAAATCCCACAAAGGTGCTTTGGGGACAGGTGAACAGGAGCAGCTGGGACAGTTCAGGTCTGGACTCACAGATCCAGGGAAGGATGTGGGGTGCACGGGACACAATCCTGCTGATTTTTAACCCCCGTGGTGGATACGGAAGGGTTTCTTAGCATCTATAGCCTTGCCAGGGGTACTTTTAGTTTAACTTAAAGTATTGATGTTATTTCTAAAGCTTTTTAAATAATTTTATTTGAATTAAAATACATCAAACAAGTATCTTGCAAAGTCAAGTGTGTTAAGCACAGCCAGGGGTGCTTTGGCTCAATATGGATCTTTGCAGAGAGGGAGTTATCTTTATCTAATATAAAATGGAATTAACAACAATGCTTGGAAAATATTGCTTCTCTACCTCATTTTTTTCCCCTGCTTCGTTATCTTACCCAAACCATGTGTTGTTTGTTAACCAAGTACCTTTAATCAGATCAGTCCACAGCTGGGCTCAAAAATTGCCCCAAATTAGTTGACATTTTCAACACACCTCCCCCTTTAACTGATGGAGCTGGCACTTTGGTAGAATTATTTGTCTTTTAAAGGCCGTATGAGACCTCCCTGCTGAAAGGGTTTCAGAGCTTTAACCACAGCTTTGAAGTATTTTAAAAAGCCCTTGTTTTTCTATTTACTTTCCTCATATTTCATGTCTTGTCAGAACAGCAGTGAATCAACTGATTGCAGATGTACCTTTTCTCAGTGTGTACCCCTCCTAAAAAATGCCAAGATATTTCTTCCATTTCACTTCTGAATCTGCTTAGCACAGATTGATTTTGTAAAGCCAAGTGTCTCCTGTCTGTGCTGCGACGAAGCAGTTGGGCACTGCTAGAAGAGAAAATAAATGCTCCGTGTACTGATCGGAAGAGCATCTGTCTTCAATAACTAAGAAAAACTATTCCAAGCTGACAAAAGGCCCTAAAAAGCAGCTGCTTCTTTAATTAGGATGTTGAGGGCTAAATATACAGAAGGATTTGGGTGCCTTACTAGGAAAAACATACTGGAGTTAGGCAACTAAGACCTATAAAAATGATAACAATAATGAAAAAATAAAACCGGGGGAGCGAAGGATGTCAGATGAATCCTGAGCTGTCACAATTCCTTGCTGCAAATGATCCTTCTACCATCAAAAAACAGAGTATCCTGGTGGGAAAGAAGATCATTCTTGATACTTTGAGAAATCCCCTGTCTGATACAACTTTGCTTTCATCTCAAAGCAAATAAAGCGCCTGGAGTGGTGTCAGGGCAGCGCTGAACTGGCTTTGCCTGCCACAAATCATGATGCAACCGGCTCTAACGACATTACAGAGCTGTTCTGATTTCCAGCGAAAAACACCTATTTTCTACCATTTTTCATTCCTTCTTATCCCTGTCTTGGATCTTACACAGGTACCACTATATCAACACTTATTGTCAACATTTTGCTGGCAGGGCTGTGGCTTTTAACCAGAGGAACACCCAAGGCACCATCCTCACCAAATATCTTTGGTTTCCCTGTGCTTTGTGCTCTTGTTTTATGGTTTTCCAGCTTCCCTGAGCTCCTGAGAGCCACCACTTGCTTTCAGACACCTCCCCTTGCCCACCAGCTGGGTTGAGTTTGCCCAAAACAAAGGGCACCTGCAAAGCCTGAGGGTGTTGGTTTGTAATAAATTACAATATCCCACCAGCTGGGAGTGTTTTGTGTCTTTAGGAGCAGAGACCAGCCCTTGGTGGCCTTGTTTGGTGGAAGGTTCCCATTCTTGGGAGGTCTTCTCCTTCTCTCCTGGATCAACATGAAGGTTGATGGGTTGGTGTCCTACCAGCAGCCAGGTAAGCAAGTTCTACGTGGGTTTGGGTGAAAATCGTTGTGTTTCAGTGAAAACACGCTGATTTCAAGATTGGATTTGATAACAGGCAATATAATAATCTGAATTCAGGTGTTTCACCTGAAATATGTCTTGTTGTTTCAGAGAGCTGTAACTCTGCTTACAACTACTTGGCTGCAGAAAGGCAGGGAGAAAAACCATCTTTTGATGTGAATTAAAATGGATTAGAGTGTGATCACTGCCAGTTATCCAGTGTGCTTGTAAAACGCTCGAGCTTCTTCATGGGGGTATTTATCACGCAGTGTGTGGGCTGGTGATGTTTTCAGGGTGTTTCTGCTGTTATTTATTCCCAGTAAGAGCTTTGTCCCAGTTTTCATGTGCCCTGTCTGCAAAGCTGTGCCTCGAGTTGCAGAAATAGTGCTTGAAGTAGTTTCTGAATGGCACAGCCCTGCCCCTTGCAGTGAGTTTTACTTCCAAATGGAAAGGGTTTAGTCTTGCAAGCTCTGGTTTAACAACAGCTGTGGTTTTCTGTAGAGGTGCATGAACTTAGATGCACATATTAAACACCACAAAGTGAATTTTGGGGTAAACTTGAATAACTGAAGTGCTTCTTCCTTGAGATGGCAGTAGAACAGCTGGGCACAGAAGGGCTAAGGTAGAGCTTGAAAGCTCATTTTCAGTCCCCCTTCCTGTGTTTTTGGTGGCTGTTTTGTCAATCAGATGATTCTGGGTGTTTTTGGCAGATATGAATGCTTTACATTCCCATTCCTGCTCTGAGGAACTTTCAGTTTAAGTGTTTGATATCCAAATTGAGATGATTGTAAAGGGGTTGGTGTGTGTGGTCTGTTTTAGCCCAGCTCTGTCTCTTAGGAAGCCGGTAGATGTCTGGGAGAGGAGATAACCAGACAGAGCTGCTTTTTCTTGCTCTTCTGGTAAGGAATCAATGTAAATGCATCTCTTCTATGCAGCGTAACACTTAATTGCTTCTCTCTGAGAAGGAGCCACGAGGCAAAGGGAGAATTCCTGGCGCACCTTTTCTCCCTGGCAGAGGAAACATCTGTTCTTGCTTTATTGTTAAACTGTCTCAATAGCTGCCTCTTGCCCACCTTTATCTCTGCGCTTTTTGTTTCTGTGCCTTGAACTTAAACCTATTGCTCTCTAATGAAAAATCAATTATCAGTCAGTAAAAATCACATTTGTGGAGAATCTGCTGTGCTGAGTCACTGGGTAGTAAGAAAGGGCTTGAAACATGAGGTTTGCTATGAGGGCACAGTCATAAACCAAGCGCTGGGCTTTATTTTAGTTGGATTGTGAATCAAATGAGTAATACTCTATTTTTATGGTGCCTGTGTAATATTGCTCTGACATTTCTAGTTATCTGTGTAAGCTTTCATTGCTCTATAACAATTTATTAAGCTGTAGGGTATCCATGATTATGTGGTGAGTTTAATATGATTGTTCATCAGTTTGGTGTTGAAAGGGCTCCAACTGAGTCACTAAAGATACCTGTCTCGGTGTTTCTTTAGAGAGATGATAAAATATCAGATAATACAGTCACCTTATGTGAGCTAAACTGTTATTTTTTCACTTTGGCTCTTCCACGTTTTCTTTTGGTATTCAGCTGCATAACAGGCCAGTAAATTGTCTTTAAAGGAGTAAGATTGGGGTTATGGAGAGTGGCTTAGTAAACACAAACTGTAATAATCTAGACCCGAAGCAGTTATGACCCAAGACACTATTTCTTGCTGAATAAAACTATTATCAGTCTGCTCAGAATATTTTCTCTTTGGTGAGTGAAACAGCTCAGAGCCATGGAATGTATGGCTGAAGCCATGGAATGTATGGCTGAAGCCATGGGGGATCTTGAGAATGGGAAGCAACAAATAAATCAGTCTTAAAGTTTCCAAGTCCTTAGTAAGCTTTTAGTATCAAAACCAAATCAAACTTCTTGTTAAACTTGACAAGTCACTTTAATGCTTTCAGTATCCCTGTGGCCTGTAGATGGCAGCTCCTGAAACTCAATGTTGCTGAAATTTGCTTGACTTGCTCCTCCAAGTGTTTCTTCTGGGCTCAGTGCCAACAGCCAAGGTGGTGCTTGTTATCCCCTCTCAGGATCCTCAAAATACTAAAATAACTGGGGATTCATCTGCTTCCAGTGCAATGGTGCTCAATATTTGGAGTACATGGATATTCAGAGTGAGCATCTGCTTGAACAGGGACCCAAACTGAACTTGAGGGTGTCACAAAACTGTTGAAAAGCTTCATCTCCCAGTTACCGCCTTGCTCGCGAGGTACCTTGATTAATTGCCACAGACATGAGGGTGTTCACAGAGCATCTCTTAGGGGTTTGTTCCTGGAGTTTTGGAAGATCTCTGCAGGGCTGGGTTAGCTGGTGAGCTCTGGTAGAGGAGAGAACAAACCCAACTCTCCTTCGACCAACTCTTTTCTCCTCTGCTGAAGCATTATCTTTAAATTAAGCAACTCTGTTCCATAGCTCATTTTCCCATATATTTCTCACATACCAATGTCATCTTCATCCTCTCTCCTCTGCCACAAGAAGCAGATTGGAGGGCTCTGATGTGTGCGATGAAAGCTGATGTTCCTCAAACAGCAAAGCTGCTCTGCTTTTGACAGCTGCCGAGCAGGATGGCAGCACGGGGCTCCCTTCATGTCGACCTCTTTCCCCGCCAGGATAAGAGGAGGAGAAACACCCCAGCAATAGCTGCATTTGGCATCAGGGCTGGATCAGAGAGAACGATTGCCATGGATGAGAACTTCTGAACTCCTCTGTTGTTTGGCACAGTTACTGTGCAGGACCTAATTACACAAAAAAGCTCAATTCAAATGCTTTTTCTTTCATCCAGTGAAACTCTATTGCCTTTATAGCTTTTGTAATTGGTCTGAATGGCCCAGAAAGTTCAAAATCTGACCGTGACCACCCCACCACAAGAACCTCAGATCCTTCCAGATTGCCATGACCTGCTCCAAACAGATTAAACTGTCCCACAAATGCAGCTGCAAGTAGCTCTTGGTGGCCTGCTCCTCTGCTTTCCCATAGAAACTGTAATTAACACAGCTGCAAACGAGCTCTTTCAGCAGTTTTCCCCACTGTCCCATAAAACGTGGAGAAGATGGGTCAGTGCATTTATTAGGCCCACGGAATGTGCGCAGCTCTATCGGCTCCTGGCACTTAGCAATAAGTCCTCTGCTCTCCCATTAAAATGTAAATTGGAGGAGAAAATGTCTTCAGGCTGGTGGGTTTCTAACGTAGCTCCTCTGGTACCACATGGGAAGTTAATGAGAGAATGTGATTTTTCACAATCTCCCTCATGCTGAAAGAATGGGCTGTTTGAAGCTGATATTTAATTAGTTCTGCTTCTCCTGGATAATAAATGGGGAGCAGGGAGTTGATGCATATGTTACAGAACTCCTGCCCGCAATGATGACTTGAGGGAAAGACTGAGCACCTATTAATTCCCCGATGGTTTTGCTGTGGCTGACACAGCTGTAACTGAAGGTTCCCACCTCTCTGCAGTGCTAAATGTACCTGTCCAGGTGCAGTTACATCTCATGTTGATAAGCAAACTGTACCCTTAGACTCATCTGTTCTTTAACTGACCCCTTTTTGTGACATCAGGGATGTCACTGAGTGCTAGAGCCTCTCAATAAGTACATGAAATAGGTGGCATTTTTTGTGAACTTGTGATGAAAACATTTCAAATGCTTCTACTCAAAGTATTCACCAAAATGTTTGGTATCCAGTCATGATGCTTAGGCTGGAAGCAATTTCAGAATCAAAATATTTTGGATGTTTTGGGGCTCTTATTCTTTGGCTGTTTTGTGATACCTCTGCTCCTGTGATGCCCACTCCAGCACAGCTCTGTGGCATCAGGAGGAAATAAAGTATTGATGGAAGAAGGTTGAAATATCAGGATTTCTGCCTGTTTTGGGGACAAAAATATGGGGTTCCCTTACCTGAGCAACCTACCTCTCTTCTGGTTTCTGCTGTTCAAGCACCTAAAAATCCCTAGGTAGCCAACTCAACAGGAATACTTAACACTCTTGTGGTTCTCTTTATTTTAGTTCTGCCTTCTGTGAAGGGTAAATACATGCAATATCTTATCTCTTTATCCCCACGTCCCCTTTCTGAACAAGACGACAGCCTCGGTCTTACTGAACTTGCATCTGCGGATCTGGCAAACAATTTCTGGACAGGTGCAAAGCAACAGGGTCCAGGAGAACAACCTGCTGTGCATATGCTATTTCTAGGCACCGTGTATTACACGTAACCTGTAATGCAAACTGAAGGGAACGACACAGCCCTGACATGAGAGATGATTAGATCATCCAGCCCATCTTCTGCCTTGGCAAGGCAGCTTCCTCTAGAATATTTCTAAGAGAAACGGCTCCAGAAAAGCTATTTGTTGCTGAAGAGATCCTGCTCTGTGACCTTCACCCCCCAATAACTCTAATGTTAAATCTTGAACCCCAATATATCCTGTCACATCCAGCTGTTGATGTGCAGGAGGGACATGGGTGGGCTGGAAGGGATTAGTGCACGCACAGCTGGGCACATCTGGAAACTCAACCACCTCAGTCTTCCCTTGCAAAACTTGGGGCCAGGAAATATGAAAATATTCAAGAAAACACAAATATATGGACCTGTATGTCACCACGTCTACTATATTCAGCCCTTTTAGATCTTAGTCTTTCTTTTATTGTGTTATAAATGCAACCACACAAGAAATGAGCATTTAGCAGCAAGTTGTATATGCCTGCTTTGTGTTGCCTTAGCTCTTTTCTTTTTATATTCACTTTCTATCTGTTTCTGTCTTCTGCATCCTCATACCCTTGATTTTTCTTAAGCTTTTCTTTTAGTTCTATTGCTATCCAGATTTTTCTTCTCCCTGGGGTGCATCTATTTGTTTGGATGACTAACTCGCTTTTCCTGTGCAAGTCTGAGTTTCTACGTTGCTGATCCAAGTCTCTCTGATGATCAGTCCTTGTCCATCTGTTTGCTTCCTCCGGAGCCTGCACTGCAAGCTGCGAAAAGGATTAATGTATGTATAGTAGACATACAAGTTGGGGTAGTCAGAATTAGCAAAAACAGCCTCATGCCTTGTGTTTTATGCCTTCCTGTTGATGTTTCTGGCTGCTGAGGAAGGAGCTCCCTTTGCTAGATTTATTTTCATTCCCCACCATAATTAAGCCCCAGGTTCCATCCCCCGAGTCTGGTCAGCTCTGTCTCAAAGCCATCGCTTAAACCTGTGTTTAATAAAACCCTTTCTTTGAGTTCTTTAGGAAAAAAGAAAAGGCAAGCCATGAAGGTTTTTGTCAGCAAAAGGAGGTAGCTGAGGTGTTCTTGCCTGACTGTGTGCACGGTTTTAGCAGATTAAATCTGTTGCAAATAGCTCAGTGCATCGTTTCAGGAAGCGCTTAAATACTACTATACGTTTGGATGATGAAAACAAGACGTTATTAGCTGAAGAGGTATGATTTATTCTCAAATGACTGAATTGCTGGAGTATAGAAAGCTGGTTTTGAAGCGATACACCCCTGCGTGTTATCAGCCTAATGTGCCCGGGTTTAATACTTGTGTTGCTATTGTACAGGGCTGCTTGTTTGTGGCGCTTCATCCGACGGCGTCCTCGCAAGCTCGTGTCTTGTATTTCTTAAATAGTTAATTAAAATGTTAAAATCCATTTACATCGGCGATGGATGGCGGGCCTATTTGCATTTTGAACAGCTTTGTTTAGGCTGCGCTGGCTGTGCTGCTGTATTTCACCTGGTTATTGGGGAGGCTGCCAGGGAAGGGAGGGACAGCAGATGGCGATGTGGTGCTGCGGATGGGCCAGCAAACCCCGGGAAACTCTGGTCTGGCCTACGAAGTCCCCTGAAAAATCAAGACAACTGTGTAGGGACCTGCCTTTGGTTTGACCTTGGTGGGATGGGTGCAGAGAGGGGCTTTGTACTGGAGCTGGGGCTGTAGGGTGGTTCTGATCTCTAGTGTAATTAGATGATAGAACAAGGGGTGATGGTTTAAACTGAAAGAGCGGAGATTCAGGTCTGACATGAGGAAGAAATTGTTGTCCTGAGGGTGGTGAGAGCCTGGCCCAGGTTGGCCAGAGAGGTGATGGATGAACCATCCCTGGAGGCATCCCAGGCCAGGCTGGACGGGGCTCTGAGCAACCTGAGCTGGTGAAGATGTCCCTGTCATGGCAGGGGTGGCACTGGGGGAGCTGGGAAGGTCCCTTCAACCCAAAATATTCTGCAATTCTATGTGTCGTATCAGTTGTTCTGATTATGAACCTGTCTATGGGCTTCCTGTAAGAGCACAGCTCAGCGTAGCGCTGATGTGACCATCATCCTTGCACTCGCTGTGCCCTGTTTGCCACCAGGTGATATTTTGGCTGGACAGTGCTGGGCTTGGTGTTGTCATGGTGGTGGGGCAGCACCAGGGTGTCCCTTCCATCTGTGGAAAGTCAGTTTATGACTTTATGCCCTAGAAACTGCATGAAAGGCCAAGCTTGGGTCCATGAGTGGGGAGGTTCACGTGTCTCAGTGGCTCCTTACGTGTATATTAGGGCTGTTTTGGACATGAAGAATGGAATTTCCTGATACCTTTGCTTGTACCAACCTTCGTGCCTGCCTGTTTCTTCCTCCCTGCCTCTTCCTCCTTCTCTACCTTGCTCTTTGCATATATATATATGTGTATATATTGCCATATAATCGACTACGTGATGCGTGTCATCATGGTATGTCACACTGAAGACCTATCATGGCCTGCAGGCATCTTCATGAGGGATTGTGCTGAGATAAAATCATAAATGTTGATCAAATCCTTCAACTTAGCTCTGTTTTTTATTTTGAATTAAACATTGTTTTGCCAGAGAGGATATGTTTGTGGTGAGAGGTCTGTATGCGGAGAGCTGGAGTGCAAACCTCAGCGTGTCATATGTGCATTATTCCCAACAATTGCAGTCTGGAGCCTTAAAATGCATGTGACCACATGGGGGACTCTGGCGTATGGTTTTTTTAAAAAGTTATTTTGCATATAAGGCCTAATACAAAACCTAAACCTCATGTTTTTCGTGTCTCCACATGTGCAAATTTAGGAGGTAGAAAAACTGCAACGCACAGCACTTAGACATCTACTTGATTTGTGAGACTCATCAACTAAATAGACACCCAAATGCTCTTATCAGCACCTGCAATTGATTTCTTTTTGATGGCAAATTAATGGTATGTAATTAGAGGTGGTCTTTAAAAAAAAAAAAGCTACTTAACCTTTCTGGAGCCCAAAGCATAAATAAATCCAGTGGGTTTTCAATGCGAGAGGTGTTTCTGTTTTCCCTTTACTGCCTAGAGAAGGAGAAGATGTTCTCAGTTTCTTTGCAGGTACTGACTCTTCCCAGGTGTCTCATTTGCACCGCAGCTCATTTTGGATGGAAAAGCAGAGAGAAGAGGGGCAACGGGGGACTTATTGTGAAGAACAGGGTTATGGTTACCAAGTAAATAAACCACACCAGAGCCCGTGTTCTGCGTGCCCTCAAATACGCTTGTACGGAACTGCAGAGCAGATGCTGGGTGTCTCTATCTCATAACTAATGCACGCTCAAAGCACTGGAGATTGTGGAAAGTTATATATTAGAAAAAAAAGTATATTTTGCCCTTGCTTAATTTTGGTCTAACTAGTGAATGAAGGCAATATCAGAATTTAACTTCTCTGTGCTTTGTGGAGAACCCAACTGGTGTTTGGTGTAAGGAGTTTTGGCTTTCTCGCCTGGCTGAAGAAATGGATGCTGTGAGTGGTGAGGGCACGTGAATCCAGCACTGGGATTGGAAATGGGTCCCTTCTGAGCAACCTGCCTGGGCCCAGAGGTATCAGCAGAAGTTATTGAATGAAGAGTGGAAAACAATAAGTGACTGTCAGTCGTGACCGATCTGGTGACTGACAGCTGAGAAAACACACGTAAACCAGGATTTTGTTTGCAACACAATATGCAGGCTTTTCAGGGAGATTTGTTATGAAAATCACCTCTGGAGGTGTTTAAAAGATGTATAGATGAGGCTCTTAGGGACATGGGTTAGTGCTAGATTTAAGTTAAGGTTGGACTCGATGACCTCAAGGGTCTCTTCCACCCAAACTGATTCTTTGAAATGTGCTTTCTGTTCTTCGGGAAGGGCTTGCAGCACCATGAGGAGTTAACTTGATGGATGTAGTACCCCTGTTCAATTTCTGTGGTAGTTGCACCCACTCCGATGAGATGCAGAGCTTTCAATAGGGCAGTTAACGGCTCTTTAGCAGCTTTTGTGCCCCATTGTCCTTGTCCTCATGGACGTGTCCTCACTTCTATTCCCCCCTCGGCTTGGAGGCGGGATGGTTGGGAGATCAATAGACGGTTCCTCAGCCAAGGAGGTGCCCAGACCCACAGAAGCTCCAGGTCCAGCTCATCATGGCCACAGCCAGACCAGACCGGGCTACAAACGGGGTCCCCCTGAAGACCAGGGACCGGCTGAGGACACTTCCCGGGGCTGAGCCCCCCCTGCCCCTTGGTGAGTGATTATTTCTGCTGGGAACACCCTGCAGTGAGCCCTTGGTCCCCCTGGACAAGCGATTATTTCCGTGGGGTCACCATCCTGGTGTGGTTGGGTGGGAGCAACATCCCAACCGGTACATCCAGCCCGCGGGTTATTAAATATTCCCGGAGTGCTCATTGATTTGGCATCACCCCTGCTTGCATCACTTTCTGTTGTTCCATTTCGGTTCCGAATTAAAGTTGGTTTAAGCTTATTATTTGCTTGGATTCGGTTTGGGGTGTCTCCGTGACAATTCCATGCTCTTATTTTGGAAGAGCTGTTCCAATTTTTGAATGAGCCGGGATTTGTATCTGCTGCAGTGCTGTGTCTTTCACTACTGCCCTCTGTGAAGGATGCCATGAGCTTCCCTTGAAAGCTCTGCCTTGGAGGTTTCCCATTTACTAAAAATCCCCTTTTCCCAAGGCGGAGGCAGGACTGGGGTTGGGTGCTCTGAGGTTAATCAATAAGTTGTTTCTATGCTGTGAGACTCTGGGGTGGGTGAGAAAACATGCACTTGTTCCTGCCCTCCCTTCTCCAACCTATATGGGTGCTTGGAAAACCTTATTTTATTTTTTTTTTAAATGATGACTAACATACAAACTCATTACACTTCCTAGACCTGTTCTTTCTGACCTCTGAAGAGCTGGGGTTTTAATTCCTACTACACCGCCAAGCTTCACGCTAGCGTAAAATGCCATTTCTTTCTAAAGTACTTCTTGTACTACAGACTTCTTTTCTCATTAGGCTGCAATGCGATGATTTCTTTAAAACTGTCGGTAACCCTCGCGCCAGTCAAAGCTATTTTAGAATAGCAATAATTATTTTTTTTCACTAGAAATCTCTAATGTGGTGATGTTCTCTGCAATGTATTGAAGCAGATGGGAACAAGAGGAGCCGAACATCTTTGTTTTGATTCAGTATAGCTTAATGGAAGCAGCCTTTAAAGTCGAATGGTTTAAAGCTGATTTTCTCACAGTTTATATGTATGAAAGAACAAATCCTGTCTTGTCAGGACACCCAAATGAGTAACACCAGCAAAACGTCTCGTTACGAGACAGAACATAAGCCGTGTGGGTATAGGAGAGAAGTCAAAAGCATCACTGAGGAAAAAAATGAAGTTGTGTAGGATAGACTGAAGCCAGGTGTACGGATTGCTTATACTGGATTAAGGATTTATAGGATGTGTAGCAAAATATGGTGTGACCTTTAGTGAAAAACCAACTCTACGAGGTAGCTGAGCCTTCTTCATCCCTCAGGTGGTGGTTTTACAGTGTTTAATCACTGACTGTCAAAGGTCAGACAACTTCAGGGGGCAAGATGTGTCACTTAAATTCTTGAAAACTGAAATGTTAAGATGAACTGTGACTCTGCTCTGTAGTATTACCAGAAAATTCAATCTGTGCGTTCAAGTGAGGACTTTCTGCATGGGTGGGAGATACCTGGTGTGTCCCCTCAAACCTCAACCCCTAGTTTATTGCGTGCTTTAATGAGTACTTGTGGCTAATGACAGCTTAAAGACCTCTGGAGGTCTTTGGTCCACCACCCAACCATGGCAGGGTCAAGTTCAAACCTGCAGTATCTTCATCAGGGTCCTGTAGTGTCATCTACAGAAAGCTGATTAACGTAATAGAAGGCGGGGAGAACCTCCCCTTGTATCTTTTCCCCCTCCTCTGCTTTCCTGTACATTATATGAGTGAAATTTAGCCGTGGTACGAGGATGTATATCTTCATTGATTCTCATAGACAAATGCCTCTTTCAATCTAGGCTTTGACACTTGTTAAATATCCCAATGGAGCACCTTATCAACCTTCTTGTTTCCATAATATAACTAATAACTGGCTGTTTGTGCAGTGTAACTATTCAATTCATATCTGCATTTCGCATCAGTGCACTAGGTTTTGGGGATAATAAATCTATCAAACAGGTGCGGTAACTGCTTGCCTTTAAGCTTAATAAGATTTATTCATGTGGGTTTAGTGTGTGAGAAGTTGTCACAGGGTCTGTTGGCTTTAACTTTACTTGCACTGCTCTTGTGTAAGGATACCAAGGTGCAGCAAATGGTGTTTGGAAGCTCAAAGCTCTGGAATACCAGAGTTTCATGAAGATAAAATGGTATTTTCCATCTGTAGTGCATTGTATATTTGGCATTGAAGGCTTTTCTGTACGGTTTACCTATTGGTGACTCCAGACAAGAGGATTCTGGATGAAAGTTCTGAGGGTGGAAACTTGCTTGGTAGACTTGTTGGAGGCTTCAGACATGCCCACAGAGATAGACACGCAACTTGGGGACACCAACGCCTGCTGCCACTGAGCCACTCGCAGGCTGGAGGTGACACAACTGCCTTGATGCCTGTTGGGTGGGATCAGCCCAACTCCTGCTTTTACCTCTTGGCAGGTATGTCCTAGCTCATGTTTTCACTGTTAATCAGGATTATCAATGCTCAAAGATAAATCAGACCAAGAACTTCCCATGTAGCTGTGCTCTACAATTCTATTGAGTGTGTGATCCCAGTGCTAAAATGAGAAGTTTAGCCCACCTTTCTGCACTCAAGGCAATGTAAAAAGTAATTGAAATAGCTGGATTTTGTTAAATTTTCACCCACAAAGGAGACTTCCAGCTAGCAGGCACTGTGGTCTTGCTGCCATTAGCTTCTATGCGTGGCTTTTGAACTCTGCATTGTCTTCTCTTAACTCCACGCAGGTGGGGATAGCAAGTGTGATTGACTTTCACACCTCTCCCTCGAGATTTGCTTCAATTCCCTTCAAAAGGAGCAGGAATTTTGCTCTGGATCCAGCCCTGCAAGGCCCAGCCCATGGACACCTCCATGATGCACTGAGATTTAAGCTCAGCTCTGCTGAATCATGGTTCTTTTTCCTTAGTTAAGACTTTATAGGTTGAAGCTGAACACAGCTTAACTTTCAGTTGAATAACAATAGTAGAAAAGAAGTCCAAGCTATAAAAGCTGTAATCACACTTATAAGCAGCAAAACCAGTGTCTTGCTGGCAGTTTCCAAATATATCTTCCAATTTCTTATTCACTGTTGTTATCTGCATTTAATAGAAATGTTTCCACGCAATTGGTGGTAGTTGACTAAGTCACTTTAAGGAAAATAACTTAAATGTGTCTAAATATATTCTTTCAGAGCTTTGTAAAACCTTTCCTAAATCTAAAAACAATAAATCCCATATGCGAGCTGCTGTTCCCAGTGGAGACCAAATTCATCTGCAACATGATTAGAGTTTTAACATCTCTTGGCAGCCAAAAAGAACAATCAGGAAGCAGAAGGAAAAATATCTCAGGCACTGGAAAGTTACTTTAAAACTAAAATAAAGCGCTTGAGCAGGAAAGTAACTTATAATAAAAAGAGTGAGTAACAAACTGTCAGCTTGTTCAAACCAGGTATCAAGTCAGAGTTATACCCGCATCTGTTTTATCCTGGGTAAATAAGTTATGATTGAAATTACAGGAATCTCAACAACTCACTATCTAAAGTGAACCCACGGACACCAGCATCCAAAATGACGAGAATTCAGTGCAGAAAACAGCACTCGGATTTCAACTCCATACGCCCCGCTTTTGTTTACAAACGAAGGTATTCAAGAGGCAATGCTTTCTTCCCCAGATAATAATGTACTCATTAATTTCCTGGGTACTTTGGAGCTTCTCGAGCGGGAGATGTGCAGCTCACTGTGAGCCGAGGGCTGCGGCAGATGTGCCAGCTGCAAACCTGTGGCACTCCAGATGTGCGTCCTCCACGGACAGGAGGCCTTTATTTGTCAAGGGAATTGTTCAATACCACCAGAAGGGCCTTGATGAAGATAGAAGGTGTTTTTTTCCCCGTAATTCTGGCATTTATGCATTAACAAAATATTTAACAGATACTGAAATACTTTTTAGCAGTAGTGGATGTGCTGTCCTGACCTGTGCGTAGTTTTAATGGTAAAATAGTGATTTTTATTTTATTAATTTTTGCTTCTTTTTATGGAAACTCCAAATATGCATGAAGCAGAATGTTTCAAGTTGGTGTAAAAAGGTATAGAATTTTCTTCACCCCTGAATATATACTGGGGCAGCTGGACAGGGTGGGAAGGGTGATGTTCTCCCTGCCAGCGCCACGTGCCCATCTGAGCTTTCCTGGCATGTATGTGATTTCCAAGAAAGCAATTTATAAAATCACCTTTGGGTGCCCAGGGATGGGGATTGTGGTGCAGTATTTCTGTGCTCTGGTGGAAGGTGTTGCTGTCGCCCTGTAGCATTTTTACCTTGAAAGTTGCAGGTGTGATAGCAGATCTCACAGTAGTTGCTCTATGATCTGTTTTCTTTCCATTTATTGCTGCATTGTTGGGTCTTACAGGTCTTAGTTCAAGCAAAAATATTCTGGTGAGCTTCACAATGAGTTGCTGGTGGAAGTGCTTACCTAGTTTCTTGAGTCCTGGTGGGCAGCAGGGTGACCATGAGCCAACACTGGGCGCTTGTGGCCAGGAAGGCCAATGGTACCTGGGGTGGGTTGAAAGGGGGTGGTCAGCAGGTCAGAGAGGTTCTCCTGCCCCTCTGCTCTGCCCTGGGGAGACCATACCTGGAATATTGTGTCCAGTTGTGGCCCCTCAGCTCCAGAAGGACAGGGAACTGCTGGAGAGAGTCCAGCGCAGCCACCAAGATGCTGAAGGGAGTGGAGCATCTCCCGTGTGAGGAAAGGCTGAGGGGTGACCTCATTCATATTTACAGATATATAAAGGGTGAGTGTCAGGAGGAGGGAGCCAGGCTCTTCTCAGTGACAACCGATGACAGGACAAGGGGCAATGGGTGCAAACTGGAACACAAAAGGCTCCACTTAAATTTGAGAAGAAACTTCTTCTCAGTGAGGGTGAAAAGAACACTGGCCCAGGCTGCCCAGGGAGGTTGTGGAGTCTCCTTCTCTGCAGACATTCAAACCCGCCTGGACACCTTCCTGTGGAACCTCAGCTGGGTGTTCCTGCTCCATGGGGGGATTGCACTGGATGAGCTTTCCAGGTCCCTTCCAACCCCTGACATTCTGGGATTCTGTGACTCAAATAGAGAAATATTTGCTATTGAAACAGAGTAACTTGTCCATCCATGAGTCTTCCATCATTCGTGGTCTCCTAAGCAAACCAAACCAAACCAACTCCTCTCTGAGGAGTTATCATTCCACAGAAAATCCCTAAGCACCTAATGAAAAAGAATCTTTCACAGTGGACAGTTTGCAAGATGTAAAAGTTAGTATCTGTCATCGGGATTTTACAGCAAAAGATGCTTCCGAGTGCTCTCTCCCAAAGAAATCCTAATAAATCAGCACTGCTGGAAACATTAAAAAGTTTAATGAGGCAGAAAGAATTATACTTTCAGAAAAGGGTGTTTTTTCTTTCAATAATGCTTTAGGAGCGCTTCACCATTTCGCTGGAGCCTCCTGTGGAGTCTGGGGCAGACGTGAGCGGAATCGGTGCTGGACCTGTGGCGATAGCCGCGCGTTCTCGGGGTGTTCTTATCAACCAAAGTGTGTTTAACGCACCCTGGCTGCGCCGGGATTTATGGCGAATCGTTTACCCCGAGATTTAAAGCGGCTTCAAATCTGCCTGAGATTTAAAAGACTTAAGGCAGGGAAGCTTTTGGGATTTACAGTGTTTTCAAATTTGCAAATGCTAGAAATGCCATTATCTGAGCGAGTCTTTATTAATCAAAAGACATAAACCCGTTTTTCTCTCTAGCAGAAAGCTGTAGAGCAACTCCAGAAGTTCTGGGCGGTGTGTGGTAAAACATAAATTGAATAGAAATCCGCAGTTCAGTGCCTCGGATAACAAGGAGCTACTCAGAGCCGAATCGAGCTGTCTCATCCGGGTGTAACTCAGATTGCTCTTTAGAGAACATGTGTAACACGTCTTGAGGTCTCCAGAGCCTGTGGGAGTTCTTATAATTGATGTGAATGAGCTTGGGATGCAAAGGGAAATAATATTTACCTTTGGATGGCAAACCTGCCCCTTAAGGAGAACTTTTCTAGGAGATCTCCATGCAGTTTCCTTCACAAAGCGGGAGGTAAAACCTCATTTATTGAGTGTGGCTCCAGATGCTCCAGGATATTGCTGGGTAGGAGCTTTGGAGATGTGGGATGTGAACTGATGAGACCCTGCAGTAGCCTTGAGTGATTTGGTGCAAGACAGTTCATTATTTCTTCTCAAGTACTTGGTTGTTGACAAATGCTGGTGATGCCAGAAAGGTCTGTAAAGTGACAAATATTTTATTCATGGGCATCTTTTCCTGGACACGACCAGAGTGCGGGATCAAGCCCTAAATGATTTATTCAGAGCTGATTTCAGGCCTGTGGTATCTGCCCTGTGACACAGACATTGCAACCAAGTTTAAAGTTACAAATTAATTTCTCGCTCTTGGGGGACACATTGCAAAAATGAGAACAGCCTCATTCCTCTTTTTGGACTGTGTTTTCTTTTTCTTTAAAGAGTCAGCTTACAGACATGAAATAAAGGTTGGAATGAGGTGAAGAGGACTCAGATCTGGTATTTGAAGTAGGTTTATTTTAGCTCAGTTTTGCTAGGTTGTGTTATCATTCCAGCAGCTGTTTTGAAAGTTTATCTCATCTACTTCATACTTTAAGCGCTCACTGAAACCTCTGCTATGTATATTTTATTTTTCCTTTCCCCAAACATTCTACCTTTTATTTATGCGTCATCTTTGTCAAAGCATTTCCCAACCTGACACTTTCTGAGGATTTAGTCTTCTATTACAGGGGCTTTTTATTGCTTTGCAGCAGGAACTTGCTACATGATGCGTGTTTATATATATATATACACACATATATTTTAATTTTTCCTGCTCTTCCTGATTATTTCCCTTCCCAGCACTGACAACCCCTCAAGCTCCTGTGAATGGAGGTGTCTTCGTGCCATTTGCTTCCTTTCAAGCAGAGTCAGCTTTTTAATACCAGAAGAGTCTGAGGGGAAACAAAATGCAAAGGATGACATTTTTGAAGAAAAGATGATTTACATGTTGTCATTTCTTCCATTCAGTGTGATGTCAGTGTTGGGATGTGCTCATGATTGATTCTCTTTGCTAGGAAAATCTTCCTTATACTCCCAAGTAGAACCACCAGAAATCCATCTGCAAATTTTTTGATTGCTTTTTCCATTCAGAAAATCGATTAAAAAGTAATAAGTAGCTAATTAGAGTTCTCACTGCGTATCATGTACGTCTGTGGACCGGCCTTCACCGAGCTCTATTAAATTGTACCATGTTCTAATAATGAGCTTTCATTTTTCTTGTGAGCCAGTGACAGAATATTCTAGCATGTAACGCGACTGATATCAGTGCAAAGCACTTAAAAGCGATGCTTAAGTCTTCTGTATCTTTAGTATTTTATACATAAGGATCATGCAATCCCCAGATCCTCCAAGGCATGGCAAAGCAGCAAAGATCAGCAGGGCTGTTTAACCAGATAACGTGCCAGCAACTCAGCGGGTGTGGGATAATGTCTCTCAAAGGGCTTCACCATTAGACAACAGACTAATTGATCAGACCAACTTAGTCCAAGGTGAATTCAGTTGTTTGTAAACAACCTAATGCCAGAACATCTTCTGCTGTTCCGTTCTGCTTCATGAAGTAGTGTAAATGCTTTAGACTTCATATAGACTTCAGTATTCAATTTATTTATTTATTTTACTATGTATTTTCCATACTCTTTCTGGAATTCCTATTTCCTTGTTCTCTTTTGCTAGCTCTTCTCCCCACACGCTTGTTCATCTTGGCCAAATTTCCACCTTCTTTAACATCTCCCATCTGTGAAGTGGTGGCATAACAAGTGTAGAGAGTTCTACCAGATATTTTGTCTCCCTAAAATATTCACATGAATATTATACAATATTCAGGTCTTATTGTTTCCTGCTTTTGTTCTTTCTACAATGCTGATTAGTGCTTGTGACTCACAAGTGCTTGTTTAGGGAAATGTACCCACCAGCAATTGCTGTACAGTGGTGTCGCTGATATGAAAACACCACAAAAATGTTAACAAAGTGTGTTCGGTGTTATTAGAATTGGATGTTAACCAAAGAACATTGAACCAAGGTTGCAGGACTATAAAGTTTTTACTTGGAGGTTGACTTCCCAGCTATTCTGGTCTTATCACAATCTCTACATCTACTTTTATTTCTTGGTATCTCGCACTGTCTCATGAAAAATAGTATTGGATATTCAGTCTCAATGGACCCCTGGCTGATCCAAGGTGGATTTTTTTCCCCTAAGATGCTGTAGATGTACTCACAGCATAAGTGCATTTCTACTTTATCTTATAGCCTGAGAGTGTCTGTATCTAAAATGCCACTTGAGATGAATGCATAATCACTGGGAAGAAGTTATCCAAGAAATAGAACTTCTCTTTTCAAGTTGTCTGAGAACACCATAAGATTTTTCTTGAGCTCATTTGAAAGTCAGTGTTAGCTTTTAATACATCCTGCAAATATATTCTAACCCATGGATTTCTTGTGGACAATTTGTTGCAAGTATTTGAAATCCAGGTAATGCCTCTTTAATCACCAGTATGGATTTATCCTTGAGCTCTGCTTGGGGCATGACCCAAAGGCAGCTGTAACTGGTGAGAGTTCTTCCAATACAGTTAATCACTAGGAAAACAAAAGATGTTAAAGGTCTGACTTGGATTTTGCTCATCAATCCCATTGACTTGAACAGGGTAACAGGGACTTCAGAAAGGGAAAATGTTGTGTCTTCTCCAGCAACTTCAAAGAAGATGCTCCTTATTTTGGATCCATCATTTGTAGCTTATTGAAACCAAACTATAGGCTTTTATTACGTAATCAATACATCTAATAAAGTTTTATAGGAAGGGTGGATTAATTTTATGTTCTCATAAATTCTCCTCATTTTGTCTATCAATATTCACAGGATATTTGAAAAGCAGTTTGAAAAAGAAACCCCATTCTGTCTCTTGCATTTAGTTTATCAAGAGGACTCTTAAATCTCTGTCTATGCTACATTAAGAGCAGAATCAAAAAGTGTTTGATAACCACTTATTAAATCTGTTCTCCTAAATTGAGTCAAGATGGACATCCGAGATGGAAACTTGTTTTCATAAATACACTTTATGCACACAGCCACAAGGCACGGATGCTGATGAATCCCTGAAATAAAACTCTGGTAGCTATAGAAACACTCCCCAAACATTGTAGTGCTAACTCTCAGTCCTCCATGCCTTTAGCAAACTACTGTTCTTGTCTGTATCTGTTCTGTCCTTAAAAAAAATAGCACTGGATATAGTGCATTCCAGTTGCAAAGATAAAGAAAGAGTATTGGGTGCTCATTCGCAGACTGCACTTGAAACGCATGAAAACCAGTGGACATAACTTTGTAATTGTTAGCTATTCAGCAACATGGAAGATACCTGGGGAATTGAAAAGCACTTTTCAGAAGTGAACCTTGGGAAACCAGAATGTCATGAACTCTTACTCATTCCTGTTCTGAACAGAACAGTATTTTATTTTTCTTTTCCATTGTTTTTACTGGAAAATGGTTGTAAAGCTGAAATACAGGGTGCAACCATGAATTCCATATCTGCTTCAGAGGTGGTGCTTTGGAACCAAGTTCCCTGCGCATCAAATCTCTCTTTGCTCCCAGTCCTTTGGAAGGTGCTGGGGAAACACGAGTTATTTCAGCAAAGGACCCTGATCTGATAGTGGAGATGTCTGACTTTTGGAATAGTTGTTCGCACCAGCTTTCTGCCTGGGGGGGTCCCTGCTCTTGTTGTGTGCACCCTGGAGAAGGGTTGAGACAGGAGGTTTGTGGTGCAGGGAAGGAGCGAAGTGATGTCCCTGCTTTGCCGTCCTGCTGAGTCTCCATCCGAGTTCATCAACTTTTTGAGCAAAGACCATTCTAGATATTTATATTTTTTAAGTGATACTTAAGGTAGGGTTTGTTAGTAAATTTTCTTTTACATGCTGAATTTCTTTTTTTTAAGCTGGTGAAATCTATGTTTGTGTTTTCTCTGTGGAAAAATAAGTATTTAATAAAAATGACTGCAATGTGTAATTTAATTTGTAATACATAATTCACTCTGAGGTGTAAGCGTGCTGTTTTCATCTGGTGCTCCTTTTGGTTTCTTATCAAATATTGGGTCGGGTTTGGGCTTGAAACCAGCAATTGCTTTCACATGGTACCTGGGATAGGCAGCCCAAGAATCTGAGGGCTAAGGAATGAAACTTGCAGCTACGCATGCGGTAAATTTAACCTGCTGCCTAATACCAAGTGTAGGGGTCTAAATGTCAGAGAAGAACGATCCACTTCATGTAACTGTCTGCTCCATGCACAACTGGTCTCTGAGAACATCTCCCGAGCGCCAGGCTCAGTCTGAGCCTGGGAACTGGACAGTCTGACCTTAAAGGATGAGATATATTTACCTAGGTAGAGTTTTATTTCCCTTAAGGCACCACTAGCAAGAATCAGATCAGGATAAAATGCCAAAAAATAAAAGTTTCTGCCACTTAGCGGGGATGATTTCGGTGCTGGAGGTGCCCAGCAGAGCAGAGTGACCTTTCTGGGTGCGCTGAACTCTCAGCGTCTTCTCCCAGACCTTCCCTGGGGTGATGCTCTCAGTGGGCGAGCACTTCACAGCACTTGCGTGATGCTCTTTA
Organism: Patagioenas fasciata; assembly: GCF_037038585.1. NCBI lineage: Eukaryota > Metazoa > Chordata > Aves > Columbiformes > Columbidae > Patagioenas > Patagioenas fasciata. Next base: position 29,418,305 of record NC_092528.1, on the reverse strand, counting down.
GGACGTGCCCTTTCTCATTCAGACTTCTTCCTTTTGCACTTCTGTTATCTGGGGAGGATTTTCTTCTGTGGCCCATGTTGCTCTTGTTATTTATCTCCTGTTACAAGCGCTACTTTCCCACTGTGTAACTGGGAACCTGTTTTCTGGTGACCTCCCTCTGAAACCCGCCCTGCTCTTCAGCTTCACCACTGTTTCCTTCTGCTGCCACATGCCAGTTAGGTTGGGTTTACTCCTAGGACTGGTTCTGAATACCAGATTGCCGTAACTTATTTTTAAACTCTTTTTGAATGTATTCTCAAAATGAGATGTATAGTACTTTATGGAGAGATGTTTTTGATGTTGTGCATGAAAGTGTTTGTGGCTAAATCCACCTGAATTTAGAAGGAAGCTACCTGCTTTTGTTTGACTTAGGACAATAACGCATCCGATCTGGACCCAGCCTTGCTGGATTGAAAGTAGCTTTTCTCCTCAATTAAGAGGCCTGTGTGTGTTTTATTTTTTGCCAAAGTGGTTGTGCTGTTTTTCCCTCAGAGACACACGATGGAGTTTGTGTTGGTACAAATCCCAGAGCCAAATTATGGTGCATATGTGATGCTGCTTCATGCAGAAGATGTTGTATTCATGGGGAAACGATTCACAGAACTCTCCAGAGGGACATCAAATATCAGCCTTTGGATTGTCAGGTCACTGTCTATATATAAGCAGAGGTCTGACCCAAACTTTTTCCAGCAGCAGCGTTTTTTTGTGTATATATATATATATATCTTAAATATATATAAATATATGTGTGTGTATAAGTCTGCTTTTGTTTTGGTGAAGAATACATGTTTATATGGACACATGCATAATGTTGCACAACTATCTGGGGTGCTGATGTAGTTCAAGGATGGGATCAGGCAATGTTGCCAAGAGATTTCAGATGCCCTTCTGTTAGTGCAATGTTGTGCCCTATTTTCACAGCGCACTAATAGCTCTCAGACATCTTGTATTCAACAGTTGTTGTATGTTTTAATTTACGTGTATGTTGTGGTTTATTAGTGGCCAAGAAGACTTGGCTGGATTATGATTAGCACTCTTTTAATTGATATATTTTCTGGTGGTAACTTGTCTTTTGTGGGTGAACACGAGCTGATAGTTAAGTCAGATTGTGACTTGGAATGATGGGACCTCTTTGATCCTAACCTTAAAACCAGGGCAGGTCACCTTTTTTCATATTAATACCTTTTCCTGCTGAAGTCAACTATAATTTGGGAAGAAATGTACTTACAAATTAAGCGGCAAAGTGTTGTGTTTTCATGATGTATTTTGATGCAACTCAGATTTAGAAAGGTCTCAGCTACACAGCTGTACCTGATACACCTTTTGATGGGTGACCTTCAAGTTCATGAGGGTACTGACTTCTATTTTTAAACCTTTCATGGCATAACCCAAGGGACACCCTTGGAGTACATCCCTCATTTTACAGTATGGAAATAAGTCAACAGTTAATGGTGAAAGACAAAACAACAACAAAAACCATTGAATTCTGGTAAACGCAGCAAATTCTTGACTGAGGACCTTCTGTTCCCCTGGTAGTTGGCCACTAGGGATGTGTGTTCTTGGGGAGGCTGTTGTGCATCAAACAACCCACTGAGAAGTTTGTTATATTTTTCTTGGTGTTGTGTGTTTCTGTTGTGTGTGTGTGGTGTTTTTTCCTGGGGATTCACCAAAGCACATTCTCATGTGCAGAGGGGGTAGAAGAGTCAAAACACATGGAGGTCTCAAACCTGCTGATGTTCTAGAAGAGCTGTTGGGTCGTTACTCACTCGCTGCTCACGGCTGCCAAGGACAGTGTGTGCATCAAACAGCGAAGATGCTTTTACCTCCTTCTTATCTCCTGGTTGGTAATTAACCCTGAAGTTGAGCTCCCGCTCGAGTATGAGGCCAGAAGCATCGTGTGGGAAGCACGTATTTATCTGATTGCTTCTCTTTGGCTCTTCTTCACGCACTGCATATTTATTTCCAGACTATTTCTGGCCAGCAGGAGTTATTGATATTAATGATGGGTAGACTTTTCAAAAGATCCTGAATTTTTAAAGCAACTTTGAAGCCAGTTTGCTTTAAACTCTCTTGAAAACTTCTGCCAGTACAATTTCATTTAACATAAATAATTAAAATCTTTCATCCGTGTGATCTTATTGTTATCACTCTCTATTCTCAAGATGGTTATCATACTCTATTCTCTAGATTAATAAATCCATTTTTTGGGGGACAGAGGTGAACTATTTCTATATTACTTTAAATATCCTTATGTAGGTTTCCAATACAGTTTCATACAATTAAATCATGACCTTGACAGGAGGCTTGAGCCGGTGATGTGAAACTTGTGAGGCCATTCAAAATTCACACTACATGTGTAACAAGCCCTATGAACGTGGTTTGCACCAAATGAATCAAATGCTCTTAAACATAAGGTATTTAAAATCCCAAATGCAATTCAGATGGCAATTTTTGTAACACAAACCCATCTCTGCTGCCTTTTGCTGTCACAAAAGGGTAAGTCCTGTTGGAATGTTAAAGCAGCCATCAGCTCGGTGTTTTGGTGGTCTTTTGCCATGACTGTACCTTCACCTTGACTTTTGAGAACAAAACATCATTTTTATCACCTCTTCAAAGAGGAATTAACCTGGGCTCTGCTGCTGTTATTTCTTCCTCCTTGGCCACCTGTCTGATCCAACCCTAGTGATGGGGGAAGCTGCTGATTTTTTTTCCTTTACTCAATATAACAAAACCATGTTACTGAAATTAGATCCAGCTTGGTTAAAAAAGAGTTGCTCTGCTGCAATTAAGAAGGTGCTTAAATGACCCCTTTGATCCCTCAACTACTTAGGAGGTTTTGGACAGAACTACTTCTGTTGAACTGGCCCAGAAAGAATGTAGGAATGGAAAATACTGTGTTTCTTGTCTCTTCCTCCCACCTGGAGCTGCTGGGTATGTGCTGATGGATGCAAAGCTTGGCAATGGATCATGATGTAGAATCAAATCAGCTGCTTTCAGTCAGATTTCCTGTCACCTGGGTTTTTGGGGTCTGGATCCATATTACAGACTTGCTTCCACAGCCAAGTGAATAGCATAGCAGCAAGTTGGTTTTTTTGGTTTACTTGTTTCTTTTAACTTTTCTACTAAAGGGAAACTGTCAGCTTTTGGTCACCAACAGTTTATCACTGCTCTTCTGAAGTTTCTCCTTGCTGAATATCTGATAGCTCCTGCCTTACGGATGCTCTGGTTGATGGCTGATCAATATGCAGAGCCCACCAGTTTGTAAGAGTTCAGGGTCTGCTGGGCACCTTGGACCATTTTGTCTTTGATCCGTGTGCTGTCCTGGATGGAAACGCCCCATTGGATCTGGGGTTCCTGGCAGCCTCATCTTCTGCTCTGTAACTTCGTTGCCCTCTTGCTGTGGAACCTGGGCTGGAGAAGCTGCTTTGCCGTAGTGGTTCTTACCTCTTTGTCAAGTAATGTTCTATCCAAAGGCAGGAAAGGTCAATATTCCACTCATACCCTTTCTTGGTTTTCTGTCCAAGAATCTCTACTGGTCTTTTTATAAGCAGGAAGTAAGAAAATAGAGGAAAAAACAATGAAACCCTGCAGCCAGGACAGGCTGCAAACTCTGGTTGCTGTTGTGTGTCTCTCCTTGCAAAAGAGGAGCAAAGAAAAACCTGATGGGAATCAAAGGTCTCCAAGAACCCTGAGACTCAACCCCTCTGGTCTGTGCACTCAATTTTCAGCGTGACTTTTTGAAAACTTTGTTTTAATTGGGTTGTTGTGGCCAATAGCTTGTCTCTGGTGTGGACGTGGTAGGGTTGATCCCTTTGCTTCTGTGATCTGCACCATATTGTTACCCCTCTGGTTTCCCATAAGTAACATGTAGGGCCATTGACCCAAGGTAGGGCCATTGACCCAAGGTAGGGCCATTGACCCAAGGTAGGGCTGCCAACCCAAGCCATTGTGTCCTCCAGCTCCTTTTTCACCAACTCAGCCCCACCATGGTCACCTGTGGGCTCCCTTGTGCAAGCCCATGATCTGCTCATCCTGCCTGTGTATGTCCGTACACTTACATTTCATGACATATAAATTTAACTCTACAATTTACATTGGGAGTCTCACAAAAATGCCATAAAATTTGGTAGCAATGCATATTAATCTTTTATTTTGGTTTATAATGTGTGAAATGCTGCGACTCAGGTGTGTTTCTCTGAATAGGTTTAGTAACCACAATCCTGCTTTGCCTTTCAAAGAAATAATTGATATTTGCTTGGGGATGTCTGTGACTCTATTCTCTGCTTCATTTATGTGGGCTCAAATCCAATTTGGTTTGAAACAGTGATGATGATGTCCTTACAAAGTCAATATTTCAGAACAGCTCCAAGAGGGGAAAAATTAGAGGATCCCAGGATCCAGAATGATGGCTTTATCTTTAATTTAGGTCAATTATTGTGAAATAATCTTGTTATCCATAACTACCTGGCTGGGGAGGATGACATATTTCTTCGTTGCGGCTCGCCACCATCCCTGTCTGTAATGGCAACATGTCCTGCGTGCCTAATGATAGCATGCAAAGTGTCTAATATTTTCAGATATCCTTTAGTAAAAGCTATGAATTCATATTTAATGAAGCCCAAATGTCAGGGGGAGTCATTTCAATTATATTTCTGACAAAAATAATATTTCACAACATGCAGAGAGCTGTGAGAAATAATTGTAGATTCCTTATTTATATGGCAACCAATAATGGCATTTTTTTTTCCCCTTCCGTAACATGATTTAGTCTCATGAAACAGTGATTTTGTTCATCTTTCTGTGGAGTTTGGTTTCAGCTGCTGCTTTCTTCCAAGATGGGAATTTTTTAATATGACATTTTTCTTCTGGAGGTCAATTGCTTTACTAACCATCTGAGCTGAGTGATGTGACTTTAATTTTAGCCAGATTTCCTAATATTTTGTTCCACATGTGAAGCGGAAAGGTGTCGTTTGGCAGATAATGGATCATTTACAAGAAGTAGTTCTAAAAATTTAAAATAAATGCTGTTCTTAAGACGTGTTCTTAAGTGTTTGGTGGTTGTCTGGTGGCAGGGAGCTGGAGAGCTCAGTCCTGGTCCCAGCTGTGTTCTCTATAGCAGCTTAGCGGGAAATTGTATTCTATTTAACACCTTTTATTTTGATGGACAGAACAGAAAGAATATAAATCCTGATCAGCAGAAAGCTTTTCTGTCTCTGAGAAGATTTTTGCAGTTGTGGGAAATGTGTGTTTTATTGAGGATAAGCTGATATTGGGTAACATCTAGTCCCTGAAAATACTGTTGTGCTGTTTGACGTTTAAACACAGTCACTTCAAAAATCTTCCTAGTGGAAAATGTTGCCCAATAGTCCAGTAACACATCTTTTATTGGCTATAAATCCATGTGAAGATGTCCATATAATCAAGCATATTTTTCTTACTTGGGGTTTGTGTGCAGAAATTCAGAATTATTTTCTTTTAAGGAATAGGTACAGTGTTTTTTTTTTTTTTTTCTTCACAGAATGTTAGGGATTGGAAGGGACCTCAAACGATCATCTGGTCCAGTTCTTCTTGAAATGGAATTTATCTGGAATATTGTGTCCAGTTGTGGCCCCTCAGTTCCAGAAGGACAGGGAACTGCTGGAGAGAGTCCAGCGCAGCCACCAAGATGCTGAAGGGAGTGGAGCATCTCCCGTGTGAGGAAAGGCTGAGGGAGCTGGGGCTCTGGAGCTGGAGGAGACTGAGGGGTGACCTCATTGATGTTTACAGATATCTAAAGGGTGAGTGTCAGGAGGATGGAGCCAGGCTCTTCTTGGTGACAACCAGTGATAGGACAAGGGACAATGGGTTCAATGTGGAACACAAGAGGTTCCACTTAAATATGAGAAGGAACAACTTCTCAGTGAGGGTGGCAGAGCTTGGCCCAGGCTGCCCAGGGAGGTTGTGGAGTCTCCTTCTCTGCAGACATTCAAACCCGCCTGGACACCTTCCTGTGGAACCTCAGCTGGGTGTTCCTGCTCCATGGGGGGATTGCACTGGATGAGCTTTCCAGGTCCCTTCCAACCCCTGACATTCTGGGATTCTTGGTGATCAAGCCTGAAGTGCTGTTGTATTTTCAGAAATGTTTGTGCTAACAATCTTAACTGCTAAAATCAGTGTTAATTGGTATGGACTACGCAGCAATGAGTAATCTAATTAAAATAAAAGTAAACAGAGGAATCCCTTGAATGGTCATAAAATATCTGGGACATCAATCAAAGGCTCAAAGATTTTGAGATTATTCTAAATTTAAATATACCCCACCAGGGAACTGTACCCTGCCTAGGAGGCTTAATTAGACTGTAAGTCAGCATAAAACAAGTGGGTGCGTTCATGTTGGAAGCTGCTTAATGCACCTTTCGATAGCTCCAGCAGCATGTGCATGAACTTTAAAGCATCTTCAACTAAGCCTTTTGTTTGGCTTCTAATTTCCCTGAGAATTTTAACAGTGGGAATAGCTACATTGAAGAGCTTTGTATTTCTGAGAGCTCTGAGCTGGTAACGTCTGCTCAGTGTGGGAATTCATCTACGAACCAAACCCGACGATCGGCTGAGTAATTTAAACAGCAGAGCCCGTCATCTCCGCTAAATATAATTTATAGTATAAGGGGGATATTTTTTGATGAATTGAAGCATAGAATGTATTAAATACTGTGTGTTGCTAATGAAAATGTGTAAACTTTTAAAGTAACTGATTTTTTTCCCAGCGAGTAATTTTTGCTGAGCAAAACAGCCCCTTCCTTACTAGTGCTTTTATGGGATTTGTTGGAATTATATTGTAAACCAAAGACATGTTCTCTCCCCCTCAAAAAATAGTACAAGCAGTATATTTGTATTTAGGAGTTTGGGGATGTTTCTTTGCTTCTCTGGAGCATTCATGGGAGCTCTGGGGGTCACCCAACCATCCCCGGTTTGCTCCCTTGCCCACGAGAACAGATGCAGGTTGACTCCGTGCTTGGGTGAAGTTTGAGAACATCAAGAAATCAGTACAAAGGTAGATGAAGAGAAAAGCACTGACGTGTTTATTCCTGGTTTATAGAATCCTTTTATATCTCAGTGAGGGGTTTTTTTTCTTTTGTGTTGTCCCTCGCCAGCAAAGCAGGTTTTACCGGCTTTGCGTGGGATTTGGGTCATCAGACAAAAAGGATCAGATCTTCTGTCCTTGAAAAGCTTTGAATTGCCTTCTGTGGATTCTTGGTTAGAGTTCTGAACAGACTTTAATTGTTGGTTTGGCTAATCTATTAATTTCATTTCTGAAAAAATAAATATGATCCTTTTGGAACAGTTGGCTATCTGCCTTTGCTAGAGGTGTGTATTTATTTCCATAAATTTAATTTTTATGGTGTTATGGCTTTTACTGTGATATGGTTTTGCCAGCTTTTGAAGCTTAAGAGTAGCAGAGCAGCTTAGCTTTACATCTTGCTGGATACTCCGTAAGTGATTTGTATTGATGTGTGCTTAGATGAATCTGTTTTCATAAAAAAACCTGGGGTTTTCATGGATGAATCAGACCTAATTCTGCCTGACAAAACATCAACGTAAATAAGAGCTGATGCCATTGCATTGAGAAGAAGCAATTGTAAATAATGGGGAGAAAATTCTATTTACAGAAATATTTCTTGTCCAGAGGGTCATACTGGTTTTCACTTATCTATTTGTTTTTTAACTTGCGAGATGTCTGTATTTGGAGTGAACACAGACAGAGATTGTATTTCATTAAAAGAGAATGCTGAATGTTCTGGCTGGAGGTGGCCAGGTTTAGAAGAACTTAATTGCTGAAGGTGTGCATCTTCCATACAATCACAGAATCACTTCACCACCATCATTTCCACTGAGAAATTGTGTGTATGGTAAACTCTACCTGGCACAACCAGCCTCCTGTTTCTTTCCAAGCATTAGAATCGATTCATTTTTGTCTCAGTGGATGTTTTGATGCTTCAGATTTTATTTCATTGGTGTTAAAATTTTCTAAGATTAAAAGGAATTACACAGTTATTCTTGAGGCTTCCCTTCACCTATTTTCTGACATTTAATTCTTTTTTTTTTAAATGCTGCATTATGCTTGATTCATCCTTAGTTCTCTTAGGTCTTCTTCCTTTTTTTGTTTCTTCCTTCTGACATTATAACATGTTCCTTTCGATGTTTTTATAGATCAGAGAGTTCTTCCCTACCTTTCTTCCTGTCTGTCTTTAAAACAGGTATTTCAATTAATGTAGACTGCAGCTGGAAAGGGAAGACTTTTTATGAGCAGTATAGTGCCGTGGTAGTTTAATTTGGGCATCTCTGAGTATGTCATTGAATTTCCAGTTGTTAATGTACTTAAATTTCTTGTTCACATTTGACTCTCGTGGAAATCTCAGGGGATGCCTCCAGACAGCCAAAATGCCCTAAAGAAATAGAAGAAAGAACAGAGTTTAGAGAGGTCTTGTTTATTCAGATAGAGGTTTTTGAAGATGAAATGAATATTTAATTGGCGACCAACTCTCTGGGACCACTGCTCCGCAGCTGAGGATGTCCCTTGGGACTTGGTCACGTCCTAAGCTATCTCTTGCGTGTTTTAGTTGTTGTCTGTGCTGCTGGCAGCCAACGTGCAGCGAGAATCCTGGTGCAACACTTGGGGGGAGCAAAAAATTATTCGTAGTTCAGAAACAGCTGCTTTAACTGAGATAATTTTGCTTATTCCATCAGAACAGCTAAGTAGAGATTTGTATGTTTGCTCTGTTGATATGTCTAATCAAACAAATCCTTAAGGAGAGGATGGAGGTGGAATCTTTTTCTTTCACAGCTTTCTTCTCTATGGAGCAATTTCACTTAGCAGCAGAGATTGCTAAGGCATTGCATGGCAAAAGAAAGATGGATGGAGATGGTCCTTCTATAGCAACAAAGGAATCAGAGAGTTGTAAGGCTGCTCTGGAAAGCCACCAGTTGTGAGGAAGCATCAGTTCTCCATAAACAGGAATCTCTTGCTATCTAAACAAAGTTTTAGTAGCTGAACTGCATGGGAATGGGTGTTTTCCCTGGCACATTCTGCTATGCAGTTCCCCTCTGGAATGTGTCCCTGTGCCTTTGCTGGGCAGGAGGATGCTGGGAAGTGGGTACAAACATGTTTTGGAGGTTCTGTGTATTGTGGTTTAACCCCAGCCAGTAACTAAGCCCCATGCAGCCACTCGCTCACTCCCCCATGGTGGGATAGGGGAGACGATTGGCAGAGCAAAAGTGAGAAAATGTGTGGGTTGAGAATAAAGACAGTTTAAGTAAAGCAAATGTTGTGCACACAAGCAAGATGAGGGATTCACTCACTACTTCCAACTGGTAGGCAGGTGTTCAGCCATCTCCAAAACAGCTGGACTCCATCACGTGAAATGGTTACTGAGGGAGACAAACTCCAAATGTTTCTGCCCTTTCTTTTTCTCCCAGATCTATATGCTGAGCATTGCATAATATGATATGGAATATCCTTGTGGCCAGTTTGGGTCAGCTGTCCCAGCTGTGCCTCCTCCCAGCTTCTTGTACAGGGACTTGGAGCCTCCTGAACCAGATTCAACTCAGGAGCTTGATTTTGGCCACCTGTGCCTTATTTTGAAGACTGGATGTAAATGAGTGTGTTTACATCCAGCCCCTTATAGAGAATCTTGATTTGTTGTGAGGATGGGGAATTTAGGGTTCTGAGCTGAGAAAACAGGGATTGCCTTTATAGCTGGTTATGTTTGGGATTTTGTGAGTGTGGGAGTTGTTCAGCTGTGCCACATTGGCTCTCCTTGTCTGAAAACTCTTGTTTAAAACAGTTGGAATATGGAATATTTTTGGTTATTTAATCATTCAGTTGGAACAGAGCAATTGATATTTACTGAGATGCTGGTGACTGACCTGTTCTTCATGTCTGTCTTTTGGTGAGAAGGTGTCTCTTGGTAGGCAGGTTGTGAAGCTACCGAGATGAGAGCAGCACTTCCAGAAACCTGGAAAATGGAGAAGAAACAGCAAGGTGGACATGTACAAAACCCCATCTGTGCTTGCAATTTTTGTGCTGTGATCATTTAGCGCTCAGGTTGTACCCTCATGGGAGAGGGTTCTCTCTAATCAGTTTTACAAGCCCTCATCTAATTTATCTTCCTAATCCTGACAAAACCATGGTGGTGTCACTGGTTTATTTCCATGGATCTGGTGTCAGCATTTCATGGACCAGTTACAGACTGGTGGGCAGTTTAAATATGTATTGCAAATCTTTAAAATTTGGGTTGTAGTTTAATTAGCTACTACTTTGATCTGTTGCAGTGTAAACAGGAAAGTGAGGGAGCTCATTTTTTCCCCAAAAGCCCAGATAATGTTTAAAATGAGAAAGACCCAGTGTGTTTCTGCATCTGCTTTTGGTTTAGTTTGTCATCAAAAGTATTTATTTGCTAGAAAACCACCACCAGGATCATATAGTCTTTTTCTTACTTGAAATTTCTTCCTTTCGTTTTCAAATACCGCAGCAGCATTGCACTTGTATTACGTTAATCTCTCCTTACATTCAAACTGAAATCGTGTTGGTTATAAGTAATCATAAACTGACAGACTTGAAAAGCTAACATTTGCTGGCTTCAAAGAAAGGGAAACTGGTGATAAGTGAGGTTGTAAAAAGTCAAATTAAATGTTAATTGATGCGAGGGCACAAAGCAGTGAGACACTTATTTTGGATGCAGGCGGTACATTTATCAGACTTGACAAATTGACCACTGTGGTTTCGTGGATACTCTCATTTCTATTTTCTTAATTTATACGAAGAATAAGCTGTTAGGGGAAAACCAGTAGTTAGGCTGAGCTAAAGCCGGCTGGTTATTTAGGCTGATGCAAAACTGGGTAAGACTTGAATGCCATTGTGCGTACCTGAAGAGGTTTATTTTGCGAAAAGTGGTGATCTAAAAAGAACAGTACCAAGTAGTCTGGATAATTTCCATGAAGAGAAAGGACATATGCATACTTGCGGAAATAAATTGAAAATCCTGTCTTAATCATCATACTGCATTTAAATTATGTGAATTTGCATAAAAACTGATAAACAGTAAAAACTGATTATTTTCAGAATCGTAACAAATACTTGTTATTACATGTATGAAACAAAGAATTAAAGCTATCAAAATTAAATCACGTTTTAGGGACCGTTCTCCTTTTCTCTCGCTTCCTGCTTCTCCTTAATAACCTGAGACAAATCCCAGACTGTTTAGAATTGCTTAATGCTTAAAATAGGTTGCAGAAGTAGGACAGCTACATGAGCATATATTTAGCATATTTGCATTGGCCTTCAAAGTAAGCTGATTTTGCAAAAAATGAAAGAAGAAAGGTGTGTAGGGGGAATGACACAGAAAAGTAACCTTTCTCTTGAAAATTCTCTTGAATTCTAAATCAACGCGTCTCCATCCTTAAATACTGTCTGCTCAGATTTGGAGCAGAAAATAGACTCAGATGCTGATGGTCAGATTTCTCTTAGCTCAGAGCATAGCCATCCAATTCAGCCTAAATTTCATGTCCTTCAAAGAAAAACAACAGGCACTTTCGCACCCACACACTTGACTTGTGTTTAGGAACCTCTGGGGACTTGGTTGAGTAACAAGAGGGGGGTTCTGCACTGAAGCTCCCAATATAAAACCTTCAAAAATTAATGTGCATCTGGAGTTTGGAAGTAGCTCCTTTATAGTGATAACTTGGGTTCAAGTAAAGCCATACAGTAGTGATAAAGGTTTAAATGATGAAACTGAGGCAGCAAGTGGTACCTCTGAGAAGAGTCAGGAAATTTAGACCATTTTTGATTTAATTATTTATGTCTTTGGAAAAAACAAACAAACCCAAACCAAAAAAAACCCCAACCAACCAATGCAAGAAACCACACACACTAAAACAAAAGAACCCCCACAAAAGCCCCAAAGCCAACCAAAAAACCCCAGTCAACCAAAAAAACCCCACCCACTACCACCACCAAAACCCAACAGCCCAACTGCATTGACATGATAAGGTTGTCACAAATACAGAATTCCACCCTGGTCAATACTGTCAGTACATTTAAGGGGATCTAATGGCACTGTGAAGAATTTGAGAAAATGGCAAATTTTTTCGAGCTGTGTCTGTCTTCATTAATTACCACTTCAGTATAACTTTATATTTTAAGCTTCTGAAGAACTTTTCTTTATTTGAAGTCTCTTGGCTTCCTGGTGCAATTAAGTAGTTTTGAAAGTAGCCAGAGAAGCCTCTAGAAGACCCATGGAAATAAATGGGAGAAGCAGAGCTGTAATCTGTGTTAGTGAAAAAGGTTTCAAAGAGATTATACACAAAGTACACAGGTGATCCTATTATCTCAATAATTATTTTCATAACAGTAGTTAGAAAGTTTTACATTAACTGCGTAATTAACTGCTACAGAGAGGCCACTGTATGTGAAATAACTGGGACCATATCTTCCTGTTGAAAAAGTACTTTTAAAGAATGAATTTGTGGGTGGGAGGAGATGTTAAAAGTGTAGACAAAAAAGAAAAACGATCCATTACCTATTATATTTTTTCCAAAGCTTTTAAAAGCAGGACCAAAACTGAAATTATTTCTGTTTTGGTTATTGATGGAAGTAGTTCTGGTAATCCCTGTTTATTGCTTGCTCGGCCTCAGAACCTGTTCCACATACGCTGGGTTAATGCTCTCAGAGTTGGGCCAATATTCCAATTTTCCAGCTGTTCCAGGGCAGAGCAGGGAAACCCAATGTCCCCTTCCCACCAGGTGCTGGGGGGGGAAACCTTCTCATCCAGGTTTTCCTGAGCTATTTTTCCATGCGGGCAAACTCTCCATGTGGAAAAGAATAAACTTTTATCGTTAAATTTTATTTAAACTCAGATAATAATTACATGCTCCCTACTCAGCCAATTCTGCAAAGGCGGTTAATTTTCTTGTAACAGCAGCGTTGTGATTTGTTTGTGGTTTTGTGTGTGTGTTGTATTTTTTTAATTAATAAGTTTTAGATTATAATAACAGCTTCTAAAACACTTAAAATGCTTTAAAGAAATATTTCATGACTCTTTGTGAGCTAACATCTCCTATACAGCCTTCTCTTCTTCAACTTTGTCAATGGGTTAATTCAATCAAAATATCCCATTCCATTTCTCTCGGTGTTAACTTTTATGGGTTGTTTGTCTCTACTTCATCTGGGTTAATTATGTAAATCTTCATTTCACATCACGTAAGCTGCTTCATTTCACACCTCCCTGGAGCTTGTTAATACCCTATAAAGGTGTCTATTTTATTTCTTATTTGTGTGTATACCTCCAATACAAATTAATGCTCCATAAGACCTGGGCTTTAAATTATCTGAAGTATGTTGACTCTTTCTACTTTGTGTCAGTGCAGGCTGTAGTCAAGATATATTCAAGAATATATTTTTCATGAGACAATAAAATAGCTTAATAATTCTGTATGTCAAACCTGAAGCATGTGAATAAACACAGCAAACAGTGAATATATAGTCTCAACACTTTTAGTTATTGCACGCCTCTCTTATTTTTATATTTCCAGTGTGTTTTGGAGCTTATGAGGAATCCCAGTCCTGACAAGTTTCAAATGCTCCTGGGACGGCACCAGAGTTGTGCTTAACTCCAATAAACTTTTGAGGCAGTAAAACAGGTGTTGTGTGCATTAAAATAAATAGTGTTTTAATGAAACTGATTTTAATGAATACATTATTATACACAAACTTAGTGACGCTACTAAAGGTTAAACAAAAAAGGGCAGCAGATAATACAAAAGTACATTTAGCACATTGACCCCAAACTGGTTAACAAAGCCACCTGCTCTGGTTATGGTGAAAAACTCCTTGTGCAAAGCCAAGAGAAAATAAAGCCTCGTGTTAAGGAATTATAGTGTTGTTTGGAGCCACTTGGTAGAATTTACAGGGCATGTTATCATGCCATTATTTGAAGACTAGTTATAAAATCAGACAGCAGAACAACAGAGCTTGAGGAGCCAGAACAGCTTGGTGAACAAGATAATGAATGTATTTTCTCTGTGAGCATGCACGGAAGTTCAGTTGGAGAAAGCGAACGGAACCAGACCCTGTTCTTTATTAAAAGAATTTCCTTCTGCTTCTCTTCTCAGTGTGAAAACTTTTCATCTTTTGGAAAATTCAAAATAGCAATCTCTGTGTGCTGCTTTGGGCTATCAGGAGTTGGGTAGATAAGTGCCAAGGGATGCTCTTTTATTGAGGATGATGTGATTTGGTTGGGTACAATACCTGCATGAGCTGCTTGGTTCGTGTGCTTTCCTGAAATCTAAAGAAATAACTGTGGAGACCAAGTCAACTTGTACAAAGTGTAACAACTGGAGGCTGAGGTACAGCAGTCACCTCTCTATAGCATATAAAATAAATATGGTTGTGTATGTATGTATAAAGGTGCATTCCAGGGTGTTTATTTTTTCTATGATATTCTTTTCTTCTTTCTACACTTCTCCTTTTGTTATTTTTTTCCTTAAAAGCTGCAATTGGTACATTTGTGTGTGTACAAGAGTACAGCACCCCTGACCAGGTTAGTTGTGGCTCACACATGGACCTTCTCATTGTCCTCACCTCTTTTTTTCCTTCAAAACAAAGCAAAATTCAGAATAAGTGGACATAAATTGCTTGACATAATGTGAGCTTAACCTTGATTAACTTTGAAATCTCTATTTCCCATTGTTTAGCCTCATTTTCTCAAAAGGCTGAAAAAACTCCCTTCAAATCCCACTACAACTACAAGAACTCACTCCTCCAATATCATAACAAATGTTCTGTTTCAGTCTCTATTTTGTTTTCAAAAGATGTTCATTTGTCTTGAATTAGTATCTGGAATAGCTGGTCTGTTTCTCAGTCCATGTGCAGCAGATTGTGTGGACGAGCAAAGGAAAAATCCAGTTTGCTCTATTGCAGCCAGCAGGGGAAAGGATGATATATATAAAGATACAAAGGATTTATCAATACTTGCTATTGCAGCTGAGCTACTGTGGTGAACGAAAGCTGTTTATACAGAATGGGATTCTTACCTGACTTGTGGCTGGAGCGATATTTGCAATATAAAAAACTGGCTTTATAACTTATGTATGTGGTTCTAGATGGTTGTAATTATGTTACTGCAATCAAAAGTAATATAATATTAATTAAAAAAATATATATATATTTAGGCTCTAAGTCAGTGGGATAAAGACACAGATAAAATCCTGACCAAGCACCTGATCCGTGCATAACAAATACCACTCGCAGCTCATTCTGCTGATTGTGTTCTCCTGTGATCACCAAATAACGTTCTGTGGTGCGTACCTGCACACCCAGTAATCTGTCTGTCTGGAGGTTTGCCAGGCATCAGGTCCTTGATTAATGACAAGAAAATGCCCCTCTAAGCTGCCTGTTGTCCTGTAGCTGCAGGATTAGCCTTTGCAATAATAACATACATCTTTCTCTGCTTAAGTGACTCTCCACTTTCATCCTTTACTAGGGGATGCTATTACTTAATCTATTAGTACTTCTGCTGCTTAATTTTCTCTAATGCAAAATTAAGAGAAGAAAAACTCTAGGCTCAAGTTAATCCTAGTTTTATAGTCTTATTTTGCTGTGTGTGGGTATTGTATAGGCAGGATGTTGTGCTGTGCACATTTGTATCAAGGTGTGGAAGCAAACATATTCTGAGACGATGGTAAAGCTTCTTTAACCTTATATCTACATGGGCAAATTTATGACCAGGGTATTTGAATTATTTTAAGAGCTGTATAAGAAAAGTGTAGTAGAAGGTAGTGTAGCATTTATTATGGGTTGTATTGGGCATAGAAAATCTAACAGTGTATTTTTTTCATTGTAAGATTGTGATATAAACACAAAATGCTACAAAATGAATCCAGTCTCTCTTCACTCTTGACATGTCAATGTTACATTCTTTCTTGTGTGTTTTACTTTGTTTGCAGTGGGTCTGTTCTCTTTGAAAACTTCAGGTTATTTAGTGGGTACTAAAGGATTTTGTGCTGTAATTTTCTTAAGTCTGTTACCAATTGTATCCTGACTAATGCTTCATTCTCCCGTGAAAGTTAGAAAGGGCTTTCCTGCAACAGAATCAGGACAATTACTTACAATCAGCAAAATTACAGTACATTATCCAAGAAATGTCAGAAGATGGCAGCCACTTTCTGCTGTTTGATCAGAGTATCCAAGATCCTTATTCAGTGAGAACAGAAACACTCCGAAGGTGAAATGAGACGTAATGGTAATTTTCAGATTGCCTGTCAGCCCTAAACACATTTCTGTCCATTGAGAGTGTGACATAACGTTGACTTCTCTAATATTTTATGGTTAATTTGCATAACCCACAGTACCAGTAATTTCTCGAGACTTCGTAGCAACTTTTCCACATGTAATTAATAGAAAAACCTCCCGCATAAACAGAGGCTAAAGATGTTTACTGTCATTGCATGACTTGCTATCTGAACGTATCGTGGAACTACTGTGCAATTTGTGTATAGCTTTCAATAAAAATACCTGCCATAAAATCAAAGCTCTCCTCAATAAACCATACTGATATTATTTTATGCCTCTTATATCTCTGACTAGGGTAATAAATATTCAGCAATAGGGTTTTTAGAATTTTTGATGGCCTGGTGTTAGAAATCTGATTAAACAAGTGTCTTTCTGTTTGCTAGATACGGGCTATTGAATCTATCATCTCTGGGTTAACAAGGATACGTGTCCTGCTGGCCGTCCAGACTCCAGACAGAAAACATAACGTTCAAATATTCAGACTTCTGAACTGGGTTTATTTTGTTGTAAGGAACTGAACTTGCTGGTTCAGTTCGCAAGAAATCCCCAATAAGATCTTTTAGAATGAAGTCCCCTGGGAAAAATAAGCGTATTTACTACTTTACTGCTTCTTCAGATGATATCAGTACAATGACAAAGGGAGCAAAAGTCTTGAAGTTATTTTACTGTTGAGTGTTGCTAGGGAAAAAGGGATTAACAGTTTTAATTTTTATTTAGATTTTTCCTAGGAGGTATATGTATATACACCTATATATATAGAAATATATCTATACATGCCTGTATCTGATAAAAATGCAGGGACCAGTGCAGCTCTACCAAGATCTCTGCTCTGTATGATAGCAGAAGGTGCTTGGCCTGAAAGGACGAATTGATATTTCTTAAAAAAATAGAATTAAAGGATAAGAATATGAAATATAAATGAAGAGGATGGTGTTCTTGTCCTCAGTTAATACTGAAAGAAGAGACATTATTATCTTACTTGCTGCTCTGTTTTAGTGGGAAGATGTAAAAGGGGAGGAGGAAGATGTGTTTGTCCTCATAGGGATGCTGGAAGGGCTGTGGGGCATCGGAACAGGCTGCCCAGGGCAGTGGTGGAGTCACCAGCCCTGGAGGGGTTGAACAGATGGAGATGAGGTTCTCAGGGACATGGGGTAATGACAGTGTTGTGTTAACAGTTGGACTTGATGATCATAAAGATTTTTTCCAACCAAAATGATTCTCTGATTCTAGTTTTGAGAGAGGTACTGCCAGATTTTGGGGCTAGTTTGTCTTTAGGAGCAGGTGCATCCAGGGTGAGAGTGTGGATGGGGACAGACTGCTTGGTTCGGAGGAGCGAGAAAAGATGTCACAGAAAATTATATCTCCTGAAATAACTTCCTTCCAAGAGTGTGTTTTATTCCTGGGACTACAAGAAAGGTATCATTTTTGATGACTAGTCTATCTATAATTAGGCTCCTAAGCTGCTGCCAAGGAGAGTATGTATTTTTTCAAAGGAACCTGTGCCAAATGTGTTGAATTAGTTTGCAAGAAATGGGCTTTGTTTACATTTTTGAGAGAAGTTCCTAATTATGTTAGGTTCAAGTGCTGAGAATGTCAGCAAGCAATGAAAATAAACAGGTGATTTAAGAAAAACCGTTAGAATACCTTTCCCAGACTGAAAGGGTTGATAATGTACCTCGAGTAGCAAGAATGTTACAACCAAAGGGATCAAGTACAGTCAGCACCTGAAGGCTAATCTTAAAATAACATATATATTTCATTTATTATGTACAATAAGTGCAGTTATGATACCTTGTCTGTAACCTTCAACTCACATACTAAAAAGCTTTACTTTTCACCCTTTTAAAGACGCAATGTAAAATGTCATGTGAATGTGAACAGAATGAGTACTTATATTTAACAGTTGGACTCAATCTTAAAGCTCTTTTCCAACCAGAATGATTCTCCGATTCTACTTTTTTTCAGTAGGAATTCAGTTTTGACCAAGTCTGAGGTTCTGTTTGCACTGTTTAATTTTAGACGCTCAACGTCAAAAGTCTCTACAGAAAAGGACATTCACACAAAAATGGCAAGTCCTTCAGATTTTTTCCCCCCATATCTATGAATATCTCCTATGGCATCTCTGTTTCCAACATAAACCAAATGATGCGCCTCATAACTTGTTGGCCTGCAGGGTGGGAAAGAATTGTAGGATCTTGAAGGAGAGATCTACTTGCACATCCAGATCTACTGATGGTGTCCCACACCGATGTCCATCCAGGCTCTCCTGATGGTTGCCATGTGTTTTCCAGCCAGAATTTTCCAACACATTCTTGTTATGTCTGGGGTACTAAAGATCAGCAGGTTTCCTTCTCCTATAGGTGAATGCCACTGGGGAGTGTTTATTTCCTTGAAGAGAAATGGTCCAAACAAAGCCCCCATATTAATAATTTCTGTTAAAAGATTTAGATTTTTGAAGTCTAAATGTAAATACTAAATAACTCAAAGTCTCAACCTCTTGCTTTTTTAAGGTGGAGGTGCTAAAACTTGGAGAACTCAGAGCACTTGGAATTTTCCTTCAAGCGCCACATCAGTGCAAAGATGTTTTCCGTTACAGTAGGAAATATCCCAGAATAATCCAGAGACAAGATATTGCTGAAATAATTTGCTTGAGAGCTGGATGCAGCCACAAAAGCTTTGCAAAAGAAAGGCTTAAATTAGTACCATATAATCCTTCACCTGCACCTGGGGATATGTAGAATTTAAGCATGCTGCAACATAAAACCAGTTTTTGTTCATATAGATTTGGTTACAAATCAGTAAAATGCTTTTATTTACCCTCTACTTACCAGCAGTGCAATACCCTGCATTAATTTTACATGAGGTATGAGTTTAAGGTGCACGTGCAATTTTTGTTCTGACTCCTTGCACAAATAAATAGCATTTTGAATCCTATTATGAGAGATACATGAGGTAATCCATTGCTTTTTGTTAGTTTTGTCTCAAATTTTATGGGTATGAGGTAAAATTGAATTAATCTTGGTTAAAAGATGACCTTTTGAATAGGTTTCCTGCGGAGTGTTTTAATTATTTGAGCAGGTATTCACAGCTTGAGCCACATCAAGGATTGATTTGCTTTGAGTGTATCAAAGAGAGTGGGTCAAAATAATCCCTGGTGTAACCTCACTGAAGCTGGTGACATTTCTGAAAAAGGAACAGTAGAAAATTATCCATATAGGGATACCTATATGGGTATTCTTCTAGAAAATGTCTTGTAGTAACGGTATTTCAGTAGTGCAAAATTCGTTAGTTATGTGAAAGCATTTTATGGTGTGTTGTTTTATTTATTTATTATAAAAAAAAATAAATTGAGGTGCCCCCAAAGCCATTTTAGCCCCCAGGATGATGGTGTAAAGTGGGATACTGGGCCCAGACTGTGGTCCTTGCTCATACAGAAGATGCCAGGGCATCTTTGGCTGCTGCCCCACAAGTGTCAATGCCCCAGTGATTGTTTCCCACTAACCTGGACAATGTGTATCCTTCCTGCCTGCATAAACAGAGTAATTCAATTTAGTCACCAAAGACCGAGTCAGGGAGCAGGGTTTCTAGGAAGCTAATTATTAGTTAAATGGGGGATAATTAGATTTAAAAGGAAAACTGTAAAGGGCCTGGGAAGGTGACCAGAGGCTTGAGAACAATAGGTTGCGTTGAAAGAGCAAGTCTCAGGCTGGAGGGTGACTGTCGGTGAGTTCCTCAGTGCCTGCTTTTGGACCCGTATCATTTAATATTTTCATTAATGACTTTGGCACAAAAGTCAAAATGTGCTAATGAAATTTGCTGATGACATAAAACTGGGAGATAGTGTCAACACTGAGGAAGATTGGATTAATTAGGCAGGATTAGGTGACCTCAAAGACTAAGAATAATAGAATTAGGATAAAATTGAGTAGTGCAAGTTCAAGGTTGTGTCCTGAGGACTAATGAGATTAATTTCATTCAACAACATCAAGAAGTGAACGATCTTTGGGCGTTTCGTTGATCACAGGATGCTTTTGAGCTGTTGATGTGATGCAGCGTGTTGTGAAAGATGCTGTTGAGTTCTCGGCTGTAAAATCTGTGTGGGGTTGTGGGTTACCAGTGCTCGGGAAAACCCAACTGGGGCTGGAACTGATGTCTGGAAAGGCTTCCAGGCAGATTGGGGACAGGAGAGCTGGTCCCACCAGAGGATGGAGCATCTCTACTTGTGAAGCTGGGCAAAATTAAGACTGCGAGGGGCCATGGTTGTGCTATATAAATACATTGGGGGATAAAGAAGAGAATGGAATAAACAGTCTAGAGGAGGTTTTTGTCAGCTGGACAGGGGGATGCAAACATGGTTTGGATAATTTTGGGAGAGAAATTAATGGAAGGTTTCTGGCTGCAGCAGAGCTGGGAATACTGGGCAAAAGAAACATTTGAAGTGGTGGAGCTGAGATATGTTAGAGGTGGTGTCTGTCAATAGGGAGAGGCTGCTGTTGATGGTCAAGGGGCTCTTCCAGCTCTCTCTTCCTAACAGTACCCCCAAAAGTGATTTATAGACATGTCTAGACAACCATTGCGACATTTGAATCGCTTGCTGCTATCTGTAGAGGTCTTAACACCAGTATACTGAGGGAGTACAGTTAATATTTAAGCCTGTCACTTAAGCTTTCAGAGCTGTGTCTGCCTCTTGCAGAGACCAAGTACGTTCACATAGAACAGTCTTTGGAGGGGGTTGAATTTTGAATGAATTTTTCATCCCTGTTGGTGCCTGCGGTGCAGATATGTTTTTCCACAGTATTTTTCAGCAGGTGATTTGCTGTAAACTTCTTATTTCACAGAAAAGTGAGTTTGAAGAGGTAAGGTGGTTCTTGGATGCAACGTTTATTTTAGTGAGGAAGACCTTGTGGCTATAGCTTAAAGGAGAAAAAAAAAGACAACTAGCAGATGGTTTTTTGAAACACCATTGAGCTTGTCGGTCACACTGCGGGATTGTGACACATTGCAGAAAAAATACCAAATGTTTCTTGGACACATCTGGAGAGAAGTGCTTCCCTGTCTCCCCTTGACAAGTGTGGCTATTCACATATGGGAGTAAATGCAAAAGACAACTTGCTGTGCCTATATGTGTTTTTAGTGACACTGCTCCTGATACTCCAGGGGCTCCCAGGCTTACTCTAACACGCTTGGATAGCCAAGGACCTCAAATTAAAATAGCAAGAGACAAACACAATTAGAAACTTGTTACCAGCTTGCCAGTCCCATACATTCTGCAGCTGAAAACTTCTTTTTGAGTCTTGTCTGTACTCGTCTGTCTCAGCAGCAGCAAGGCACAGAAGCAGAGGACTTGAGAGGTTTTGGAAACTCTTTGGCCTTTAAATTGTCCTTTGGGAAACAACATAAATAGATTGGAACAGTGAGCAGAGATATCTATCCTGCTGCAACAACACATGCACGCTAGACATTTGGAAGGTTTATTTTATTTATTGGGTCTTTACAGCAGTCCCCATAATGATTTAGGGAGGGGAAATGAAGCATTTGCAGATGTTGAGATGTCATTCATGAAAGAGACGTTGAGGCTGGATAAATAGGATTTTGTGTGTGTATGGCTACATGGAGTCCATCTCTGCCTCAGCTTCTGAGACTTCTTGAGCCCAACACCAAGGAATTTCCCAGGTATTGGCTGAAGGGGACAGTAGAGGAGATATAGCAGGATTTTTTTCTTTCTATAATAGGCATGAGGTTGAAACCTCTTAGACAGTAACTTATGTTTTATGAAGTACAGTAGGTGAGAAAGCCACTGTCCAGACCTACTTTTCCTTGTACAGATTTTGATGTAGGACATCTTTCTATCTTGTCATGTTCTTTACAGAGCACTTAAATACCCAGATGAACTAAAGAATATGCAAAATATATGTAATGTTTATTTTCATGTTCTACTTTAGACTTGATTTTCCTTTTCATAACACAGGGGTTTTGTGTGTCTTCTTCAGCAACGTGTTCTTTCCATTTGTAGAAGGCCAACCGGAAGTGCCTATTACTCTGAAATTGGGCACTTGAGTTGATTGTAGGTATCTTTTTTTCATTTCCCACCCTTCTACAAGTGTCCCATCCGGTTCCTGAGGGTGCGGAGCTGCAGGGCTCAGTACGGTGATTATCTTCTGGTTACACGCACAGGTGCTGTACAGCATCCTCCTGTGGGTATTTTGCTCAGCAGCATCGAATGTTAATGCTTTTCTTTACTTATTTGTCTTGCCTGATTTCCACAGTATTCTCAGATCTGTATATATGGGACAAATGGGATTCTTTGAAACAAACAAGCAGAAATCCTTTTCTTGTGTATCCTGATTTCTTGGCTGCTTTAGAGTTTGTGTTGCTAGCAGGACATCTTGAGGAGTTCGCTTGCTGTTTTTGCCGTATCCCAGCTATGGCTGCTGCGTCTTTCACAAAACATTTCCACCTTTTCCATTCCTCCTGTTGTGCCCATCTGAAAGTGGCGGATCACCAGTTTGATGCATAATGTGGTTTCGAAGATGGTGACAGAGCAAAGGAATCCTGTGGGTTCATGGTGTCAACTGGTGAGCTGACGTGCTGGTTGATGTGAATACCAATGTGTCACTGCCCAAGGCAGGGCTCATACTCTTCATACAAAGTATTTAGAATAAATAGAGCTATGGGTTTATGGGGTGGCCTGTGTCCCTCACCACAACCGCTTGCCTGGCATGCAGTTTATGGTTGATGGGAGATGTGGGACCTATGTCCAGATCCACCTCTTGCTGCTGCAGACCTGCCTGCCTGACCAGTTTGGGGCTGTTTGTCCATTCAGGATTTTCTTTTTAATGAATGCACTTACTTTCAGGAACAAATTTGACTGCTTTCAGAGGAAAAAAACCATAGTCTTCACAATTTTTTATTTGAGCTAAACCAGAAAGTTTTACAAAGAACCCCCAGAAAGTTTCACCGTTGCCGTGTTTCTCGCCAGTACGGGGTGCTGAACAATTCACTTGTAGCATTTGAGCTCTAAGATGTGATTTGCTTGCATTTGAAAATGATTTTTGACTGCTGTGTCTGTGTCAGGGTATGTAGAAACCTTTTGTAATGTGGCACACACAGATTTCACTGCTTGTCTCTTGGAAGCCACTTCCTGGGTACAACCGGTGAGTGTTTGACTTTCTCAAATGCAACCAGTCATAGCCCTGTTTTGTTAATGTGCATTAAAATTATTAGTTTATTATTTTAGTGTGATTATATTCTAAGACCGACACTTTCCAGAATTAGTTTTGCTTCTGTTCTTACAAGTAGATATTATTTGCTTTATGTAATTGTAGATCTTCAGTTGCCTTGGCAACGTAACACAGTTTTTTTAGATTTAGAAACTAATTTGTTTTCTGTCACTTTGCTCCTTACTGTTAAGGAGACAAGCTGTTTGCTATTAAATAAAACTTTAAAAGGAGAGATAAAATGTGTATAAAAATATGAAGTATAAAATATCATGTAGCCTTCACTTGTAGATGAAGGAGAAAGCACTGGCAAGGCCAGGAGGGAAAATCCTCTATTCCTTAAGAATGAAGTGGAAGGTTTTTATGCTGCCAAGGGGGATTTGGATGTTCATGTCCCTGCCCCACTACAGGGAGAGCACAAGGCACTGGGCACCCTTTGGGTGCCGTTCTCCCAGTAGTTTGAAGTGAACTGTTTGCTCCTCTGTGTTTAACTAGGATGGGATGCAAGCCAGTTGTGGTCCAGGAGCTGTGCAGACACATCAGCATGGCTCTGTGCCTGGGTATTGCCTCCTGCTCATGTGCCAGATGACTATGAATGCTTTTGTATACGTATACGTGTACCTATGTAAACAAATGCATAGAGTGAGTCTTCTGTGAAGAGGTGCGTATGCCTGGGAGGACCCAAAGATCCAGATTCCTGAGTTTATAATCCCATTTCTGCCACGGACTTTGTTCTCTACAACAGAGAAGACCACTTGATCTCTTAAATTTTGGGCTAAAATACTGACAATGTGCAAGGTACCGAATTAGGAATGCTGAAGATCTAGAGTGAAATTTTGCCCCCAAAGTTCCCCTTCGCCCTTTTTCCTACAACTGAGAGACTTTCTGATTTGTTTGCCTGCCTGGCAGATATTTGTCTAACCTGCTCTTAGAAACTTCTCCTGATGGGGATCTATAAATAAACTGTTCCACTGATGAACATTCCACAGTGATAGAAAAAAATCACAATATACTAGTTAAATCTCCTCTGCTTCTCTTTAAGCCCACTATCCCTGTCCTATTCCAAATGGATATGAAGCAAAGTGTCCTTCCTCCTTTATTGCAGGAACCTTTTCTGTGTTTAAAGGCTTCTATCAGGACTCTACTGAGGGTGTGCGGGGTGAAGGAAGCACCAAAATTGGCGGTATGTGAAAAGCAGAGGAACAAAACACTTTGCCACCAGCAATGCAACCAGCCATAAATCCCAAACACCAGTAATCCTGGTTCAGCTGGGGCTGTGTGTGATATCCCGAGGATTTATTAAGACTATTTAGTACTTATTATTATAATAGATAGAATTAGTACTGGTGAATGAGATGACGATTTGCTAATTGTGAAGTTCTTGAGTAGTAGTGAAAACCAAACGGGTACAAGACAATGCAGGTAAGAGATGCAGGTCGCCAAGTGATTTGTGGTGTGTTCTTTTTTTCTCTCCATCTGACGTGATGTAGGAAGCTGTGATTAACCTTTGTAGCATCTAACTTGTTGCTATTTTCCACTTAGAGCCAGGAAGTTTGGCTGTATTTCAGAAATAACTGACATTGACCTTGGAGGGACTCAAAGGCTTTCTTGAGCCTAAATACATACGCAAGTGTGTGTCACTGCCCTAATTTTGTATTGTGTAGATAAAATGACGATGGGGTAGTAATTTTGTTGGGTGATTGTTAATTTAGACTATTGACCTAAAATTAAAAGAGGGAAAAAAGAAGGAAAAGGAACAAGCGAGCACTCAAAAAAATGCTGGTCAGTGTTACTGTGCAATGACTTTGGGTGTTAGAAGGTTAATTTATTCTGTATGCTTTTATATATTTCTGTGTTACACTACTATACTTTGTGTTAATACATTTTATAAAATATATTGAAGCAGAGAAGATTGTAAAATTAGATTGAAGTGTACATTATATCACAACAAAAAGCTTAATCCAGTGCTTAGAACCTTACAGTGATGTTAGCAGAGGATTCCTCAGGAAAAACCTACTAGTGTCATCATCTCTCGGTGTGTGATTAAGCTTTACACTCCCACAGCTTCCTGAGAAGTGCAGGAATCGTGGCCATAGAACAACAGGTCTTCAGGACATAAAACTGGATTTTGGCAAATTGTGTGTGGGACACTCCTTAACTTGCCTGTGAAATCATGAAAATGTGGAGTAGCTTTGCAAAGGAATATTTTTGTATGCACACTCGCTTTCATGGCAATGTTATTGGGCTTTTGCTTTCTAAAAAAAATATATATATATATATATATAAAATTAAAAATATGAGGAACCTGACATTGTTACCAGTAAGTGGGTTAGTCTGCAAATGGATAACAAAGGAATGAAAAGAAGGTGGAATAAAAGCTCCTGCTGGCAGAGCTGGATTGCTGGGCTGAGAGTCGCTGATGAGCAGCATTGCTACCCAGCCACGTTTTTAATGGCTCTTTGTTCAGCCACTTAAAATAGATAATTCGCAACAATTTAGGACACCACTAAACATGGATTGTCACTCTGATGTGTCGAATATGTTAGAGAAATAAATTATTTTCTAAAGTCCGTCTGGGAATGCTCAATTTTAAGGAATGTGAAAGTTTGCTTTATCTTAACGCTTTGTCCACTGTGGGTTTTGTTGGAGATTTAATGCACAGACTATTTCTGTAGCTTTGTAGCTTTGGATTAAAATGTGATGTTCCCTTGGAGACAAAGGTGGTATTTTATATTACATAATGTGATGGGTTCAGTACTTAAACAACATATAAATCAGCCCAGTATCTTTCCAGCAAAAGGGAGAATATAAAATATTAATGTTACTGCTGTAAAAGTAGGTCTTTCAGATTAATTTTTTTTAATAAAGTAGAAAGCCAGGGATGTTGAAATGAGTAGAAAAACAGGCTGGTGAATTTAGGCAAGTGGTTGCAATTTTGTGTTGTAGGAGGTGTGTTTTGTCCTCCTCGTGCTGGTGGCCTCAACTAGGGCTGGCAAAACCTGAAAATTAGGAGCCAAAACTTCATTGAACATCACACCAAGCAGAACATATTTTTACATAATATTTAGTAAGGGTTTATTTTACCCTGTAGGCTTATAACCTCTGTAACTGTGTCTGAAACTGTGATTTTGATGTCCTACAGCACTCGAGCACTGTGTTAGGAGCCTCTGCTAAACTTCATGCAACCTTTGTGAAGATATACGTTATTTTTCAATACTTATGAAGGCTGCTGTTTACATGCAGCACATCCGATTTATGTGGGTTTTTGTTTTTAGGAACCACTAAACTGAGAGTGTAGGGATGACCTTTTTTAATTCTTAGAAATAAACTCGTGTAGATAAAACTGATAGATAGAGGTCTATGGAATTAGTTCCTGGTCTATATAAAGCATTGTATCAGGTTAGATGCTTGGCTTGCTTGAGTGTTTTGAACAAGAACACCAGAGCAAGGACTGGTGATGTAATGCCATATGTTGTATTTTGATTATGATCTATGGTCCTAATCAATACATTAAGCAATGTCAAATTCATCCTTCAGGCTTTTATTTCTACAGAAGCAAGTAGCAATCAGTGTAGAGGAAAGGAGTTTGAGAGGTTTTGGTTCTATAAGTCTGAATTCAACTGAGATTAATGCTTCACTCTCCACAATGACACTATGATGTAATAAAAATCAGACCTGAAGCAGACCGAGTGCTACGTGTTCATGCATCTATGTCTGCAGGAGGCAGAGGATGAATCCTCCTTTTTAAAACCTTTTATTCACTTCATTTTAGTGAATGGGCTGGTCTTTTACTGCCCTGGTTGGAGGGCAAATAGATGGAGCTACGAAGTCCCATTCGGTCTTTGTGAAATGCATTTGCATGGAGTTATTCAGGAGTATGGTGAGCTAAAAACTTGATTAGGCATCATAACATGTAAATCAAAAACTTACGTAGCATTTTTATAAATTAAATTTATAATTTTCATTAACATTCTGGGAAGAATAAGCAGGATTGTTCTCCAAAATAATTTCTGTGCGCAGAACAGATAGCATTATGTTTAAATAGTTTAAAAACTCTGATTAAAGGCTCTACAACTGAAAGACACACTTGTATAACTCTTACATGTTACTAACGGAAAGAAATAGCTTGCACATAATCTCCAACAGGAAAGAGGTGGGTGTCGGTTTTGTAATCCCAATGTCTGGCTTTGAAAGACAAATCTGAAAAACATGCAGCTCTTCTGCTTGTATTTAGAACAAGACTTGAGGAATTTTGTTCAGCCAGAGAAAAACAAGCCAGTTATAAGTAAGTCTTTTATTTTTAGTTGAAGTAGAGTAATAAGATGTACCAAGCAGTATGGCATTTAGGCATCTTCAATGCAACAACTGTGAAGGCTTTATGAATAACAGACTCCTAATCTTAAAGTGTAGCAAAGTTGCTACATTGATGTAGCTGCTTAATGAGCCCACCTCTGTCAATTTTGAGAGAGCTGTACCCAAATCCTTTTGTAATGTGGGGGAGGAAAAAGTATAAACCAAAAGCAAACAGCCCATACCTTTCTGCTCTGTTTGCTTTTGCTTCACTGCCAATACTCTTGGGTTGAACTATAACCGAAAAGTCAGAGGTATTGAATTGCTGTACTTGGAGCTGTGTGAGGACAGTGGCAACTGGCTTGGCTGGTAGTAGAAATATGACAACAAACAAATCCACTAAAGCATGCAACACACACGTCTTGTAATTCAAAATCTCTCCTAGAGATTAGAATTATGGCTAGTGTGGACAAAACTCAAGATTTTAAGCATCTATTCATAGCATACTGCAAGTTGGACTAGAAGAGGTGGTTGCCAAAAAATGTATCTAAAAAGCCCAGAAGCTCCAGATGGGATGACGTCCCCAGTGAGTGATGGGTACAACAGCCTCTCCCATGGGTTGGGAACATCTGCAGTTCCTCATGTGCATATCACTCCTTGTTCCCCAGTCATTGCCCAATTACATGGCCCAGGGGATACTCGACTCTGTCTGTTCTTTAAGCTTGGACCACTTTGTGTTGCAAGTCTCCACAACCGAGTGCTTGAACTGGGCTGTTGGACATAGCCCAATTTTAAAAATCTCTTGTTTTGCCCTTTGGATAATGAGTACACAAAACCTAAAAATGTCCTTGATTTTACTGTTTTAGTTTGCTGCGACACCAATTTAATTGTATGGATTATACAGGAGCAGCAACACCAGTAACGAGCATGCAAAAGCAGTATAAAGGAGACCCAGTTACGATTCCCCATGTTGAAAGATGACAACCTACCTAAAAACTGAAGTATCTGGGAACACACATCATAAATTTAATATGTTTACTTACTAAAATGTTCCTGAATTCTTTTGTATTCTTTCACATCTAATTATGCCATCTGTGTCGCTGTTGTGAATGCAAGAGGCTGCATCAACTGAGCGATGCTTCAGCAGAGCTGCTTGTATCTGTCCAACTTATGAAATTACAGACTGACTTAAAAAGACGTTCTCCTTTTAAATTTGTTTGATAAGCATGCCAGTGATCCTCGTTTCATGGTGTAGAAGCAGGAGGTCTTGTTGAATGACTGATGTATACTTATGTGAGGAGACCGAAAAGTGTGCGTATCCTTCCTGTGCATGGGGGCACTGGGACAACATCTACTTGTCACAGTTTCTTGCCCTTGGCATATATCTTTCTGGGTTAACCATTAGGCATGCAGCCCCAGAGCATTTTGTCAGCATTTTGTTTATAAGAGCTTTGAGAGGGCAGATGTGTTCTGGAAGGAATCAGCAGAAGGCACTGACAACTTTATTGTACACTGACGTGAACTTGGATCCATCTTTGGAATGGGTTTGGAAGATGCGATGAAACCGCAGCTCGCATCCCTTAGAGTAAAATAAAAATCAATCAGTCTTTGCTCGATATTGGATGAGCAGTTTTAGCCAAACCTACCTAATGTTTCTCTTAATTTGGGCATCTCAAATGATCCATTTTGCTGTGAAGGGATTCCAGAGATGACAAGCCTGAGAAGAAAACATTGGAAGTACATTAAGAAATACAATTTGCAAAGCTAATTTATGTATATACTTCATAAAATGACAGGATTTCTGCAGTGTTGGGTTTTAACTTTATGCCCACTCAGTTTTCTTATCAGCTGTATGCCAGTGGCTATACACATAATTCTCTCTTTCACTGCTTACTGGACCCAAGCCTATTCAATTTAGTTTAGCTGGCAATGGTGCTTCTCACTTTCTTAAAACACAGGGCTTTCCAATTTCCAAGAATGTTTATAGTATCAGAATAATTTGAAACAGGTGTTCAAGCCTCTCTTCTCTACTATGCAACAGAAGGTTTATATATTTTTCATTATATATGGAGACAAACCATAACACCTAGGATGACCATCTGTCAATGAATTTCTTCTTTGACTAGAAGCAAAATGGGTTTTTTCTTTGTTTTTTATTGTAGACACTGGTGAAGCTGATGGGATGTCCCACTTCTCACATAGAGTTTTATGGTTAGTAATTTCCAGAGGATTAGCCTGCTTGATTGCTTGACATGACTTTCTTTCACATTTGGATAATTCCAGTAAAAATAAGGCTGTGTGTACTTCAGTCAAAACTTCTTCGTGTTTAGTTGTTGTGTTTGAAACTGCGGAAACCCTCCTGTGATATGGGATCACTCCTATGGGATGTGCCCAAGAATTTCTGCTGACGGTGGGTAGCGGGGGATCTGAGGAAGATCTGCTGGTCCTGCTGGTGTCTTTGTGCTTTCTCAGGGACAGATGAACCTGGGCTGTGCTGGGTGCTCCTGAGGTTACCTGAGCACATTATCCCACGGTCTGCATCTTATCTAGATAGGTCTCACTCACTTCTCTGTAGAGAATAACATTTTAAAATAATATTTTCTTCAGTAATTGTTTCAATTTAGGGCCCCTGATAGCCCCATTCTGCTAGCCCAGCATTCTTAATTTGCTTCTTTCCTTCTCTTTGTGTCCCCAGACTCCTTGTACCCTTGTACCCACCTGTTTTTCCCCAAGCACATGTCCTGTCCAGCTTCTCCCGTTGCCGTTACTGGTCTGTCTTCTGCCTTTTGGGTACCTCTTGTTTTGTCCAGCAGCTTCAGCCCATCTGTGACTATTTTCAAGGCAACACTGCAGGTCACAGACTCTACACTGTGTAAGATTTAAGATGCTCTGGGATTTAGTCATGAATCTGGAGAGGTAGCGATACCTTCATTATGAGGTAGTGGTATCTTTGTGATGAGCTACCTCAGAAAAAGTTCCTGATGGAAAATAAAAGCAATGCTTTCATGTCTTGAACAACAGTTCAAGCTTTGTGTGGTCTAAAGTCTATACTGTGGAAACAAGTATTTTCCTTTTACGTTAAGGTCACTAAGGTGGGGAGAACAGAGGAAATTGGGAGATTTTGGGAAAGGGAAACAAAGTTGAAGATGTGCTTGTCCAAGCTGTGTGGCTGCCAACATCTCCACTGTGCATGGTGGGGGCTTCCAGCTGTGATTAAAGCTTGGAGCTCCCCTAAATGCCTTTGCCAAAGTCTTGTGCCTTCTACCCTCAGCCTGGTGTGTCATTCAGCACCTACTTTGGCCCTCCTTTGCATCTTGCAGAGGGTTTCTATCATTTTTTGCTTCTATTAAGGAGGGATTAGTGCAGAGATGTAGGGAGAGGAACCCTAATCAAGCTCCTCCATGGGTGGGGTGGCTGGGGAAAAGGGCAGGGAGGCGCAGCAGTGTCCCAAACATCAGCAGCAGCCAACAGATATCTGGGCTTCTATAAGGAGATTGAAAATCCACTTGGGGCTGGGGTGGGTTTTGTAATGCTTTACTCTTTCTTTGAGCTTGCTTAATAATATAGTGTCATTAATGTGCTTCTAAGTATGTTAACACAGCTGCGAGCTATTGTGTTTTATGGATAGAACAGATCTTGTATCCCTGCCCAAAGAAATCTTATGGGAAATTTTCCAAGAGCTCATTAATAGCAGACACTAAATATACATTCCCACTACAAGAACAAGTACTCTTGGGTCTGGTTAATTGTTATGTCAATTAATTTTATACAAGAACGCTTCTGAATGAGCGGGTGGGTGAAAGCTCTAGATAGGTGAGAGGCCGTATCAGTCTCTGTCCACTTTCTGTTCCACCCATCCAGAATTACCAAAGCAAATCTTCATCTGGGGCTGGTTCCTGGAGTTAAAATGAAACCTTTTCCATAGTCGTGAGTTCAAGGGAACATTTATTCTGAGTACAAGGTTAGTCATTTCACTTCATTGTTTTCTGTATTTTAGAGGTAGATACAGCTCTTCCCTAAATAACTCTTGTCAAGCATGAAGTCTCTCCCACCCTTTCACAGTTTATCTGTGGGCTGCTACTTAGCTTTGTAACTGCAGCTGAGGGTAATGGCTCTTTTCCCCCAGCAAATAATAGCATTGAGAAAGGGTAGAAAAAGATGTGGCTTGGTAACAGCAAAAATCTCCCTCTCTGTACCAAGCTTCAGTCAGAGTGAGATGGGTGGTCGAATGGACTTCTGGTGTTGCCATCCATGTTCTCCTCAGGAACAGAAGAAATGGCTCTTCAAATACAATTTAAGAGATTTTCAGAGCTGCTTTACAGTTCAGTCCAAAGTAGGATTTGGAAACCATTGTGTGCTGCAGTGAATGGGATCTGGGCACCCGGAGCACTTTGGCAGGTTTAAGCATCTCAGCTGCATGAGACAAGGTAATTCAGCTAATACATCTCTGCCAAGCCCTTGGTGTTATTCACTTGGGGACTCGGTTCCACTGTTCTGGTTGGCTACGAAGGGACTGGAGTTTTGGCTCTTTATTCTCAGCCATGTCTAATTCTGATATTAAGGAAATAAAATAATTATTATTGGTTCACATAATTTCAGTGTATTGCAGTATTATGAGAAGCAATAAGCAACATTTTTTACCAGCTTGACTGATGAATGCTAAGGAATAAAATCCAACCTATGAAAGAAAGAGTGTGAAAATAAATAATAGAGCTGTGCCGTCTTCTAACTTTCCAGGGTCATTCACAATAAATAACTCAGAGTAGTTTTGCATAGAAAATTTGATCAGCAGGCAAGGGCAGTTTTCCCCAGATCTCAAGAATGGTAATTAAAAGGGAGCTGTAGTAGCTGGGAGAGGAGCTACAATTAACAGTTTTCCTAGTCCTTTTCAATTGTAAGTCACAGGAGCAGTGAGCTGATTCATCCTTTGGAGATCTGTGTTTGCCTCCATCCACCTTCCTGGTAGATTCAAACTCAGAGCTGAAAGTAACTCTGAGTTTGTTATGAACATCAACACCTGCCTACAGACCAAAGGTAACGTTGCTCTCAGGTCTGCTGGCATTTAAGAGCTGTAATCTGGATTACAAAGTTTTATGGATTGGAATTACAACTTTAAACAGAACTAAATGTGATTATAGTTGATTATCTTCTTATTCAGCCTTTGAAAGAGGGAAAATGCCATTCCATGTGTATATTCATTCCATTTATATCTTGTACGTAGAAAGACTTATCGTTTATACCTGTAAGTGCTACATGATCTCTGGTTTTCTCTGTGTAAACGTACCCAGGGAGAAAGACTGGAAAATCAGTTTGTAAATTGAATATAATTCAGCCATTTTGCTGGTGAACAAGTTGCAGGATTGTGTTTCCCAGGAAGCAGTTACTTCTTTCTTTTTGTTTCAAGGGTAGCTCTTGATACCAAAATACTTAGGTAAGCAGAGCTCGTGGCTGCGTGTACGACATGTTACTCTTAAAAAACATGGCTAGTAAATAAATTTGGAGTTGCGTCAGAAACAGGGTCTTTAAGTCAGGCTTTAGGTATGTTTTTATTGGGGTCTGATAAAATAATTTGGTAATGAAGGGGTTTTTTTTTGTGGTAAAGTGGTGGTTACTAGTTTATAAATGCATATAGGCAATATATGGGTTTGGATGTAATGACTCCTATAGGAGGCAACGTCGAGGTGTACACACCCAGGAGAAATTCCATTTTAAGTATTCTTTTGCTGTATCTTCTTACACTTGCGTATTTTGATATGTTCTCCCTAGAAGGAACAAACGTTTTCCTCTTTCAAGGTATAGGACCCACTTAGGGAACAGGGAGTTTGAACGTCTTTGACACAGTCAACCCTTTTCATGCTGTTTGACGTGATACCATCGTCATGTACAACCAACCATATGTCTTCAGATGTTTATATCAGTGTGAAATAAAGCTCCAGTTTTTGCGGAGTTTATATCTAAGGGAAACAAGTGTACTCTCATCTCTGCATGCTACTTGGCATGCTCAGAATTTGTATATTTTGCAAGAAATTATAGTTATCGTCAGTCTGCAGCTGAGAGCATCTTGCTAATTTTAAGCTCTAATTTGGGGGGTGTTCCAAAAACTAAGACTTTCCAAAAAGGAAGGATAATAGGTTGAATTGAGTTCTGCAGAGAGAGACTAGTTTGATAAAACTTCAGTCTAATTTGCCACCATGACCTCTGTTATTGAAGTCTATAATTCTTATGAATCATTGCTCCTGAGTGGATCTTAAACTTCTTGCTTTAAATTCTTATTCTATATCTGGACACATCAGGACATGGGAAATTACCCACCTAGTCTTCAGTAACCAAAAGGGCAGCTGAAGACTAATGACGCTTAAATTTAAAATATTAAATAGAACCTGGTTTTTTTGCCTGTTGGCAGAAACTGGATCTGATAGCAGAACTCTTTGAATTAATGTCTACGCAGTTTCACTCACCTCTGTACCTTAGTTATGACGTTCTTGGGAAGAGGAACATCTTTCTGATGCTGTCTGGTCATCTGGTGCTCTGTGTTGCCAGTGAAATCTGATAATTTTTAGCATCTGCTGGGTGACTTCAGGAAGGCAGAAGGGTGCACAGAGGGCCTGTGCCTACCACCACCAAGGAAAGGGCCAAAGGCTGTAGAATAGTTGATATATGTAGGATGAGGGTCATAAGCTGAGGATCTAGCACTCCTGGATCTTTGCATTATGTCATGCTGAATAGGTTGGTCATCT
The DNA here is from genome assembly GCF_037038585.1 of Patagioenas fasciata. NCBI lineage: Eukaryota > Metazoa > Chordata > Aves > Columbiformes > Columbidae > Patagioenas > Patagioenas fasciata. Next base: position 29,383,698 of record NC_092528.1, on the reverse strand, counting down.
TTGCATTGACACCTTTACCCACCAATGTTCCTGGCCGTCCCTCACCCCAAGGTCCTCTCCCCCCTGTTCCCATCATTGTGGCAATACCTTATCGTAATTGCAGATGGAAATTTGGCTTTCACAAAGAGTTAATGTGAAACAGTCTCACGGTGAACACCTCCTGCTTAGAAGGGAACCATCATCATTAGAGAAGGTGGATGGAGGTCAGGGCAGTCTCTCTGAGGTAAATTCACATGCAGTGTTTTGCTGCTGCAGAAGCAGCTGAGCTCTGTAATAAGCAGAGCTCCAGTGATTTGGAACCTCCCACATTACCTAAGCCCTCATATCTTGTTTTCCTTAGCATTTTCTTAACCTTCAAAGAGGAATGGATTAACTTTTTAAGTAGGCATGGTGCTGCCAACTATAAGAACTTGCATTTACCTCCCAGAAGAAACTTGTCAGTGGAATAAGTTTAAAAGAGTAGGGAATGATTCCTTACTTAATTATACATTAAAAAATGGTAAATTTATTCCTGCAGATTATTCAAAACAAATTATTCAGTCACCCTTAGGGAGTACTGTGAAGCCTGTAAAATGGGTAATGCTTGGGCACTTCTGCTGGAATAGAGTCCTTCTTATGGTTACGGGTGAGAGAATTTGGACTGATGATTAGCCTGTGATGGCTGGAAATGTGTGAGGAGCAAATGGATCACATCAGGCTCCTAATCATCTCAGTCCTGTTAAGAGATATTTGTTTTGACTGGAGCAAATTTCCTGCTCCTGTACTTATCTCCCATTGATTAACACCGGTTTTCTCTTGACTTGAGATGTGTGTGATAGCGGAAGACCCAAAAGTGACAACATGTGTTGTAGGGGAGAGAAGAGTGGGAACAAAACACTCTCTGGGCAAAGCCCATAAAGTATCACAGTGTTATTTGTGACCAATTAGTAAATTGTGGTATAGGTTGTGTGCTTTGAGATCTACCTACTGCACTGGCATCTTCTTTGCCTTGAAAATGTGAGAACTGGTGACACGATGTAGGTGCTTGCAGGCCAAGACCAGCCTGGGAATCCTTCTAGATGCTTCCACACAGTTTCAGGGCCAACCTGAGACATCCCACCACAGGATTTTGTTCAACTCTTCCAGCTGTAATCCTGATGCCCCTTTTCTGAGGAAAATGCAAGTTGCTATGTTCTGGAGTGAACCTCTCTTTGACCTCAATGTGTTGTGTCCAATAACTCAATTTATGTCATTAAATTCCTGAAATAAGAAGTGGGTTTACCAGCCTTTGTTTTGCTGAGAGAGTGCAGATCCACCATCAGTGGCTTTCTGTCAACAAACACTCTTCATGGAGAAAGCACTTTGACTGAATTCCCTAGGGAAAAGTAGTCTGGATCTGGATGGTGAGTAGGAATTTCTACATCTTGTGAGTTGGGGGCAGAGGAGTTGGAATGGTTGGCTGACGGTGGCTCTGAGGGTATCACAAAAAGGTACCTTCATCTTTCATCCTCCTGTTAGCCCGTGAGTTTTTTATCCTGGTTGAGAAATCTCTCCCTAATTTCCTGCTTTGCTTATCGCTTTAGAAAGATGGCTCAGTTGTGTCTTTCACAAAGCATCGTCTGATCTGGATTCTCTTGTTGTCCTCGGCTGGACATTCTCATAGTAGACAGCTTGCAGAGATTGCGGTCAAGATGCAAGAGGACAAAAACCAGCCCAATTGTATGTGCTAAAAATTCACCCAGAAGACAAATTTTCCAAGATAATCAGAGAAAAAAAAACCCTGTTACTTGATATTGTTCCTATCCGAGTGTAATGAAGCCAAGTTGAATCTAAGATGTGCCACTTAGTGTAAAACATGTTATATGTATATAGTGCCACACTTGACAAAAAACATGGTACATGTAAAAGTAATAGAGAACTTTTACTCCTGTAATAATAAAATATTTCTGCCATCTCTAAATCCATTTCGCATGGGTATAAGTATGTAAATAATTCTCCAATAATAAGTTTGCTATTTAGTTTTATTTGTCAAATGACAACACTGAGTAATCACAGAACATTATTTACAGAATTAAATGACAGTGCCTGCAATTCAAAGAATTACTATATCCACATACTCAAAAAAACCACAACAAATCAAAGGGAATTCATTTGTCTGACAGCAATACAAACTGAATAATAAAATTGGAAAAAAAATCCAGTTTGAAGCTATTTAGCTTGGAATAATTTGAGAGAGAAGATAGGGGAAGGAAGAAGAAGGGAGAAAAAACGTATTTGAAATTAAATGTCGGCTTACATTGATATGGTCTCTACAGGATAAACTGCTTGAGCTTACAGGCATATGGGTGGCAATGAAGCAAATGAGTAATAGTGAAGAATTGGGGAAATAAGTTCAGTTAAAATTTTGCAAGACGCTTCTTTTGTAAAGCTCACAAAGAAAAGATGCTGTTTGTGACCACTGCTAAGAAAACCTTAAAACCTGCAAATTCTGGGGCACTTGCTGCTTCTTCTTCTTATTTATTATTATTTTTTAAACCTGCTTTCATCCAGGCTGCTGACAGGACTCCAGTTTCCATTCTTACTCTGTCCTGGCACTTCGGAACTGTATCCAGAGACAGGACTTCACCTGAATCCAACAGGCCCAATAGAGCATCATTTGCATCTGTTTTGTCAGGTTGTGAACGCTGTAATGAAGCTGAGCTTTTCTTATTTGTCTGTAACCAAATCAGTCCCACTAAGGAAGGGGGAATATGAGCCTCACTTAACCTTCCATGAGAGCTGATTGTTATCCGCTTACATTTAATTAAATAGAATTCCACTGAAGACTGGGGCACTGTGTGGGCCAACATCAGCCACACATGCTAGAAGTGATTAGTTGAGGAGTTGCTTTATAATTTTTCTATTTTTAAAACTTGGTAATTTCTTACCATTTTTCAGATATTTTTATCTTACTGTGTGACATTTTTCCTGTCTGTGCTGTACTTAAAATTTCTGGTGTCACTCAACATTTTTCTCAACCTGTTTTTACTGGCTGTAGACACATGAGGCTTTAAAATGTCACCAGGTCTAGAGCTATCAGTGTGGAAGTTCTGCATAAAAGTACTGTAAAGGCACAATTATTTCACTCTTAACTATTTCGGTAGTAGTATCACAACAATTCAGTAGGACCTGATAAGCGTGACTGAAAAACACGACAGCTCGTCTTTAGGAAAGGCTTTATACGTGTTACAATCTGAGGTTAACTGTAGTAGTGTTTTCTTCTTTTCTGATTTAATAAATGCCTCAGGGCATTGCATTTGGTTGTATCAAGCAGCAGACAAAATGCAATGTGCTTCTAACCTCGAAAGCATGTGCACAAAGTTTCTTCATAAAATATGTATGTGGAACACAGTGCTGTAATGATAATGATCCTCTCTAGGTTATTTTATGAAAGATTTAGTGTGTTAGGGTCTGTAGTCTTTAATTTATTCTTGTTTTTTGGAGAGGAGTTCCAAGTATTTTACTTCTGTATTTGTTTATTTTTAATGAACTCTCCATTAACATATGAAAGTCATATTAACATATACTACGTTGAGTACTCGCTTTCTGATTGTTTCTGCTCCTGGTACGTAGTTAACTGAGAAAAATTGTAGCGTAGGCCTGTAGATGGCATTCTTGCTCAGCACATAGAAAGTCTGTGGCAGTTACAGAATGAAGTCTCTCTATTCGTGCTGATATGGAAGATATATTTTAATTTATGATGGTCTCTTCCCCCAAGTATATGTTGCATATGCTGTGTATAATCCATTTGGGGCGGTTGGCATTTCTGCAGAGTATAAGAATGATAAAAAGTGCATTGAGCTTTCCTGATAACCATTTAAGTGATTTTTTTATATATTTTTTCCCCTTGCTGTCTATGACACAGACATGATCTGTAGTTAAATATATATTCCCTGTTAAAGCCTGGAGTCCTCATCTGCGCATGTAGGCAGAGGTGTACGTGGAAACTGGGGTGTATTTTTGGGGTCTTTTCAGGCAGCTGCAATGGTAATTTGTAGGAACATGCTGCTGTTTGCTTTCTTGTCTTCCCTCTGTCAGGTGTCATACTGCAGAAAAAAGAAGTTGCCCAGCTGGGTTAGGAAATATCCTGCAGATGGGGACAACCCTTTGTGAATTTGCTTGGAGGACTTTGCACCGGAGCTGGGCACATAACCACCATGTGTAAAAAATACCTTCGTGATGGACAGTTAAATGTGATTTTTCACAAAGTTCTTACTTTGGATGACGCTCTGAAGTGCTGGAGCGGGTCCAGAGGAGAGCAACAAGACTGGGGAAGGGACTTGAACACAAGCCCTATGGGGAGAGGCTGAGGGAGCTGGGCTTGTTCAGTCTGGAGCAGAGGAGGCTTAGAGGTGAGCTCAGCACTCTCTAGAACGACCTGAAGGGCAGTTCTAGCCAGGGGGGATTGGGCTCTTCTCCCAGGCACTCAGCAATAGGACAAGGGGACATGGGCTTCAACTGTGCCAGGGGAAACTGAGGCTGGAGATGGGATTCTGCAGCGCTGTTGAACAGGGAGGGAAGAAGAAAACAAACTGGTGAGGGAACAACTCTGCCAAACAATTAAAACTTCATTCTGGCTCATCAGAAGACAGAAAATAACCTCGAGGCCTGACTCTTGCCATAATGCAACAGCTCCTGAGGGATAGCCCTGTTATTCTTATTTTTCAGTGATGATCACATGTACCCATGTTCCCTCCCTAAACTCTCAGATTAATGGATTCAGCTGTATGGATAAAATCAAAGCTTCAATGGTCCTGAAATTACTTTCTGGTAAGGAACCAGCTGTTTGTATGTGCATTTTGGAGACTGGGTCCCAATTCCTTAGAATAACCTATTTATCTGCATTGCTCTGTATTGCTGTTTGATCTGCTCTTCCTGTGCCACAGCTGCTGCTGCAATTTAGCTTCTCATTCTTAAAATTAAGCAAACTCTTTGTATCACAGCAATGCCTTTTCTACTCCTTACCTGATTACCAACTAGGATTGGACCTTTGGGATAACCAAACTTCTTGCGAGATGTCATTAAAAGCATAATTGTAATATAAAATATTCTAAGAAACTTTGTTGAGTCAACCTGCGTTAAGTAAACTGCAAATATTCCTTAATAATACTGCAGCGGCAATCCTTAGTAAGGAAGAATGGGTAAGAAATGTTCCTTCATTCACTGAAGTCGTGGGCAGATAGTAAAATATTGTTACTGGGTAGACACAGCAGGATAATATTGGGTTAGAATGAGTTACAGTTTTAGTAATTTTATTGGATGTGGTTGATTTCTGGTATTTTCTCCATGGCTCCTCTTCAGGAGATCTTGTTTTAATTGTCAAATAAACTGAAAAGTAGTGGCTAGGTGATTATACAAGGCTGCTGTTTTTGCTGAAAGACAAAGGAAGAAAAGCAGTAAAAGTAGAGGCAGGTTTACTGCATGTGCCAAATCTGTCATTAAGTTATGTGATAAAAACATCTGTAAAGAGAAGAAATGGTGAGAGCCCATGGCATCTCCGCAGAGTCCAATGTTGTATTGTGTTCCTGATGATAGGGGACATTTAAAATTCCAGGCTATAACATCACTTTCCACTTGTTTATAAAAGCAAAAGGGTCATGTTCATCCTCCTTGTTGCTGCCAGCCTTAAATAACTGCTATGCAGTGCACCATATGCCAGCGCTAACGCTTTTTGTGTCGTATAAAGCAGCTTCAAGCAAAATAAATAATGGGATCTCATGTTTTATCCCGTAAACATGAAGCAGACATTTATTTCTTCTGGTATTCTTGGGCTTCTCACTAGCAGTATTGTTTTAAATCAGTGTAACAGCGATGCCCGATGGCTCCAGCAGACATCACTCATTGTGCTTGAGCTAGGTAGTAAATGAGGAACAGTAAGGTTTTCTGTCGCAAGAGGTTGATAATCTAAATTACGCTATTAACAGGCGGAGTTCTTCAATGCCTTAGAGTTGTAGTAATGGACTAGATGACCCATTGTTTTGGTTATACCTAAAAATAGGATAAAGAGGGTGGCTTTTGCCCAAAAGAACTAACAAAGTAGGTATAAGGCAGGAGGAAGGTGAAGAAGGAGGAATGAGGACTGGTCCAATTAATGGGTAATAATCTCAATGCATTAGGGGCCCAACCACTGTCCAGTCTCCACAGGTGTGAGGAGCAAGAGGAGAAATAGAGATACATATTCTTGGAGTACAGGGACGTGTTTAGGTGCTCTGACTCAGAATCCAGAGCCCTATTCAGAGCTTAATTTCATATGAATATAGAGACTTTAATTTTTTAGTGTTAGGGGATGTTTTAATGTTTTTGCAGGTTTGTGGAGGAATGTGTCTTCTGTGGTCTTGTGCTTGAGTCTCTTGTGAAAATAATGAAGCTGAGAGGAAGGAGGCATTTTGCTTTTGTGTTCAAACATAGCAATTAATGGGGCTGAAGGGAGAGAAAGCGACTGTGCCTTTTCTCCGGGACACTTGCATGTTCCCTGCTGTAGAAGGAACTGAAGGGCAGCCCGAGTCATGGGTGGCTGACTGGTGTCAGTTGGTACCACCCCATCCTTGTGGCTGAGCTCATGGACTCCATCAAACCTTAAAAGGTATGGAGAGGATGGGAAAGAAAGAAAAACATACTTATTTCCCGTTTCATCTAAAATTGATGTATCTTTCTAAAATAATATTTATTGTCCCATCCTGGATGATTAAGCTGATATATATTCTGAGAATGTCAGAGGAATGCAGAAGAGACCATAAAAGAGAATGTTTGACCAGGATATTAAGAAAGGAATGTTAATGTAATGCCTTTTTACTTTTTATTTTCATCTTAGATTCAAATATGTGTCACATTAAAGAGGGACTCTTGGCCTCTGTTGATAACTGTAATTGTGCTGGGACATTGCTGTCCTTCTCAAGGTTACAGATATGTGTTAATTCTGTGTTTGAAGACAAAGAAAAGAAAAATTGTTGAACTAAAGGAACTAAGTTTCAGTTTCTTTGCACTTGTTGTCCACGTAGTCCTGTCACTGGTTTATCAGGAGCAAAATATATTCCAAACACATGCTGGAATAAACAGCACACATGAGTTTCCTCTGATGAATACTCAATGCAGAGCTGTCTGCTGTCTGAGCCAGATAAGTTTACACATTATTTTATTATTTTGTATTTTTAGCTATTCAAATGCAAAGACCAGGAGTCAGGGACATTGTGGATTTGTGGCAGTCAGTGGCAGACGCAGAATTCAAAAACCAAAGAATCTGTTGCTTTCATTCATACAGTGACTTCTGCAGCCATTCTTTATCTCTGGCAGAAATAAAATTGGATGATTAATAATAATTTAAGGGCAAAAGCCACATTCAGTGCATATTGAATCTCATAAAATGATTCCTGTTGACTTAGTGGCAGCACCAAGACCTTAGTAACTACTCTTATACTGATCCAATCAGATTATAAATGCTTTTGAGAATGACAATCCACTCTTTCTCAACCACGACTGAGTTAGAACTCCTTATGCAGTGAGAAGAAAGGAGCCTGATAGTCTCTGGAAAATTGTATTATGTATTTGAGATGGACAATACAATAGGGTGAGAGATACTTGTCCTATAATAGAGAGGTAATAAAATAATAGCTATTTGCTTTCTGAATATCCTAATGAAACATTACGGGCCTCATTACAGCTATTGATTGAAAAACATATAGCTGCGAAGTATCAGATGCAACTATATGGTTAAACTTCTATAATCTTCTCTAGAACCACCCACAGCGGATGGTTGGGTGAATGTTGCTGCTGTGCTACAGCAAGTAAATAATTAGCATCCTGCTTGTCTAAATCTGAGTGAGAAGGTGCACACCTCAGGCAGTAAAGTGTCTTTAGCTTGTATTGTGGGAAATGGGGTTTAGTATTTGCATAGTGACCGTGCTCAATGTTGGGGTTGTGTGGCAAAGTGTACTTGAGCAGCACAGCAGTGTCAGGGGAGGCCAGGAGAACATCTCGCATCCAGGAGAGATGCCCCTTGCAAGAAGCCTCCACCCTGAGGAATTCAGAGTTTTCATTTGGATCAGAAAAAGCTCTGGGAACTTGCTGCTGTTGTGGCTGAGTCATTTTGGGAGAAAGACAGCTTTTCAGGCAAATGGTTACAGTCTCGTGGGATTTATATGATCCATGTATGGGAGGCTACAGAGCGCTGTTTTGGGGCGTATGGTCAAGAAATCCATTAAGAGCATAACTCCCTGCTATGCTGAATAAACGACACGTGTGAAATGCCATCTGTATGGATTTGGATTTTGTGCAGCTAAAGACAATTCCTGTGGAGCCGTTTCTGTGTTTCAGAAAGCTGTGACCCACTGAAATCCATTTTTCCTGGCGCTGTTAACATGGGTGTAGTGACTTGTGGGAGGATACACTAATCTGGGATTTACACTGTGTAAGCAATGTAAACGGTATATATACAGAAGAGCATTCTTCTTTACATTTGAGACATTTTGTGAAACTCAGCTTGTGTAATTACTCTGAGCTGTATGGCAACTTTTATGACTGACACTAAGAAATATAAGATAATTTGCCAACCTAGTATGGCATTTTAGATATTAATGGAACTTTTAAATGAAAGCCCTTGGTAAAAAATGAGGAATTTATCAAGTGAAGTTTAAATAAAACATGACCTATAAGCAGTGTGTGAAACTTCTGTGAATGGTATCTGCAAGCTGCTGACCAACCAACACAGTTTTGAGTACTTGTCCCAGTAACAAATTCTAGTCTTATACCCCTGGCATGGGGGAAAGACAGTGTTGTAGACATGAAACACCATCAAGGAAGAGAAAAGGTTCTGAATTTAAAAAAATGTACCATACCTCATTATCTTCATTGTCTCTGAAGAGGGAAGGAGGAAATTTTGGTCAAAACTACAGCAGCTGTTTAAGATGATAGATGTATAAAAGCATTAAAGAGGTCTAGGCTCAGAAGAGCAAAAAAGCTTGTAAAAGAAATTTTCTGATGTGTTTTGTGTTATTCCTTGGCTTTGGAAATATTAGGTCAGTGAGGATTTTGTCAAACCCATGACATTTAAAGGCATATTTCTTATTAATGGTGATTTCAGATGTGCTGGTTTTTACCTGCTCACTTGGACGGGGTTGGATATAGACAACACTCTTGTGTGCTGGAGCTTTCTCCCCAAATGACTAAGTCACAAGTCAGGGATGAACAAAACCAGCTCATCGTTATGTAAAGATTGCCCACATAATCTTGTCAAGGTCAGTGTCAGTGTGGATTGCTGGCAGTACAAGTACTGGTCATGGACATTAAAGATGTCTGACAGCAGCCGTAACCCTCAAGTGTGGTGAGCACAAGCATTGGATTCTCACATCCTACAAGAGAAGCTGAAGGAGTGTAACACTGCCTGAAATACTTGCTGTTACTAAAGGCCTGGAAAGTATTTCCACCTGTAAGTATGTCAGATTATGTTAAATAAGCCTCTAAAGATGCTTCCAAGGTTAAGCAGGTGTTTTCAATTTGCTCAGGTAATGAGCTTTTCCCCTCTGCACTCATGTGAAGGGAACCTTGCTTTTGTGGATACGAGGGGTTGCAGATTATTACAATCGGGTTTTATATTTAGAGTGGCATAACTAAACTCCTCACTAGCAGGATTCAAATAGGAACAATGTATTTTTAAAAAATTCAGTGTCCGTATTTCCATTGAAGGAGGTGTTAGCAATAAAGAACTAATAGCAGAGTGTGAAGCAATCTCAGGACCCTTGGAGCCTCCACGGAGGACACAGACCTGCAGAGGTGCTCACTGGTGGTTCCTGACATCAGTACATTTAAGCACAGGGTCATCTGGGTAGAAGCTTTTTAGCTGGTGGAGAACCCAAGAGAAACTTTTAGAGTAGCCTGCAATTTGTTGAAAATTTTGCTGAAAAAATTCCATAAATATTTTTTTCCTACATTTTATAAAAAATGTTAGAAGTTGGCGTGTCAATATAAAGACAATACAACAAAGAACAGATTTGCAAGGCTTACAAAGGTCTGGTGGGGATGGATCTCACTATCCCTAGGTAAGAGGAGCACCCTGTGCTGATGGGGAAGCAAAGATGGACCTTCTGAATTCGTGAGTGTGTGTTGAACTTGATGATCTCTGAGTTTTTTTCCAACCCAGTCCATTCTGTGGTTCTGTGAATACATTTTTATAACATAAATATTGCTAAAGATACAGCAAAAGCCAAAAAGCCCCCCCAAAATGGGAAGGCTTTTGAGAGTTATCTATTTTTGTGGACACAGTGAAGGATGGCTGGATGCAGGATTTGCTGAACAAGAAAAACCTATTGATTTCTTCAGACTTTTTCTGGATAACATCCTGAATCATTTGAAATTTGTGGGCTCCATGCTGGGTAATTTGTCTCAGAAGAGACTTCCTGGCCTTTTCTTCCCTTTCACTTTAATTTGGCACGTTTTGCTAGTTCTTAACGGTATTGGCTACTACAGGAAATCACTTTGTAGTGTATAATCCTACATCATTCCTGAATATATATGAAGTCTGAATTTTCTTCTCACATACGAGTGGGATTAACTTATAATTTGCAATGCTTGACAGAGCTGGTAAGAAGAAATTTACCTTTGCAGCCTGAACTGTAGCGATGCACCTGTGTTTTCTTTTGGCGTTCTGCTACGTTATTTCCTACAAGAAAATCACATTTTCATAAATGCAGATAAATACAAATAAATTATGCATTAAAAAGGCTGATGTGTAAAACAAGCTGTGAAGATTTATCATTCTAGTGGTACATGTTCAACTCAGCTCAGTTTTCCTTATCTTTAATAGAAGAGCTATTTTGCATTCTCTGAATTGTTGTGTTGATTGTTGACTTTTGGCAATTATGAGGCTGCAGCAAACAAAACAAGCCAGCGTGCATGGGAGTATTTTAAATATATTATTCTCTTTAAGATGGCATTTGATGGTTACGCATTGCCACAGCATATAATGGCATCCTGTGACATATGTCAACCCTACGTGACAAGCAGCATGAGGGATAGATTTGAAATATAGAGGAAATAAATGCAAGAATCAGTGGCTTCTACTGGCTGCAGTGAACTGTGCAGGCCTCTGTACTTGACAACTTCATGTTTTATGCAAAAGAAGAAACTCTTCTGGAATGCGTTAGGGAGTTTGGGCTCAAAACCGTTCACAGTGAGAGTCAAAGGAAATTTGGTCGTGTAGAAAGAGTCAAAAATAAAAATGATCATGTGGAAAGCAAACCAGCAACCATACGTTGTGTGTTCGGAGGTACTTTGAGCAGCAACTCACAACTTTGCGAGCTGTTTGCATCTTAAAGACTCAAGCCCAATGATTTAGGGAAAGAAACATAGTTTAATGGAGTTACGTAAGGATTACGTTATTTCATCTTTAAAGGCATTTAAAGGTTGCAGTACTGTTGCATTAGCAGTAGGAGAAAGGGATTTTTTCTGAACCTTAGGAAGATGTGGTGAAACCCACATTAGTTGGCTTTGTCCCGCAGCATAATTTGTGTTTGCATCTATTGCAGATCACTTTGATCCTAATGTGAAGCTTTTGACTCTGCTTATCTTCCTTTCTTTAAAAAAGGTGTTTTTGTTAGCCTGCATTTCAATTCTTTATGTCAAGATGTGGAATGTGATACTATTTTCAAGGTGGCCAATTTTGAAAAGTGAGCCCTAATTCTATAGTTGCAAATAACAGTATGATTTTGCTAATGTACTTTATTGCTGAGGAATGTCTGCTACCTACAGATCAGTGAGTTAAATACCTGTAATATTCGATTGCATTTATTGAGCATCAGAGGCCAAATAGAGGTGTTTTTGTGGTTTTGTGCCTTCATTTTTCCTTCTTTTTAGTTCTAAGGCTGGAACAAGGTAGGATAGCTTAGCTTGATTACCTTGTATCGTCCGTGTCTATGAACACAAAACTTTGAAAAATAAGAATAATCCCAAAAGTAATAAGATAGAGTGGTGAGATGGTAAAAGTTCATGTGGAGTCTGTCCTTCTTGTCCTTTAGATTTTTGGCCCTTTGAGTTCTTCTCTGTTACTGTCAAAGATAAAGGTAGAACAACCTTAAATTGGAGTTAAATTCATTTTGAAATTTCACAGAATCACAGAGCGGAGTTGTAAACAATGACACAATTATTCCAAATGCCTTGAATCCAAGAGGATTTGAATCGCTCTGGAGTCTGATTGTTTAAAACCAGTTCAGACACAACTGGGCCCATTTCTTTACTTCCTAATTTTATGTACCATAAATTTAGCTCTTCTGCCAACACCAGTGTTTTCCTGATGGTTTCCTTCTGTTGTAAATGCTGATGGTTTTATTATCTTCGGGTAACTTCAATGTCTGCAAAATGCACCTTCATCATCCTCAAGCTTTGGTTTTGAGTGAGGATGTAGATACCTGGCTGCTAAGGAATGGGATGGACCACACCAGCTCACGTGAGTTGCTATAACACCCTGGAATGTTGCAATGAGCATTTTTGCACTTTCACTTCAGATACATTCATATTTGGGTAACCATCCGCTAACACGGATTTAATTCTAAAATCAGGGCATCAAAATATGGTATCAAAGCATTTGTTTTTTATGCACAAGCATTTTTTGCTCAGAAAGTTTAGTCGTTTGCCGAGGAATTATCCCTGCCTTCCATGTAAATGAGTCCCGTTCTTACCAGAAGAAAATAAATAAATCTGTCTTTGAAAGATTTTTGTAATGAAAATAATCCCATTTTACAAAAAGGTGAGATTCTTATGTTAGAGTGGCTTTTTGTTTTGTTACTAATATTTCATACATTTCTAAATAGTTAAGAGCGTGGATGCCTGACCAATAACGAACCCATTTATGTGAATGTGAATTAAGCAGTTGAAAAATTTCATCCAAAAACTGCCAGGGGCAGAAGTGGGATTTTTTTTTTTGTTAGAATCATATTTTATTTAGATTTTGATTTATTTTTTTTCTCACTACTAAATGAAGTAATAAAACCTAAAATGTTTTCTTCTGCATCCCAGTTTCTCTGCTACTGTTCTGACTGATGTAGCCAAGACTAAGCTCCGCACTCTGAATAATGCATTAATTTCCCTGCAAGACGTGAAAGACTCATATTTGCAAGTTTGGTGCTCCTAGTTACTTTCAACAGAAACACTTTGTTCCAGCTGAATGTTGGATGTTCATGTGCAATGCACAATTTAGCCAGTGGAAAAGGTGCATGTACCTAAAAGCAGATTGGTGTGGAGATTGTCCTAACTGGAACGGTTGGTTTCTGCTCTGATATCACACTGGTTCAGAGTCAGAACAGATCCTTCGGACTGGTAAAATGCTGTGTGAGCAGGGAAGTGCTGCACTGATGATAAAATCTGTTCTTTGCTGTTTGTCCATTTTAAATTCAAGGCAAATGTTACTTAAATTGAGCTAAATAGTACAGGCAAAAGGGGCGTGCTTAAAAATATACTAGAAAAGTATTTCTTCAACTGGAGTGATGGTTTTTCTCCAGTTCTGACAGCTGAAGTGACACAGTTTACTTAGAATGAGATATTGCCCTTGCTTTATGGAAAGGCAAATTAAATTCCCTGAAGATCTTGGGACGTGTGAGAATCCTCAGAAAAGACTTGCAGAGGAGTCCCAGGCTCCGGAGCCTGAATAAATTCCAGCTTAAGTCTCTAGTAGAAAAACAGAGGGTTTTGGGCAAGGGTTAAGTATTTTGTCTCTTGGATGAAATATACATTTGATAAATCCTCGAAAACTGAAAATGAGAGGTACTGGGCAAATTAACAAATGACACTGCTGGCTATAATTTTAGCAAAGTCACTGTTTTGACAGATTCATTTTCTTTCACCCACCATGATTGATAAGTGTATCTATCTGGGATTAGAGAAAGTTGTTAGAAGGGTAGTGCTTGAAGGTCAAATTGCTCTAAGGAGACGCTAGATTTTCCTGCCAGTTTTGCTTGGTAGGGTCAAGGCTTTTTTCCTCGCTTCTATAAAACGTGGAAAGCAATTAAGATTGATTCATGCCATGAGCTACTTTTGAGTTTGGTTGCCTCTAACCATTCTAGCAGGAGAAAAAACCCCAAACCAACGTATTCCTGCCCAGCCCTATCAGCTTCTAACACACTGGGCGATGTTTTTGCTGCTCAAGAAGAGATGATGTTCTATGCTTCTTAATCTTCAACTTGAAAAATATATTGGAGGTATGTAGTGCTATTCGAACAAATTATGGAAAGCTGCATCAGCAGAGTGGACATGTGAGAAAGCTACTAAAATGTTGCGTAAAGAGGACAAAGTACTTGCATATCACCAGCATTTGGTCTGGGGAAATCCCTTTGTTATTTCACTGGCAGAGCAAGGTCCCAGGAAGATGTAGTTATTTCTTCTGTTGGCACAACAACTACTTGTTTGCACACGTAAGCATGTGCAAAAATACATTTTTACAAGGAAAATAGTAGGCCCACACCCTGAAAGCATCGACTAACTGTGTTTCTCCTCCTCTGTCCAATGCAGGACATAATTTGATCCAGAGGGCCAGCAGAAGGTGCTTTGTCTCTGGATAATCAGAGCCAGCATCCAGGTTCTACCACTGTAACTGCTGGACTAATTCATGACCATCTTCAGATCTTTCTCTTTTCCAAATAGAGAGCTGGCTTTTCTTCCTTGTTTAAACCTTAAAACAGGGAGCAGAACTGGAGCATCCGTGCCAAAATATGACCCCTCGGTCCTTGGCAGGGATAGGGTCTGACAGAGTTTATAAAGCTCCCTACTCAGTAAGTTGGCTTTTACAAGCACCCAAGTTTACCCATGGAGTTCAAGGTCTAAGATGGGTCTTGTGAAGCCTGTCAGTGTGGTGAGACTCAAGCACTTTATGAAACTATGCACAAAATAAGCTTTATCTCTTTGAACAAAACCCTTTTGAAAACGTGGTCATTAAGATTCACAACAGGAGATAGGGAGTGCAGAGCACTTCTGAAACCCAGCCCTAAGTTTCTGACAAAATTTTAATTAAGAGACATGAAAGAGAAAGCACAAACTCCTTGATGATCGGTCTGTTGTAGATTTAAATACCTTAATTATAGGAGCTTGGACTTGTTTGATTTAGCATTCTGCGCTCTGTGTTTCAGGAGGTGCCTGATCTTCCCTTTGGGGCTATGTTAGGGCAATGTTCTTCTGCTCTCAGCTTACTTAAGGCCCTTTTCCTGGAAAGAGCAGTTCTAGTCTAGGCACAAGTGCCCCAAATCCTCTTTTCTTCTATTATCTTGCCTTTCAGCATGGGAAGATGGAGGATGTGGTAAAAGCTTTTGTTTGCGTGAATTAAGCAGTACGTGCAACCGCTTCTTCTTCCAGCAGCGAGAGCAAGAAGTCAATCTTGAAAAGTTTTCCCCTCTTTCTCTCTTCAAAACCACTCATATTTTGAAGGCGCAGCTCTGTAGCGGGAACTCGTGTCTGGAGGCTGTTTGCACGGTGTGGTGTGATGCTGCTGCGAGCGGTGTGGAATGTTTGCTTGATGTCGGTGCTTGGAGCTACCCTGTGTTTCCAGTTGGCTCACTGATCCCTGCTGGTCCAGGGTTGATGCTTTTGTAGCTTGACGAGATACCACGGTGTAATTTGAAAAGGATGAAAAGTGTTAAGAGCACAATGGGGATGCACACTCTGAAAAGCTGGATGGGAAAGCTCAGACTTTGAAGTGCAAAGAGGGTGAAATCTTCCCTGTGTAGGGGACTTGAACAACTTGTGTGTACCATGTAAATTCCTGTTAAACCATCAAAGTAAGGCTTAAGTTGAGCTTAAGTGAATGGGTCTCATGCAAGCGTTCTGCCTGCGGGTAAACTTCGCCCTGGCTGCTTATTTTTGGAAAATAAGCTGTTTAGAGAACTGGAAAACACAATGCTAAGTAAGGCTATAAACAGGTATTTATAGGTGTATAAATGGAGATCCAAATCCATTCTTTAGCTCCTTGACAAGGATGTTATCTTGGAGAGGGCTGGGCTGGTGGCTGAGCCACTCTGTCGACTGTTTTCTCTTCAAATGATGAAATATCTGAGGAAGTAGTGTGGGAAGATAAAAGGGAGGGAGGAGATTTAGGGGGAAGGAGAGGATGGAGAACAGCAAGGCTGGGAGTGGGTGGAAGGGAGCATTGGGCTCTGGTGTGGATCCCAGCTGAGAGGGCGCTGATTGACCTGACGAAACTGGGGGGGCTCAAGAGGTTGGTGAGGGTCTAGGAGGGGGTGTGTAGGAATGTTTGTCTCTGAATTTTAGTGTGCAGGAGGGGACATATCCTGAAATCACAGAGGGTAGATACTTCACAGATGTACCACCTGTTCATCAGAGTCTAACAACTCACCTATAGAAGAGAGTGGGGAGAAACACACCCCCAGACCTCCCAAAACCCCTCAAGGAACGAGGCAGGCATGAAGTTGCAAGGAGCACTACTGTTGGTTAATATTGTTCCTAAAAAGTCAATGTTTGGCTGCAGCATCCCAATAAAACCTTTGAAAGTAGGGTTTTCTCTTCTTTCCCCAAAGGAGTGATTTGTGTGTGTGTATGTATATATATATGTAAAACTTTATCTTTTTTTAACAAACTCATATGGTTATTAAAAGAACCAAACCCCTTATTTTAGCCTCAGCACCAGCTTGCTGGTTTCCCACCATGCAGGAAGATGCAGCCCCCTCCCATGTCAGCAGCATTACTGGGGGCTGCTGCAAGCACTGAGCACCCTGAGCTTGGGGCAGTCGCTCCTGTACCGCAGTGTGAGGCACTGGTGGCTGGTGTCATCCCATTACCACGGGGTAGCAGTGGTGCGCTACGTGTTTCTATTCAAGCATTTAATGCATTATTCTGTGATTTTTGTCTTGGAAGTAATGAAGCCTGACAGCTTTGGCTTGTGCACAATAACAATTCCGCACTGGTATCTTTTGAATCCTTCATTGCCACATTCATAAAGGAAGAATGACTCTTCCAACCCGACAGTAAACATGCTTCATTTTAGAAGACATTGTGGTTAACAGCCTGAAACAGCAAAGTGTTTTTTTGAGCTATAGCTAAACTAATTTGATCTATATTAAAAGTGTTGATCTGGAAGTTGAACCGCTTTTTGTAACGGAGCAGGAAAACATATATGGCCTAACTCATCGTTTTTATCAGGGGGGTGTGTGGGATGTTTTCAGTGTTTTCTGTACAGCCGGATTCTGCAAAGCGTGGGAAGGGTGTTGCAATGATGCTGTGCTGCCAATGTCCTGTGCAGATCAGCTGCAGGCTGGGGCAGAGGAGTAAAACTGAGCTGAGTGGGCATCCATACCAATAACATGGTTTAAGCCTTTTAATAGAGTGCTTCATCATAAAATACACCCATTTGAAAGACATTGTTTAAAAGAAATCTGCACACAATTAGCTGAAGCCTGTGAACATCCAGGTGCTCTGGAGAGTGCCATTGCAGTGATTTTGGTGTAATGGACTTGGGAGATGGACTTGAAGCAATAAGTCATTTGAATTTTTGCTTACTGTATCATAAGTACAGCTTAATTTGACTGAAGTTGAATGAATTACTCTGGGATTACCTTGATGTAAATTTATCCCCCTAAGGCTATTGCCTGTTGTTTTGCATTTATTTAAGGATATTTTATGCTTATAATTTCTAAATGTAAATAATAGGGCAAGGGGCAGAATGATGGTGGAGCAGACCATAGTGATGGCCATATCTAGACTGGAATGGTTGGGTCCTTGTTTTAATTTAAGCGAATTGATTGCTCATTAACTAATGTGTGCAAGTGCTTGTCTAGCTAACTTACAGCCACTTGTTCCAGGACGTAACACAGAGTTGAACTGGATTACAGAGATGCTCAACCAGCCATTAGCTTTCATTAGAAGTCCCTTAATTACTGCCCACAGGGAACAAAGCCCAACCCATGCCAGTGATTTCTGAAATGCTGCTGGTATTAACTGTGCAGTACTTGAAGATTTTTGGGAAGTGAATTAGCTAACAACAAACAGTAAGTCATCTAAAAGCATATTAGATGAACTCTCTAGTGATTTATTGAAAATATCATAATCAAACTGGGCTTGATTACGCCTCATAGGCACACAGCTGTTCCAGGGACTTCCTGGAGAGCTGGGGAAGTGTTCATCCAACTGTGCTTCCTGACTCATGGTTTTACTGTGAAAATGTTGCAAATAGAAAAAACTAAGTAAGGAAACAAGGGGAGGGCAAAGTAGGACAGGATAAGAAGGATGAAGAGAGAGGTATACTGAGCTTTTATGCCAAAAGGTGAACTACCCTTTGGTTGAGGTAGCATGGACCACTTTGACTGGAAGTTCTTGAGGTCTTCAGCCCCTGATGGGTCTGAGTGTGTCCCCCACGGTCACCTGCTCAAGGGGCTGGTGGGCTGGGAGGGGTGGCTGGTTCCTTTCCTTTGTGCGGTATTCGGAGAGCTGAGGGAGGTAACACCGGCATCCCTGTGTGTACAGTGATCGATTACAAACCTCCTGACTTCTGCTCAGACTGTGAAAATGAGGAGGGAGAATAAAGAGAAACACATTAGTGTCACTGGAAAAGCTGCAAGTATAGCTACAGGTGTAGTATACAGCTTGCTGGGTGGGCTTCTATCACACACTTTGTGGTAGATAAATACCAATCCAAAAATGACCAACTCGCCCCACAGCATCTCCAGATGAAGGACACATAGAGTAGGCTGTGGGGCAGAGGGGCTGTACAGCTGTATGGCCCCCGCACCTTCTCTCCATCCCAGCTGACTCAGGTTTGTAGAGCTTGCAAATCCCAGCCTGACCTTGCATGATACTTAGAAATATTTACCAAATCCATCAGTGTTGCATCAGTTGTGGTGTGGGTTGGGAGTTAAAAGACCATGTGCAGAGATGGTCTCTCCATGGGCAGCTCTTGAGGAAAACGCTTGTACTGCCAGAGCCTCTGCTCTGCATCTTGACAATATAACCGCAAAAGTTTTCTGTCCGGTGCTTCTTGTGAATTCATTTTTACTGTGAAAGGCATGAGAAAGCAACAAAAGGTCAGGGGAGACAATGACATTTTTAAACTGAAAATGTAATTGCAATTTCCCTCTGAGGCTTGTAAATATGCTCTCTACTATAAATAGGCCATTTCCATCACTTTTAAAGGAATCTTAATTCATTTATCAGTGATCACAGTAAATACAGCTTCATAGTTTCTGACATACTCAACACAGTCTCCTTGAGGCGTAGTGCACATAATTTGGCAGAATCACATCTCACCTGCCAAATAGGAGAGGGGGAAGGGAAAGTATGTTTTCAAATAAAGTATATTTTGCCCTGCAGTTTAGTAACCACTAACAAGCTGTTTAATAAGCACAGGTGTTTCCCCAGAAAAGATGCTCCCTCTGCAAACACACCATGCCTTTAAAATATTGATGTTCACTGGGGCCACCTGAGGAGGGCTGGACACCAGACACAGTAGTTAGTGCTGGTTATGCAAAGTAACCTCATGGATGAAGGAAGGCAGGAGGTGTTTTTTAAGAGTATCCTGGGGAATCCCTATGAGCTGAGGACTTTGGATTGGAGTTCAGCCCAGGTTTTGGCTCCTAGGGTCTGTTTTCTCAGCGCTTTGTCGTCGTTCCCAGGCTGGATGAAGTGTGGGGATCATGGCAGGTTGTGGGTGCTGTTCGCAAGGGACCACAGAGAGATGCTGGTCCTTGAAATAGGGTGAGGTTTGTAAGATATCTTTGGCTGTGCTTAATATCTTCTGATGTTGCCACGTTTGTGCAGTGATGCCATTCAAGAGAAACAGAAATCCCGTGGAAACTATTAGCAAGAGGAAAAAAAATACATTCTCCTTTGAATTTCTGCCCTTGTGTTGTTAAATCTCCACTTAATACCTTTAAGCAACTTTCCCTTTAAAAACCTTTACCTATATGCAAAAAATTGCTAATTATTTGGCTTGCGAATCTCTTTATTTTTGATTTGCATTACATATAAAAGCAATTGCGAATGCGACAAACTAGGTGTGAAGCATTTGTAAAAATATAAAATGGTGTGTTATAAAGAGTGCAGCAAAACAATACTTGATTAATAACGGCTATAACCATGAAAGCATCAATTGGTTAAGAGTCTCTCAGTCTTATGATTAATAGTTCACTCAAAATCTTAATGGAAAGACTGCAAAATTAATCTTAAGAAAGGATTTAACGCTATAGATGAGTTGTTAGAAAAAATACTGACAGAATAGCTTTGAAGGATGATTTTATGTTAGAAGTTGGGGGGTAGATTGGAGGTCTTGAGCAGAAATGTGTTGGTATTTTGGCTTTTACGTTTAGAGCCATAGGAGAACTTGCAATCCAAAGTGCAGATTAAGTATAAGGTAGTTCAGTCTGTTACAGGACAGAGATGTTTTGTAGTTCTTTAGGTGCAAGGGACTAAAATCCAATGTAAGACGCACCCACTGGAGCCCGTCTTGTGTTTGGCTCTTGCCTGTTATTCCATATTCATAGACGGTCTCTTTTTTAATGAGGACCCAGTTCAACTCCCATTAAAAGGAAGCTGGATGAGTCATAACACCCGTAATTCCTTAACACAAGAATATTATCCTTGTCCTGTGGGTTCCCAGTCGATTTTGCTGAGCCTCGGCTCCCTGCGGATCCCCCAGGAGCTGCGGACGGACACTCGTTATGTTGTGTCTGCACTACTGGCCCATCTCTAGGGACTCTGCTGGAGTGGTGGGTCTGTAATGATCTCGGAAGAAGCTAAACACGCTGCTGTATTGCTTTATTCCACCGTCTCTGCATTCATTTATGTCATGGTGTCCTCATATATGCTAAAAGTAACGTGGTGCAATTTAATTGCTGCTTGTCGAGGACGTGAAGTTCCCCCATACGAGATGTTCATTCCAGGTGATAAGTGTTTCTGCTTGTGTCGTGGAGACTCTGTCCTGAAGCTTAAAATCCTTTTATTCTCAAAGCTAGATATTGACCTCTTTTCTCACAGTATTTAAAGGGAGCAGGACTTAGAGTTTTTGCCCCTTTTGCCGACTGTTCCTTTGATTTTTAGCAAGATTCTTTAAACTTATCGGTTTCTGTTCACAATTTAGAAGGCAGGTAATGCAAAACTTAAGACCGTGACAACAAGTGCTGTTCAAAGTAGTTTAAAGATCCTCTCGAGAAAAACATCTCCTAGTTCCAGATGGCTCCTGCATTTATTGTCATTTTAGTGTCATTTGCTACAGAAGAATGAATTTCCTCTTGTGGAATAAAACCGCATAACCTGACATGAGGACAGATGCCCAGAGTTCTGTGTCCGGTACAGCTGTTGTATATTTATACGCTGGACAAAAGGTTCTGTGGTCTTCTCAAAACGATCGACGTGTCCACTGAGACCTTGTGCTGCCCAAATGACCTGTGGTGATAGCGCACAAATGCCTATCGGTGATTATGCCCTTCAAAAATATATTAAGACAGGTAATATCTGTTAAAAACAAGAAATCAAGTCGCAGTTATCATCTTCTTGTCAGAATCCGGAAGACAAAAAGAAAATAAAAATAAGAACAATACACGAGGTTCCCCAGAGAAAGCAATAGTGCAGTAGTTAAAATCTAATCTGTGGCTTAATTAGAGTGTTGTATTTTGTAAGCAGAGGGAAAAGGAATGGCACACAGCCTGTCGAGGCACGTTCTACCTCTGAGCCCGCTGCAATTTAAAATGTCAAGTTACAAACCACAGGATAGAAAATTGGACATAATGAAAGATTTGGGATTTTTTTTGGTTGCTTGTTTGTTTGTTTGGTTTGGTTTAAAAGTAAATTTTCCAAATTAACTTTATTTTATAATTTTGTCACCTTCTCTCATATGCTGCTGCTTTTATGAGACTGTTAATCTATTTCACTTCTCAAGGCTTGGTCATATGTTTGTGTATATGCTATAATTCAGTTTAGCACTGTAATGTTGCCTGTGATAATCCATTTAATAATCCTGCAAGAAACGTCTCAAAGGTTGGACGTCTTGTTCCAGTGGCTACAATGTATGTGTCCTAATCTGAAGGTATTTAGGTTATGAAATGGTACTAGAGAGCTCAGTATTCTCACAGTCATATTTTTGGTATAAAGCTGCACCTCCTTGTTTTACTGAATCTCCTCACTGTGAAAACAAAGAGTCTGCACACTGGCACTATACTTTTTAGCTAAGAAACGTTTTCTCTGCCTAAATTTTGTTATATTCTTTCTCTGGTCGGGGAAGATGCTGATCAATGTTACAGCGTGTTTTAAATGTCTTAATTTTCCAAGTTCTGCGTAGCTGGTATCTGGTATGTAGATAAACAATTAGCGCTTTTCTCTCCATGTGGTTTTGATTTTTCTTGAGTGCTTCTGATGTGGTTTCTCTCCCGTGCCCGTAGTCCACTGCAGTAATGACCACAGAACATCGTTATGGAAATTTGGCGTGACATGAATAACTTTGCAGAAAGCCGCGAAACATTGTGAGCACTATGGAGGTCTAAGAAGATGTTTGGTGTCATTGATGATGACTTGGCTTAGAGTCAAATGGATCCAGAATTTCAGACTAAATTGAAGGTGTTGTCACACTGGGTCTTCCAGTGAGTGACTCTCGAGCCCTGAAGGGCTGTTGGGTGCAGAACTGAAGAGCTGAGTGTCTACAGAGAAAGTGGAGGAGTACAACCTAGGGAGGAACTGCTGAAGAGAGAGAGAAACTCATCTGCACAAAAGGGTAATGTATATGCAGTCACTTTTTAAAAAAAGTTGACTTTAGAATATGCAAATTAAACTATATTATTTGAGAATACCATGCTTATAGATTGATTTGAATACGTGTGCCTTGCACGTCATTTTAATTTGAGTCTGAGGACCAACGTACTGCACCTACATAATGAATTTAAGAACTCAAATATGTTCCGGGATGAGCTGAACAAGGGGATGTCTCAGTTCCTTGTGTTTATGGCAGTCAGTGTGCGGCATTTTAGTTAATAATTCATCCTGAGCACAGTGATATCTTAGCTCAGTGCTGTGCTGAATGTCAGCATTAAGTTGTGCCCACAACAATTTTTTAATAGCTTGAACTACATTCATTTTTACCCTTGCACTGTTGATAAACTCCTTTAACTCAATTGATCAGAGTTTATGAACCCATTTTTCATTTCTGGACTTCTTGTTGAAGTTCTTTTCTCTTAAAGTCTCTTTTGGATATATATATGGGGTCCTGGGAGTGGCACAACTCTTGGTGCGGGAAGGAATAGAGACGCCTGACACATCCTAACCCCTCGCTGCTGTAATATAGGATTTAAAACAGGATTTTTGTGTGTGCGTTTTTTTTTTAATGGATTATTATTAGTGTCTTACATCCCTTGGACAAAAAATTCAAATTATGAATAACGTTAGAGTTTACCAGACCATTCTAGAAATTTGCAGAAGCTTTGAGTAACCTTTTTTTTTTCCCCTCCACATTTCTCCTTGGACTTTGATCCCACTCCAGTCCAACCCTACCAGCATAGATCTTATTTACAACATGTTGGTATGAGAATGTTCTGCTGCTAAGATCTCCATGATACCCCTCTGTACATACACCAGAAGCTGAGCAAATGTAAGATTTGCATGCTGGTGGGATGGAACAGTTAAGAGGGGTTTGTATCTGAGTCCAATGAAGCACCCTCTTGAAACTGAGATTTCAAAGACTTCTTAATATAAGACAAGGAGATGATCCCAAGGAAAAATGGATAGAATGGGACAGGACATTGTCTTAACAAACCAGGAAAGCTGTTGTTGATAATTCATTTGCAGTGTGGCAAAAAATGGGTTTTAGTAGAAGCTGTAGAAAATTAATAGCAAAGAATATTCCCCCAGAGTGGAGAAATAAGAAAAATGGTTGGTTGTTTTAAGCTGTTGTAATTCCTGTGTGTCTCTGTTAGCCATGAGCCCAGGTTACTAGGAGAATACTTGCCGTTTATCTCCACCCTTTCTTAAAATAACGCCCAGTATCCAGATGTTTCTGTGGAAATGATGATCTGTTTATTTTTAATGAGAAAATGATTAGCAACAGAACTTCTGTCAACAGAAATATGCTGTAGCTATACCCCTTGTAAACATTGGCTTTAAAGTTTCAGTGGATCTTATTTCATTGAAACCCATTGGATTCGTGAGTATTCTTTATTGGAGAGTTTTGCATTTTGTCCACTAGCTAATTAATACTTAATGCAAGTTTTGTGGAATTATGTATTTTGTGGTTGGATTTAATTAAGCAGAACAGTAAAAGAAGCATTTGATTTTGGAGGCTTTTTGATGAACCGTGTGTCAAGTTGTTATTTTAATGTAGGAGGATTCATTTCTTTAAGAGCCTTTCCTTAGGGGAAAAAAAACCCCAAACAAATCCTGTCAACTTGCAGTCTTTTGAATACTGCCCAGGCAGCATCTCGCCTGCTTTGCATGCCTCCCAGTGCTAATTAAGCAACCAGATTTTTGTCTATATAAACACAACAATAGCTTTGTGTAAGCAGGTTCTCAATGTCTGAAATACCTTTCTGGCTGAAACAGCTGTTAACTTCCGGATCCTCCACTCCCTCCTTATATTTTTGTGTACTTTTTTTTTCTTTAAAGAGAATTTGCAAAAACACGGTTATAAACATATGGCCAAAGTTTTAAGTGCTTTTGAAGCACAATTTTGTAGCTGATGTCTTCTTGCCAGTGAAGATGAAGACTGCTATTTCAATGGGTGCATCTCCAGAAAAAGCTCTAAGCTTATGAGATGTGCATATTTATATAAGTGTATATATATTTTACAAGCTTATATGCTTATAAGCATATAAGGGTTATAAGCTTAGCAATGTGCCTCACTGTCTGCCCCAAATGGGAATGTTGGAGCTGTTTCCAAGGAAAGGAAAAAGTGGACATGGTGCAAAAGGAACTCAGGGCCCCTGTGCAAAGTGAACATCCAGCTATGGAAGAAATATCAGTTAATCACCGTCTTGGAGGCTGAGACAGTTTGATTTCCCGTCCAAATGCCCGCACTTAAATAATGGCTGATATAGTGTAGGTGAATGCATAAAGGTAAAATTTACGCGCCCTGTCAATAGATGTGGACCTTCTGCACCCACACTCTGCACCAAAATATGAAAAACTTCTATTTATGTTAGCATGCACGTCAGATTTTGTAGACTTTGGTGAAGTGCAACTTAAGACTGAAGGTTGATTGACCCTTCATTGACTGCAGATTTTAGAGTGTCAGGTGTAGATTGGGTTTGAAGATTTTCGATGGGTTGGTCTTTTGGGAAGCGCTCGCTTGTCAAAACCAAAAGGAACAGAGTGATTTGATTATCTTTCAGTTTCCTAGGGCTTATATCTGAGATCTCTTTTCTTTCACCCTGGACTTGTGTGCTGGCCCAGGACAGGTTTCCAGGCAAATCTGAGTTTCTGAAATCCATGATTTGGTGGTAAATGTGGCTTTACATGAGGGTGTAACATCCGCAGATCAGAGGGCAATGTGCTTGGAAACCAAGGGGAATGGGTTGGCATACGTTTTAAATTCTATTTTTAAACTCTTCAAGGCTGCTGGATAGTGTATAAAAGTGAACAAATTTCTACCTTGTTTTGTCCAGCTGCTGTTTTATGACAAATGTTGGGAGAAAAAGGCAGAAATACTCAATGGGATTCTTTATAGAGAAATATTCCCCTCAAAAAAAAGGAAAAAAGAGGCAAAACTACAACTTGACTCACTTTACAATTTAGCTTAATTAAATCCAGCTTTGAAATTTCTAAACCATGATGCTGCGTGAGGTGCTAATTATCTAACAAACTTGCAAAGAAAATACAGGGGAAAAAAAAGTGGAAGGCAAAGTAAATGGAAAATAGAACAAAGTTGTAGTAAATAGGAGCTGTTCAGCACTTTGTCATTCCTGGAGCCCCGTGGGGTGCCCAGTGACGAGCCCCGGAGGTGGCCGGATCATCCCCAGGCTCCCCGGTGGGAGAACAGAACGTGTTCACAGGCTTTGCAAGAGTGTGATGGTGCTTGTGATGTGTGACGTTAAAAAAACCAGTCCAGAGATCTGAGTCTTTTCAACCTATTATTGGAATAATACAGCAAAAAGAAAACCCACCCTACAAAAGCTTTAATTTGATTTGTTTTTAATTAATTTTGTCAGAGGATCTCTGAATCCTGGCTGATTGTCCCTGCTCAGGAGATACAAACAAGCCCTGCAATTATCTGGAAATAACTCTATATTTTACCACTGTTTTAAAAAAACAAAAAGGGTATTATGTCCTATTTCCACCATAAGAAGCTGCAGACTTTCTTATTTGGCTTGTTGCTTGATTTCTCCCACAGGTTCTAGTCCCTTGTTAAAAGGCTGAAATGCAGGTCTCAGAAAGGTTTCTGAGCCAATAAACTAAGGATTTGAGGTTTTT
The DNA here is from genome assembly GCF_037038585.1 of Patagioenas fasciata. Classification (NCBI taxonomy): domain Eukaryota; kingdom Metazoa; phylum Chordata; class Aves; order Columbiformes; family Columbidae; genus Patagioenas; species Patagioenas fasciata. The sequence continues at coordinate 29,357,316 of NC_092528.1, read as the reverse complement.
TGCTGTTGAATTTGAATTGCAGACAGTGTCCTTTGTTTGACAATGCTTTATACGCAGGGCCTCATGTCTGCTTCGGGTGACTGCTCTGCAGTGCAAAATGCTTTATGGACTTGAACTATTAGAAATCTGAGTTCTCTTCCCTCTCATATTTATCACTCTTTATTAATGTGCCTTACGGAAAATCAGTGCAGATGGTGTTTAACTTGGGAATTTGCCTTAATCTGGTTCTTAGGACTTGTTTTTGGTGGATGAGGTGAGGTTCTAACTTGAAAGAGGTCAACTTCAGAAGCGCTGCCTGAAGGCTGCGTTATGAGCTCCAAGCATTTTTCTAGATCTCTCCTAATGTCGGTATTTACATTAAAACAATGAATGAGTTTTTTTGCCGCAGAAGTCTCACAGGAGGGCCGACCTTGCTTCCCAGCAAGTAGACGTGTAGTTTGACACCACACTTAATAACCCTTTTTTCAAGTGTCCCAGGGCTGTTCGGTACCATAGCTACTCATTTTAATTCAACTTTCACAGTGACCTTTTCTAAGACAAAAATAGTCCTTCATCATTCTTGTACCCCCCTTGACTCTCTATTCTTTTGTCCCAGGTTTAATGTTCAACTGCTTCTCTTCTACCTGCTAAATCTCTGAAGTATTCACCTCTATAGTGTTGCCTACAGCAAACTCTGCTAAAGAAAAGTGAGGCCAATGTACAGTGCTTGGAAATTTTCCCTTGGGAGTATGAATACGTCCAGTCCCTGCAGCTGCCAATTTGGCTGCATCCATCCCAGTGGAATTTCATGAAAGAAATAATAACAAAATAAATAGTCTGGAAGCTGCCCTGGACTCTCTGTGTTGCTTATTGAAACTCAGTCAACTAAGTCATATAACCAAAACTCACTAAAAAATAGAACCCCTAGAGTTCGATTCTGCTTTTACTAGCATTTGTGCCTAAGAGGAATAATAATTAAGATTAAGTTGATGGAGTTACACTGGTCTAAATCAATAAGGGAAGAAAATGACACTTTAATCAAAATAAATGTAATGTTATGCCAGATTTTATTTGTTCTTTTTACGAACTACCGTTTGGCTTCGGTGAGGAGAGGAAGGAGGGAATATGGGATTTTAAAGGGCCCTCTAAGTACAATACTATGATATGACCATTAAGAAATGAGCAGTTGTTTATAGGCAGAAGTCTTTACCAATTTTTGTTACTTAATTTTTAATCTTGGAGGAGATGTTTTCTCTCCCAGTAGCTCAAACTGTCCTAGTCTACCTAAACTATCTAAGAAATAGGGAGAATACCTTGGAGGTTTGTGTTGCCTTTTATTTTTAATAACTTGTTCAGAGCCTTGGAATCAGGGCAAAATTTGAAGAATGATACCTCTAAAAAAAATTAGAATATTACAAGGCAGATATGACATCCCTAATATGAGTTTGTAAAATCTTGTGATTACTGCCTCTGTGCCAGGGCTGTGAAAGAAATACAGAATTGGGCCACTGAATTTAGAGACCTCAGCTCTGTTTCTAGCTTTACCCTTAAGCTGCTCAGTAGTTTTGGGAAAAACTTGGACCATTTTGTTATTAACATTTTATTTCCCCGATGGTCTCTTTTTGTCGTCTTTGACCTTGAAGCCGTTCTGGATGGTAACCCCCAGCATCACCCACCCTCTTTTAGCCCCAAGGTGAGAGCCAATCTTCAACGACCATCTCAGAAGTCACGTTGACACAGAAGAGGTAACCAGCCGGCTACCAGCAACAGTGTACTGTCAGAAGTATTGAAAAATGTTGTTTTTCTGCTACCCCATTGAGTAATTTGTCAAAATACCAATGGAATAAATGTATCAGAAGGTGCTCCTGCCACAGAGTAAGGGATGAGGTGAAACCAATCCATTTATTTTTAAAGATGGGAACTGGACTTCTGTGGGAGAAAGCTCCTAAAGAAAACATTCATTTTATGGCAAGGGGCAGATGCATTGGGTATTGTGGATGCGGGTGAGTAGGTGATCTTCATTGGACACACTTACTGAGTTGTGACACTTCAACCTTCTTAAAAGTGGGTTGTTTACTGTCACCAGAAAAGATTAGTTTGTCTTCAGAAAAAGCTCCACAATAAAACACCCAGGAATTCTACAAGTACGCTGGACTCAAAACTTGTAGATGATGATAATGTTTCTAGTGACTTCAAATGAATTTGGATGCAGACTAGGGAAATTAATTTGAGGAATACAGTTAGGTTGTTCAAGCAGCATCAGTAGGTTTGGCAATATGCAACCTGATCACCTGGCAGCTTTTGATTTTTGTTTCACACCTTCTTGGACAAAATGTAGCTTAAAGTAGTGAACAGGTTTCCTTTCGCTTTTGAAGAAAGACCTTGCAAGCTTGTAAGGAGAATTATGAGCAAATGAAAGAGGCAGCGTAATGGGTGTTGAGATGGAGATGAACTGTGGGGCAGATTCTCTCTAATTAGTTGAAGTATTTTATACAACTTCCTATTTCTGAACTTTCTATAAAAAACCTGTGGCAATGTCTGCTGCTCTAGAGGACCTTATGGAATCTCAAGCTTCCTCACCTCTCTTGGATTTCTTTTTTTTAGGTCAAAAGGGCATTTTTGCTGCATTTGGGACAGTGGCTCAGTGTTGCAAATAAAGGGGATATTCATAAAATCAAATACCTTCCTTCAACTTTCTCAGAGAGATGCTTCCCAGCATTTCCTTAGGACCTTAAAGCTTTGGGTTTCCGGATCTCCTCTGGAAGATTGTTCCATAGTCAAATTTCCCCTGAGGGACAATGAATTTTTCATTTGTTGCTGAATGTTTTGTTTTAGAGTTTAAGAATGCACTTGGTCACCAAAGCATGCGTCTTGTCATAATTTGTGCATAAAAATGCATGTTTAGCTGTAGCTGGAATTTGCTTCATTAAATGCAGCTCCTTCTTTTGCCTGCCAAAAGCCAATGCAGACTGGTACTAAATGGTCTTTCAGGTAACAGAAACTCTGTAATTATGCAGATTCGTGATTAAAACCCACTATGTTAATATAATGGGTGTGAAGCCATGGGTTTTATTTGAGGAACCTGAAGGAAAAAATCCTATCAAAAGAATCATGGAAATCTTTGTATGCTATAAAGCCATAAAATATTGTAGCTAATTACACTTCATTTTTGTAAAACTTGTACATTGAAATTCTGATGTTGTGCGCCCTTCCCTGGACTGGGGTGAAGAGGGTGGTGGTGATTTCACGTGTTTGTCACGTTCATTGAGGCAAATTGTGCATCTCGGTGTTTTTAAATTGATCATATTTTCTCTGCTGAGGTAACACGTATAGAATAGGACCTTGTCATGGGATAATGGCCCTGCTGCCAGATACATACTGAGGCAAAGCTGGGACATTTATCTGAAATAAGCATCAAGGTGAAGTGGAAACATTTATTTCCAAAGCAGGAGGCTTTTATCCTGTCAAAACCTTCTATTTTTTTTTCTTTTTCATTCTTTTTCATTCTTTTTTCAGCCCTTTTACCTGCATCTAGACCAAATGAATAATGGACTAGATTCTGATGTTTTCTTTGAGGGATGTTAGTGGAGTTGTTGCAGGTCTCTGGTAGGTAGTACCAAAAAGTTGTACTCTGGTTGGATCAAGAGAACAGGTTTAGATTGTAGGAATGGAAGATGCAATGAATTCATGTTGTTTAGATTTCTGCGAGAGTAGTTATTGTTGTCCGAATTACTGTTCATATCCAGACATAATTCTCACAAGCTTGGTAAGCGTATGGAGGAAAATGAAGACTTGTGGTCCCACACGTTCTTGTCTACATGTAATGAGGTTCAACACAACAGCAGCAGTTGGGTCACGTATCGTACAGCTGTAGCCTCTCTAAATAGCTCAAAAGAAGGCATCAGCCCTTTGTTAATTCACGCCATTCTTGTGTTAGTTATGTAGACAGATGTCTCCTGTGATAGACATGAGAAAAATCCAAAATGTTTTGATCTTTATGAACAGACAATTGTCTTTGCAGGTAGATAAGTGCAGCAACATAAGTAGTCTTTATGGTCCTGTCTTGCCTAGTTGCTAGGGGAAAATCTAGTGTTTGATACAAGAAATCCAGCATTCCCAACATGCCAAGAAAAGACAGAACACAGCAAAATAACCTTCAAATGTCCTAGTGATGCAATTTTGAAACTTAATGCATCCATCAGTTCAGTAGGTCAGAAACGCTGGTCGCACCAACTTGTGAAGTTTCACCAACTAAAAAGTGTCTGCTCACAAATGAGGAACCCTGGTGATGTCTGTCAAATTTTTTGCCTATCAAGTCAGAAGTAAAAGCTTTTTATCCACGTTCCTTTTTGTGAATTTGGGCGTAAGAGTCAGGATTTCCCAAATCCGAGTGCTGATGCATTATTCATTGTGTGATATTAAATCCTTACAAACTTAGTGTTTTTCTAAAGCAATTTCTTCATTTTTAATATAAAGCACCATGCGAATGACTAATATCTCCCCTCATCTCTCTGAAGTGATGGGAATCATTCTTCTGCTTGGAGAAGTTTCAGCTTTCTTGAACTGTGTGTATTTTGCACAGTAGACTTGTATATAGATCTGTCCTAAACTTTTACTGAATTGGATTTTCTAATCTGGTTGGTTCAAAGCTATGGACACTGCTTCTTCAACCTAATCAGCTTTTTTTTTCCCTTCAGCAATAACAAGAGCTATGCTCCCAAAATCGGGTGGGCAAATTGCCAGCTGCATTTGCAAATGTGTATGACCACGTCTGGCAGCAAATGATTCGTTTCGAGTGCTGGCGTGCATTTCAGATTCAATCTTCTCTCAGAGATGCACGTTGCACGTCCTCATCGCTCAGTCCACTTCAGAAATGGATTGGGTGATATTTTCTATTAGGATTTCAGCTGTACTGCTGAATGCTGGCTATTCCACATTCAGCGAAACCAGGCTAAGGTTATCATTCCTGACAAATATCTTTTGGGGGGGAGAAGGTGGGTAATCTTGTGTGTACGTGAATTTTCTGCTGATTTCGTCCTAGAGTACTGAACCACCCGCAAATCGATCTGACACAAGGGTGTCTCTCATCATCTAGAACTGCTGATAATTTTGTTGATTCTTAATGATGTTTGAAATACTTACTTTCAGCAGTAAGAGTTAACCATAAAGCAACCCATCTATCACCTACTAGCTCTGAAAAGAAATCTCTGTTAGACTTTATTCCGATTTGTCTGTACATACATAAAATAATCATTTTTGCCGTGATCTATAGATTGTCCAGCCTTACAAATCCTGCCAGAAAGATAAGCAGTTCTCAGTCTTCCATGTTGCTGCTGTCACAGCAGTACTGTTCCTTGTGTGCAAAGGTCTACTTAGCCTTCTGAATTCTAAGTGTAGTTTAGTACATCAAACTGAATGAAACTCATGATTACAGTGTGGAAAGGACCTGGGGGTGTTGGTTGACAGCAGCTGAACATGAGCCAGCATGTGCCCAGGTGGCCAAGAGGGCACCAGCATCCTGGCTTGTACCAGCACTGATGTGGCCAGCACGACCAGGGCAGTCACTGTCCCCCTGTACTGGGCACTGGGGAAGCCAAGCCTCAAATCCTGGGGTCAGTTTTGGGCCCCTCCTGCCAAGAAAGCCCTTGAGGTGCTGGAGTGAGTTGAGAGAAGGGAACGGAGCTGGGGAAGGGGCTGGAGCACAAGTGTGATGGGAGCAGCTGAGGGACCTATGGGGATCAGCTGGAGAACAGGAGCTGAGGGGAGACCTTCTGATCTCTGAACTGCCTGAAAGCGTGTTGGGGGTTGGACTAGATGACCTTTGAATGTTCCCTCCAACCCAAACTATTCTGTATTTCTGTGGTTCTAAAAGGAGGTTGCAGCAAGGTGGGGGTTGGTCTCTTCTCCTTAGTAACAAGAGATAGAGCAAGAAGAAATGGCCTCATGTTGCACCAGGGGAGGTTTAGATTGGATATTCAGAAAAATTTCTTCCCGGAAAGGGCTGTTGGACATTGGAACAGGCTGCCCAGGGCAGTGGTGGAGTCACCATCTCTTTTAAAAGATGTATAGATGTGGCACCTGGGGACAGGTTTTTGTGATGGACTTGGCAGTGTTGGGTTAATGATTGGACTCCATCTTAAAGGTCTTTTCCAACCAAAATGATGCTATGATTCTACTCTTTGTGAAGTAAATCCCACCGAGCCAGGCTGCCGGTGAGAGCACTCAGCATTTAATTAACGTGCAAACTGAGGACGAGAGCCAAGGCATAATGCTCAATAGAAGCTTGTTGAAGTCAAACTGAGCATTGCAGCTTGCTCCAGAGGGTGTTGGATTAGACCCCAGAAGCCAAGAGGTTTTTATTAACTCTGCTTGATATGTGTATCCTGAGGCTGGTGAAATCAAGGGGAAGAGGCTGCTGGCCTCCAGCCTCTGCCGAGGGCAGCGCTGCCTCCAGAGTCACCCCTGGGAGGAGAGGTGCAAAGAGTTTGCATTTACACGAGATTTCCTATTCATGAACGTACTTCTCAACAATTCTGAGTGAATAAGCAGTGGTGAGTGTTTATCTTGCTGGTGTACGTAGTATGAGGTTACAGCTATCGTTGTTGCTGAAAGGAAAAATAAGCCTAGGCAAAATGCAGAATTTTGTGATGTGAGTAATGCTTCTTTCAGAAACAAACTTCAGCTATAAACTGCTGCCAAATTTCAGAAATACTGCCCGATACGTGATAAACACTGCAGCTCGGACCCCTGCCGGAAAAATGTGTGCGTCAATCCATGTGGAAAAAAATGAATTCAACTTTTAATCTGGAAGAGAGCTGTGGATAGGGTGGCAGTCTCAGAGAAATGCACCCAAAGATTTCCTTCACTTAATTGCGGGAGAAAATAATGCCTGGGTCCTGCTGAAACTGTGGCTGATGTGGCAGGGGGAGACAGAAGCTCTGATATGTGGACAAGGGCTGACGAGCTCTCTGGGGTTACATATAGACATGGTCACCCAGGGAGCTGATGGCACAAAGCTTGGTGTCCTCTCACACTCCCCAACATGAACCTCACTCATAGCATCGCTGCAAAACGTGCTGCTGACCTGGGGTTAAATCGCTTTCAAGAGCGTACATTCACAGCACAGGTATGAGACCATCGATATTTTACATGTGGGTTGTTTATGGTGGTTAAATCATTAATTTGGATGAACTGGCATGTCCACAGCCCCTTCCCGTGCCCTAACAACCCCTGTCCTACCCGCGTGCTATGGAGCAAGCGGAGGTGCCATTCAATCTGTTACTGGGCCCTTATAATTTGTTGCTATCTTTTTCTTGGAAAAAGCAGCAGATTGCAACTCCTATGGAAACAGCAAGGCTGCACTTCTCTGAGCAGAACTAGGAAGGAGAAAGAGATTTATAATAACTGAATACTGATTGTTCCCCTCTCAGAGGCGCCTGCTGTAGCATTGCAACCCCTGCTTTGTCTTTTTCCAAATGAAATAGGCCTGCACAAGCCAGATAAATGAATTTTGACTTTCTCATTAATGAAATATGAATTGTATGTTTATATTTTGGTGGGCCCTAAAGTGAATATTGAAGTGCACAGAAATAAAACATTGCCAACTTTAACAGGAGATGGGGTTTTCCTCACACTTGTCTTAAATGAGCTCATTACAGTGGAGATGGTAATAAATATTTGATATCATGGCATGTTAATGAGGTGCTTGCTTGTGAATTCAAAGCATTTAGCATAGTTTTCTCTCCCCTTCAAACATGTTATATAGTGCAAACATTTTGAATTATTCAATCAGGAGGACCTTTCAGCACTCTAGTGCTGTATTCAAAATCCTAAACCCACAAAACCACAGAAGTAATTAGTGGTTGCAGCTTCCAAAACTGATATAATTTCTTGAATAATATTGTTTGGTTTTAATTCAGAGTTATTGCAGAGGTCTTTCCTGCCATTGAAAGAGGAGCCAGCTCTGACTGCAGATGCAGCACCGGTGCGTCACCAGTACATGCACAAGGTGTTACTTGGTGCCTGCACGATTTGCTGTTGTTTTACTGGACTTTTAGCCCACTGGGTTGAGTCATCAAGGCTCTTTAACACATACAAAGGGTATATGTGTATGTTGTGTTGCACAGCTGAAGCCATATTTCTCACTGCTTGCCTCAATGGCCTTGTGGAAATGTTGCAGGTGTTGAGCCTTTGGAATGGAGAATTGAAGATGGGAAGTGCAGGGTGGTGGAGTTTGATTTTTCTCCTTGGCTGTTGTTGTTCTTCTCTCTGACTGGCTTTGTGTAAAATATATACATCGTTATAAGCTGTGATAGATTTGGTCTGTCAATGTTATAGAGAGATAATAGCCTACTAAAAGTAGCAATCCTAAATATTTCTCTTTGCATAAGCTTGTTGAGTTTTTTTCAGCCTCTACATTAATGACTTGTGTTTTTAAAATTTTTTTTGTATATTTTGCATCTCTGACACTGAACTTAAAAGCGTTTTTGATTTTTTGCACTTCCATGAACACTTTTCCAACACATACTGAGGTGAGAGCAGAACTGGGAGGTGTTGATGGCCACACCGTACATGTCGATGGGGAAGTTGAGGGCTCAGTAGGAAGCAGTTTCCTTTGCAAATGGTTTTTGATTTCTTGGTGTGTAATAAGAGCGGAAGAGCGATCGTAGGTGCTTCAGCAATGGATTAAAAGCTGAAGCTATACTTTTCTTCCGTGAGTTTCAAGTGGTAATTTTCATAACTCAGTTGGGCACGTCCATCCTGCGGGTCCATGGGGACACAGAGAGGGATCACGGGTTGTGGCTGAGCTGGTGTCTGAACCCAAGTGCTCTTGTTCAGGTATTCTGGTTACGTCTTTGCTGACCCGTCCTGCATCCCTGCCATGCTGTCCTCTTGTCTCCTTGTGCTTAAAAGGCAGCTCTCCACTTATCTGTTCACCAGGGAATGAATTCCCAAGAAAGCAGCAGTCAAGTCTGATTAAAAGAAAAAGAAGTAATGTAACTAAGTGATAGAAGAAGTGGGAGTAGAAATACTTCTCACATCCTCTAGACTTTCCTGAATTCATCAGTAATTTGTGCAGCTCCAGGCTTTGAGGAAGGTGAAAGCTCACAAGGTTTTTAGACATCTTCCTCTCTTTGACATTTCTGCTTTTAAATTCCTTTTCATAACTCAGCCATTAGCAGGGGTACATGTTGTTTTTAAGGCAGCAAGTTCTACAGTTTCAGATGGAAAGAGCCTTTTAGAACAAGTTAGCACGAGTGCTAATAGGGAGACTTTTTTGAGTTCCTGATTCTGCGACATTTTGAAACATTTCTGCCTTTTGCTGACATAAAGGGAATCGCCAGATCAGACCCAGCATGCAGAAACTGAATTTCTTTTAAAAAGTGCTCTGCGGTATAACCACATCAAGGTTCGTCTCATTTCATACTAAAAGGCAGTTTTTCTCAAATACCATTCCAAAACTGCTTAGAATATCTATTCTGAGTTCATTGTTTTTTTCTATATGCGTCTTTTTTCCTGATGAAGGAAGGTGACCCATATTATTCAGGTACATGTAAAGTGTTTTATGAAGTATCACAGTGCCTAACTGTTTCAATAGCCTTAATCTCAATTTTAAACCTGTTTTCCATCTCAGAAAATGGCTGCAGAAAGCACTTTGTGCAACCCAGAATTTGCCATTTAAATTGCACGGAAGTTAAAATGCGAAATTAAATAAAATATTAAATTTAAAGCCTTTTAAATTGCAAACACTTAACTGCCAGTAAGAGCACAACTGCCTTTGGAAACTGAGATGCTGGCTCTGATGTTGGGCTTTGCAATTTCTGTATGGAAGTGCCCTCAGTATTGATGGAAATTTAGGCACAAATCTGCTTGGGATAAACGTGAGGTAGCTGATGAAGAACCTCGTGTGCGCTCCTGACCTTTTCTTTGCAAAGCTTATCGTTACATTATGGTCAGTAGGAATGTCATTAAGTCTTAATTAGCTGCACAAAGAGGTACATCCCATGGGGACAAGTGCTGGGTACTTACAGCGGATTTGCTGGGGTTCATGTCCCAGGGACCTTCCAGAACATTAAGGTGCTTGTGTTACTTGCTAAAAATTAAGTATATTAGGCTCAGTCTGGAATGTTTATCAGAATAACAAAAAACTCCCAGCAAAATCCCAAATGATAGTCAAGCGATGAATGGGTTTCATTAGAAACAGGTGGCAAACACTTTTAAAAAGATATCATTTCAAACGCTTTCTATACTTTAATGCTCCTGAAAGACAAATAATATTTATTCTTGAAGCAAGAATTGGAGAACTAATTTGGCTTAGCTGTAATTTCGTAATGATACAATTTAGCTATTAAATTGGAGCAAAAAATTCTAGGTAACAAAATTTAGTTAATTTAAGTACAAGCTTGTTTTTGTTCCTCCATAATTGATTTACTCTTCAAATTGTAAAGTATCATCATCCCCATGTAAGTAAAAGTGCAGTCAACAGTCCATAACTTCTCTAACATTACCTAGGTAGTTTGTGAGTGAGAAACTGGTAGGATAATCCTTAAAACTATGACCATTTGACATAAATGCTACCTAGTTGTGTCTTGATTCCTGGGGCCTTGGCTTCCTTTCAGTTGAGTGGGCTTAATCGTGAAAAAAATTGACCCATTGCAATTTTACATGTTTTGGACTCCTTAAAGGATTGAAAGAATCTGTGTTTTCATCAGTGATATTAGATTTTTATAAATCTGATTTTTTGGTTTCCCGGTCTATGAAGGTTGTTGATACATTTGGAAACATGAAAGCAAGTTTCAAAATAATTTGATAAATCTTTCATAAAAAGAAATAAATGTTTCATTAAAAATAACATTTTAAAGCTCAGAGTAGTAGCATTGACATTCTTTTTTTAATTGAGCTTAGAAGGATGCACACCCATACAAAATATCTTCATTCAGTAATGAGGACTTACATTTATAAAGCTTTAAAATCTATCTACAGGAGCAGCAAATGATTCTCTGCATGCATCTGGATAATTTGACTATATCAATATTGATCCACGCTTATGCAGTTGTTGTTAATCCCTCTGGGAAACGGATTCTTTCAGTAATATTAGTTGAGCAGATGTTGGTTGTTGATTTTGCAGTTTTATTCTTGGTACTTTAATTTTCCTCAGAAGAAGGAGAAAGTTCCTTAATTCCATGCAGAGAGAGAAATAGAAATGACAGCTAAAAATACGCTGAATTTTCTGTCCTTCTCCAGCTCTCAGAATACACACTGCGTTGAGAAGGGAGGATAAGCATGACTGCATGTATCTCTTTGAAGTACTTTATCAGTGTTCTTAAAAAATATCAAAGAGGAGACTTATGCCATGTAAAAATAGTTATGATTACATCCTCTTTGGCTGCATCTGATACAGTTCTCATGCGGTACGTCTGTGAGAAGACTACTTAAATATTCAAGTGAAAAATGATGGTTTGCAGGAACGAGGTTGACTCTTGTGTTTCTGAGGCCATTTTTTATTTCCATGACCATTTTTTATATTTCTGTTATCATTTTGATTCAAGGGTTGTGGATTTACCCTTAGCTGGTAGACTCTATCACAATTTTAAGGTCTGGCTTTAGTCATTTAAATTCCGCAGGTTTTCATTTAACAAAGCTTTTGCAATTCTCTTTGCGTTGGTCGTAAACACCCAGAGTTTCAGATTTTTGAAGCAATGAAGCACATAATGCAAGCTCTCTGTTTAATGAAATATTCAGTGCTGCTCTCTGATTCCTCTGGCTTATTCAGTGTTATCTCCCTGGGTGAATTTTCTTCTTCTGGATGGGATTTATGTGGACTTTATGCTGAGTTCAGGCAAAGTTTTTCCTCTCCCGTATTGACAGCAAGCAGAGAACCTACCTGGATTGTGCATAAGCCATATCCAGAGATGCAGGGGCTGATCTGTCCTGGCGACTATGGATGATGCTGAGCCACGAGGGCAGGATCACATCCCACTTACGCATCAGTTACCTCAAACCATGAACTTATTGCTGCATTTCTTCACGTGGGTAATTTGAGCAGAGTCACAGGGCCACCAACAAGGACAAGAGTTTCATTTACATCTAGAAAAACGTAATGCCTGGGGAGAAATGTTTTTTCTGTCTAAAAAGAGTAGCAGCTGCTTTTTCTCTATTGCGCGTATCTGTGGATGAAAAACAGAATTTTTTTGTGCGTGTGAATTTTGAGCTGGATTGGGCCGATTGCCTGAACCCACCACAGCTCTGCAGTTGAATGAGGATGGGGCCTTCTCCCAGGTCCTTGGGAAGAGTTGTATTGAGCTCTTTGCTGTGAATTGTCCCACTCTGGTCCATTCGTAGGGTTCTTCGTATTTTCCTATCATCCTTGTTTGTTGGAATCCAACAAGTAGCTGGCACTTGCATAATTTTATGATATTGCTGTGAATACTGCTATGGTTTCCAACCATTCTTTTGAAAGAAATTACAGAACACTCAACCACTTCAATATTTGCTGTTGTTATTTTGGATACTAAGTGCTGTTGTGGTGCAGATTTCAATACACTTTCTTCTTTTACTCAATGTATACTTTGTGTTTTCCCTGGGAACAACCAAGATGGTCACACAAACAAAAGCAGCAAAAGGCAGAGACTTTTGACATAGAAGTCAGTGAAAAGGAAAGACCTTCCAAATCTTGTTTAGTCAAAAAGCCCTGAGGGCTGTGTAAAGATCAAGTCCTGAAGAGGCACGGTGTGGTGGCCAAGGTTGTGTCTCTGTTCTTCATACTGGTGTGAATGGAGTAAATGGCGTGTCCTTGGCATTACTCATGTTTCACGTTAGGGAAGAATAGGATCCTGTGTCATCTGGACATGTTGATGGTTACCTGCTTATTGACAGAAAGGAATTTGTGTGATTGTATTTTCAGATCCCTCCTTCTGAGCATCTTTAAACGAATTAGTAGTTAGCATAGAAGTATGTTTTCAAGAACTTCTGTAAAGAAATCCTCTTCAGCGTCTGTTTTCATTGCTGGGTTCTCATATTTTTAATTTACTGTTCTTTATATTTCATTTCCAATTCTCCATCCTTCAAAAATCTTTGTAAATGGCTACATAACAAGTGCAAATTTCTCTCCTATTCAATGAAAAGTACCAATCAGGCTGTGATGGCTGTGACATCTCTTACTAAGAGAGAACAAAGAAACCACTCAACTCTAAATAATCAAAGTCTGGCTTGTCAGAGTTGGAGTATGTGGCCTATTAAGCTTTATTGAGGGCACATTGCGAAAGCAGCGGTGCTTAAATAAGTGTACAGGCCCTTACGTGATTAGTTATGCATAGGGCACAGTGATCTTGTTAAAATCAAATTTTATTCAAAGAAAGCAGAACTATCTCCAACAAAACTGTAATATGGCATAAAATCAAGCAGTGCTGCTTTGCAAACAGAAAAAACCTTATTCCTGCTTCTGTGTTTGGGACTGTTTAGCTGGGAGGAGGCTCAGGGGGATCTTATCCATGTATAGAAATACCTGATGGGAAGGGAGGACAGAGGATGGAGCCAGACTCTTCTCAGGGGTGCCCAGTTAAAAGGCAACAGGCACAAACAGAAATATAGGAAACTCCATTTAAACATAGGAAAATGCTGTTTTATGGTGAGGGTGACCAGACACTTGGGGTAGGTTGCTTGGTGAGGTTGTGCAATCTCTGTCCTTTGGGACATTCAAATCCCAACTGGATGTGGCCTTGGGCAACCCAGATCCATCAGGGGTTGGACTGGGTGGTCTTCAGAGTCACCTCCAACCTCAGCCCCTCGGTGACTCCGCAGTACACTGTGCAGTATAGTTACTGTGCTGATATGGCATCCTAAAATATTTCACTGAGTTAAGTCATATGGTTGTAAATTGTAAAATTAACTGGTTGATTTTGGAGAGGGTGCTTATAGATATGCAATAACAGGGTGAGAAGTTTTCAACAGAGTTATACCTGAAGAGTCAGTGAGTTAATGATAGCGTAAGGGAAATGCAGCAGGAGAAATATAGTTCTGTCTTCTGCTGGCAAGTTAGTACCAGGAATTCTTAGCAGAGTGTCAGTTATAGGTAGAATAGGTGTAGTTAGCAGAAAATCTGCCTTTTTTTATTTTCTGAACTGTGATGAGTTCTTATAGTGTGGCTTTTGCCTGTGAACAGCCTGTCATCCCAGCCTGCTCATCTTTCTTGAGTCCAGCAGTCGTGGAGATACATAGGAAGCAGGTATTTCGGAGATAAATATCAACCTGCTTTCTCCTGGCCTTCCACCCCTTCTGGTCCAATGAATCACCTGAAGTTGATGTGTGGTGCAGCCATCTCTGATGTTCTGAGGAGTAAATCTCGGACTCTGCAGGCAGAGCTCCTCTTGGGACTGGGCTCAGCTCTAGCTCTGGCGCTGGGCTCAGCTCTAGCTCTGGGGTTGGGCTCAGCTCTACTGCAGTGCAGATGCAGCCAAAAACCATGGGAGTATCGTACCCTTCCTCGTATCCTGTTTTCAAAGTAGAGTTTTCTGGAAAGGGCTTTGGTTTAGCACTTTCTCTGCTGCTCAGTTTTTCTCTGTTAAATGCAGTCAAGTTTCCAGGTGGGAAATTCAAGACAGCAATCTATCTCGAGACAGATGCTGCTTTTATTCTCATTGCTTTAGTCAGGGACTTTGCTATAGTCATTAAAAGTTCTGTGCTAGCAGACTGCTGTGAAGATTCCCTGGTCCTGTAAAAGTCGGCAGAGCTTTACTGTCATACAAGTTAAATAAAAATACAGAAATTTTTCTTTTATAGCAAAACAGCAAACAATTATTTCACCTCTGATAAACTTGGAAAGCACAGGGACTCTGTTAAACGCTTTCCTCTGGTGTCTCCTCTGCACTTTGCATTTCTCCGTTTTGCACAACCACGCTCTGAAACTGTCTCGTTTGTGCTTGGCACAGGTCTTGGGTTCCTTTGTGTTCCTTGGGTTTCCAGGTGTGTTTCATGCATCAGGTCAAGCTGAAGGGCCAATCTCAGGCTCTGCCTTGACACAGAGGAACAGTTGTGCCCCAGAGCTGCATGGTCAGTGATCCCCAGGGCTGGTCCTCACCCCTAACCCCTGGGCAGGGATCTCGGCACTTGGCCCCGCTCCCCAAATCTGGCAGATGCTATCATGGGCAGCCCACGGTGCCTGCTACCATTTTTCAGCGAATAAGTTGTAATTCTCAGGTATTCTTTCTCCAGCGAACAGTCATGTTATTTATCTCCATCTGCTGTGAGGTGTGTTGGTGTGTTTTTTTTTCTTCCCATTTGGTGTCTTCATTTGATTCTTTATTTGACACCCTGGTTCCTGGTGCTTATCTGTCAGCCTAAATGGCAAATACCAGCCTCTGACTTATGACTCCTACTGATATTTTGTAGTAGATCTCAGGTCTCTTTTCTGATTTTCAAGGTTCTCCTGTGTTTATCCCAAGTGACCTGTGTGTTATGACTCCTACATTGTCATTTACTACACTCTCATCATTACTAGACCTTTATTCCATAGATTTTAAACTAGATAACCTCCATACAAAATGAGTTATAGTGGTTATTTTCCAAAATGGGATGCGCACTCAAGGTTTCCTTATTGATGAAACCTCATCCATTCCCTCTTGCCTTCTCCTGTAAAAGGGACTCCAGTGCTGTGTGGCTGAGACGGTATCTGCTGGATTTCTGCCTGCTCAAAACCCAGAACACCATCACCTTAAATGTGACTGAACCCTTCAATCTGGACCTTATCATAGATTATTGCTGAATTTCCTTATAATGATCGCTGTTAACTCCTGAAGAACTATTCCATAGTAACTTAAAGGCTCAGCTCAAACACTTTGTATAGTATGAAACAAAAAAATATTTGAATGGGTCATTTTTACAGTTGATTACTGGGCTTTTACTCTTCCGGCCTTCATAGATACATCTTTGAAAGGCTTGGTTTATGTAAAGAACTGATGCTGTGGTACTGAAAAGATACTTGCATGCTAGAAGCAGAGCATTAAAGATTGAGGCTTGTAGTTTACAGAAATGTTAACTTGAAGAAAAATAATTCAATAAAAATATATCTGAGGTTGCACTCAAGTCCTCTGTTCCTGAAGGTTGCTTAGATTTGCCTTAAATTAACGGTTGGACTTGATGATCTTAAAGGTCTTTTCGAACCAAAACGATTCTCTGATTCTCTAAATTGTTTGCTCTCAGCCTCTGAAAAGGAGAAACACATAAAAGAACAATCTCTTCTTCTGACCATACGGATAGATTTCCTAATGTTATTCCTAAGACTGTGGGGGATGGATATATGGAGCTGTCAGACAGGAACGGGGTTTTCTGGGAGTGCCAGCCCTTGGTGTGAGCCAGGACAGGAGGAGCGGGAGTGTCGGTATGGTGGTTTAGTTGCCAAGAGAAAGAGGCTAAACAACAATTTGTGAAATGGGCCTGATCTCAATCCTACCAAATTCAGTGTAAGTCTATCAGGGGCATCACTAAAAATAATATTTAGGCTTCCGATTTCAGATAAGACTGAAGTAAATATGCACTGATGGCACGGAACTGCTGAAAAAGCTTGCAGAGGTCTAAGAAAGG
Source organism: Patagioenas fasciata (assembly GCF_037038585.1). Taxonomy (NCBI): domain Eukaryota; kingdom Metazoa; phylum Chordata; class Aves; order Columbiformes; family Columbidae; genus Patagioenas; species Patagioenas fasciata. The sequence continues at coordinate 29,340,759 of NC_092528.1, read as the reverse complement.
CTGAACTGGCCAGTTTTCAGTTTTGACTTGATTGTCTGAAATGCTTTTTCTTTCCTTTGACAGATGCTCAGGAAAGTGTTTCCAAGAGTAGTCTTGACTCGCTTTTTGTGAACCTGTGCCAGCCTGTGGAATAGCGCAAATGTCTTAGACTGGATTTACTGTGCCGGAGTGAACCTAGAGAGGGATCCAAAGAGACTTGCAAATATGTGTTTTATTTTGCATGTCAAAATATTAATTTGGAAATATAAACGTTGGCATCTAAGCTTGAAAGGGCAGGCCATTAACTATAAGACTTCCACAAAGGTCACATTTCTGATGTTTTATTGCATTGTACTATTTATATGTATTTTTCGAGTGATGATGTGTCTGTATCCAAAATCAGAAGGTGTATCGTGAACTTAAAAGGGGGAAAGGGAAAATGCTTCCTTTTGGGAAACCCAGTTAGGTGGATAAATGACACAGACAACTTCACTAATTTATGTTCTCTGATTGCTGTGATGAAACACAACACAGATGCTGTTCACTCTGTTCCTTAGAGCTTTGGGTAGTTTACTGTTTGTGGCTGTAAAAACACAATAGGGAATACCTTAACATATGCTGGAACTCAACTGGATGAGAAACGGCAGCAGCTAATCTGTGAAACATAAAATGCAACTTCTTGAAGGGTTTATCTGGAAAAAAAACCCATTTTGACTTCACGATTTTCACAGCCTCTTGGAATGGGCTTCATCAGAGGCACTGCCTCTTAAACACATAAATTACCATAAAAATATCTTCTTGCTTCATTAAAGCATCTTCTCTCTTGATGGGTTCATCTGTTAGGGCAGGAGCAGACGGCTACTTCACTGACCACAGGGTTCCTTGTTTATTTAACATTTCTCTCAGTATTCAAGGAGGAAAAAGAAATTAAAATCTTCTGCTCTTACGGCTCTTCTCTAATGAAATGTCATCTTGCAAAACATTTAAGTGTCCACTTACCTTCTGTTGCTGCTCAGGAAGCCCTTGATAAGGAGGCAGTGGATGGGCTGAGCACCTGAAGTGAGTTCCTGTCGACATGAGCAGCCAAACCGAGATTTGAACCCCGATCCATCTGTCCCTGTGAACCTGCAGAGTTCTGGGGAGAAGATCCTTGGGAGGTCTTTGGCTGAATCGCTTGGGTCAAAATAAAATCTAATCCTTACAGAGCGTCCACAAAGTGATGGCTTGCATGCTAAACTTGTCGAGCTGTTCTAACACCCTAAAATATTTCAGTAAGAGGGGTCAGAATCCAAAAATCATGATAAATTTTTGATTAGTTTGACATTTTGGTCAGGTGAGAACTGGAAGCTTAGCTGAAATGACTGAAAACACCTTTTCTTTCACCAGAAGGATCCTAATGCCTGGAAATCTCAGAATTAGTCTGATTCACAGCAAATTTCCAGGCTGAATTTTTGTTAGGCTTTGGGTTAAGCTTTTAGATTCATTTTGAAATGGTTATCTGAACTAAATTGTTCAAAGTTAATCCATTTTTATGGCTACGCTGTTTCAGGTATGTTTAGACACAGCAGATTTAATGATTAGAAATATTTTTAAAAATGGTCCCAAGTGTGTTTTTTAAGCATTCATTAACTTAATTTCTTTTGCTCTTGAGATATAATAGCCCTATGTTTGTCTCACTTGCTACAATGATATACCAGGAATGTTAAAACTAAATTATATGTCACTTTGTTTATTTGACATTGACTCAATTGCTTATATCGGCAGATGACGCTTACAGGTCATTCGTGCTCATTGGGATTCTGAAGTTACTGAGTAATTTCTCATTCTTTCAGAGCCTATTCATTTAAACGATATTTTAGCCTGTATTGAAACTCTCCAACTGTATTTTTCTGTAAAGATCTATGCAGGTATTAAAACTAATAGACTGTTTCTAGCATTTGACTAGTATAATATTTATGGAACCATCTGTTCTGCTCAAGTTTATAGATTTGTTACATGCAAAGTTTTTTGCATCAGTAGAATCCTTCAAGTTTCTAAACATAGCTGAAATTTAAGGGACAATATTATTAATATATTTTGACAGTCGTAGTACTTTGAAACAGATTTTTTTTTAACAAGTGTCCTCAAAGTTTAGATTGTTACTATTTCTCTAAAAATGACTAAAATAATGATGAGAAGTAGCCATTTACAGCCATATCTACTGCTTAAGGAATCAGAGCTGCATGTGGAACTCAGCTGGAGATGGATTTTCTACAGGCTGCAGGGTTTTATTAGAAACAAGGGATAAAGCAGCAATATAAGTGACATTGTGCAGGGCTGGTTATTTTTTGATGAGGATAATGCTGCCTGTACTTGTATAAAAGCCATTTTATATTGCACCTCCTTGGTCCCCAAAATCGCAGTGCTGCAGCCACCACCTGAGAGCAGATGGGTTACAAAGTTACCTCTGAATTTTTTATTTCTTTAAAAATTATTTTTCATTAATCTTCAAAAATGTAATGCCATCCTGATACCCTATTAATGAGAAAAGTGCATTAATCTGAGAGTTGCTGGGGCAAGGAGTGTTATGTACGAGGCTGGTGCAAATCCCAGGATAGAAGTGGAGACTGATGGCAAAGCTGCAGCAACAACAGACACATGGAGACCAAACCTCAGCAGCAGCAAATGGCTCTTGTACATGCCAAAATTTGGATTAGAGCACAGTCCTCTTCAGCTTGGAGGGCTGAGTGAGGGCTGATTTTCATTTTTTCCACATGTTTACTTCGGAAAGCCCCTTCTTGCCTGAATGAGAACAGTCTCACTTACCTAACCGCTAGGCATGGGGCAGCCATTTGAATTGTACCAAAGGACAAAAAGGGATGAATTTTGACTTTGAAGCTATAGGGGGAAATGCGAAAGAACACTTGTCAGACACCTGTAGTTCAAAACCACTTACATGTACTGACTCTCTGTGCTGTTGCCGCATAACTCACCCTCATTTGCAATTCATCAGTCCCCCTTAACTCGTGTATAAGTAGTTACCTTCCATTTAGACACTGCAGGGGTGTTATCACCAAAGGGATGAAGTCAGCTAAGAGACTCACTTGAGTTAATGCAAAAATGAGGGCAATATATTAATGTAACAACAGGATATCTAGCTTTTTGTATTTAAAGCCAGGAGCCCAAAATTATAGGTATAAAGGATACTTTTTGGGAGCGACTGCACCTTTATTAAAGACTTGGAGTAGGGTACAGCACCCAGATTACAGTGTGGCTGATGCTTTGTAAATGAGCACTGAAGCCGTGAAGATTATAGGGGCTTTGATTTTTTTTTTGCTGTTAATGCATGTTGAGGGTAGATTTCTTTCACTTGTGACAGAGCTATTTGTGAAAGAAATGTCACTTACAAAAAGTGCAACAAAAGTATGAGTGTCTGCAAGGTGACACAGGCAGGTGTCCTGCGCTGCCTCTCCATTTTTTCAGCTCTGGTTTGTAGGTTGGCCACAGCAGAATCTCTGGAGCTCTGGAATGAATTGTTATTAGCTCAAGGGACAAGGATGAAGTTTGTTGTTGGAAATTTCTAACTTTTCTCTGGAGAAAGGTAAAGAATAAGAGAAATAGCAATAGGAACATCAGCAGTACAGAATATCAGAGGTGGTAGGTGCCCCAACCCTGGAGATATCCCAGGCCAGGCTGGATGGGGCTCTGAGCAACCTGAGCTGGTGAAGATGTCCCTGTCATGGCAGGGGTGGCACTGGGGGAGCTGGGAAGGTCCCTTCAACACAAACTATTCCATGATTTTATAATCATGGAAAACAAGAAAATGTAAAACCTCACCATAGAGAGAGCCTCAAAGTGGTATGGTTGAGGAACAGTGACTATGAGAACAGGAGGCCACAAGGAGATATTGGGGTGCAGATCTCGCTTCTGCTGCCTGTCCTGCCCATGCACCATGTGCTCCTGGTGCCCAAATATGAGGAGAAACTTTGAGGGTACTGGAGCCTGGAACAGGCTGCCCAGAGAGGTTGTGGATTCTTCTCTGGAGACATTCAAACCCGCCTGGATGTGACCCTGTGTGATCTGCGTTGGCAGATAGGTTGGACTGGATGACCTCCAGAGGTGCCTTCAACTCCAACCAGTCTGTGATTCCGGCCAGCAGCTTAGAGGTTCCCCAGACACGATGTCCTTGTATTCCTCAGCCACAAGGGCAGGGGAATGGTTCAGAGTCCCTGCAAAGGATTGTTTTCATCAGCTGTGGACTGAAACCCAAAGGACTTGGACTGAAGCACAAGGTAGTTTTTGAACGTGTAGTAGTTCGGGACCTGTGTCGTTGTGCTAGAGCTTGGTGTTTTGTGCTCATGGGAGTCTTTAAGGTATCAGGGCATTAAAAGACTTGGGTTGAAACTTGTCAAGGGGAAATAATATCTGTAATTGCTCAGCTTCCTGATTAAAAAAACCGCACAGCAGTGTCTAAGAGCGAGCAATGTTTTCTCAAGCATGATTGGTAATACTTTAATTCAACAGAGCAACAAAAAAAAATTTGATTTTATTGCTCTCTATTTTATGGATCATGAATTTAACTGAGCTAAACAGTCAAAGTACAGGTGAATAATACCGCTTGAGTGAGCTGTTGACCACATTGCCTTCTGCATTTTGCTACCTATTTTTTTTGTTTTGCTTACTCAGCTTTTCAGATAGGTCTCGGAAGACCTATGTACCACCAAAGAACACTAAAGCAGCCAGCTGCTCTATTTACCTCACTGCTCTGAACAACGTTTTATGCACCTTCTCTGCTAGGCTTTTTTTTTTCTGCATGTATTTCAGTAAAACTGAGAAGAATATTCATTTTTAGGACCCAGTAAAACATGACTGCTTGGTAGCTGTGTCAAGTAGTGTTTTCTCTCAACTGAAGACAATCATTAATATTAAGTATTTTGAACTACGTGTCTGAAATATCTATTGGGTTGAATATTGGACAGATCATATTAAGAGAGCGTCCCTGCTCCAGAAAACCTCTGATACTGATAACGTGAGAGAAACGAGAGCCAACATGCACAGAGGGTCCAAGAACTTGTTTAATTTACAGTAGCGATCAGGGCTGAACCAGAAATGCAAACCCTTTCTCCATATTTCTCTTTTGCAGTAGTAAATGGTCTTTAGTCATTCATTCTAAGGGAACTGACCAGTCCTAACTGAGTTTATTTCAATATCAGATGATTATTTTGTAGATTTAATATTCATGTTAACCTGTCATGTTAGTGCTACAGCTCTGAGTTGAATGGGCACGAAAAAATTAGGTTGTATTTTCTGCAGTCTAAGCCATTTTCTACTCTGACAGATATTTTTAATCCATATCAGCACACTGTCAACAAGAGGAAAACTTCTTTATTGAACTCAGAAGTGCCCTAAGATGGGGCTGATGCGGTATAACATTGGGGTTTACAGGTAAAAGTCTCACCTGTAGATGGGAACCCGCTTTTGCAGTGAGAGGTGGAAGCCACAGGCTGCTGTTGGGTGGTCACTGGTCACTGTCCTGCAGCTCTACTCAAGGGGAGAAGGGTCGTTTGTACCTGGGGTAATGCTTTTTTTTTACATGCAGGGCCATGGTTAAACTGCTAAAAAGGGAGTACAGTGCGTATAGCAGTGAATGAGAATGTTTGGTGAATAGAGCAGCCTTGAGTTACAGGTAGAAAGTAGGTGTGGGAGTCATTCAGTTCATCCCGTTACATCGAAACTGTTCTCAGCAGAGGTTTGTGTTACCTGTTATAAGGTTTTCTGCTGATGGAGAGTCTGTAGCTTCCCTGGGCAATCTGTTCACGTTCCTTGCTATCCTTACCATTAAGGCATTTTTATTCGTTTCTAATCTAATTCCCTCTGGCTGCGGTTTCTGCTCATCACTTGTAGTTTTCTCCCCAGGGACCATGGAGAAGAGCTGATTCCTGACTGCTTTGGTTACCTTCAATACACTGGCAGAATGGCCCCGTTAGGCACCTGAAAACCAGGCGGTCTCGGTTGTCTCAATCTTTCTTTATCAGTCATGATTTCTAGATTTCATATGTATATAATTTATTTTCCCCTCTTTTGTGTCTTCTCTTTGCTTGACCCCCATCTTGGTCTCTGTCCCACGAGTCAGAGTTCCAATCTAGCCCACCCTAGACCCTTAGCATTTTGCTGAGGTTGACAGGGAAAACTCTTCGTTAGAAAGGATAAGCCGAATAGTTTTACATAACCTATTATCTGTTTAAGTTCTCCTAGGTTTTTTTTCCCAGTAATTACCTTTCTCTAGCTGTTACTTTAATAAAAGGCTTGTAGATCCCATATGGAATAGGAAGGCACACAAATTGCTCACGCTTTGAAAGGAAAGGAACTAATTCCAAAGCTAATGATACATGCTGAGTTTCTCCAATCCGTATGGCTAATTTGAACATGAGTAAAAGAAACTCTGCACAGATTTCTAAACACCCCTGAGGTACCCACATGGAAACAGTTTTCTCTGAAAAAGGTTGTTGCCTGTCCCTCAGTAAAGATGGGCTCATTTAACCCACAGTAGCTGCTTTAGCAGGAGAGTTCAAAGGAGTTTAAAGATGATTTTATAAAGGAGGAAAAATAGTTTTCATTTTCCTTATGCTCCAAGACAGTTTCACTCCAAATGTTCATGTGAAAACAGGTTTAACTCAACAATAATATTGCTAAAACTGAAATTAATGCTGCACATAACTCCAGATTTCTATCAGCCCATTGGGTCTCCACTGTCAACAAAATGAGTTACCCTTGCTTTTCATAACATATACAGCAGTGTTTTACATATGTTTGCATAAAATATAAGTCTGTTGTTGTAAAAATTAGCAGCCTACAGTGAAAAAACGTATTAAACCGAATAAAATTTAATTTTGCTACATTTATTGCCTATCTTTGTTGTGTAAGGGAAAGGTGAGGTGTTAACACCGTTGTTGCAACTTAGATTGTCTCAAGACTTTTACAGGTCTACTTTTCCAGCAAATTAAAGAAAAGCAAATTTTATTGGGGAAACAACTGTTCTTGCCCTTTAAATGCTGAGCCTCCTGTACAAGTCCACAGGCACAAAAGGCACATAACCAAGTCTTGTAGCCGTGAAAACAACAGCACAAAAAGGAGCTTTCACTCCCAGTTTAATTTTCCGTGGTTACAGAAATGAGGCTACCAGCTGTTTGAATTACAGTGTGCAGTGACACAATAATAAGAAAGTTAATCTCTTTAAGTAGCTATCATATTCTAGCTTTCCATTGGCAACTCCTTGCGTGGTATTCCTATTTACCTGTAAATCCGCATTTAAATGCAAGCAGCAATGTTCTCAGTACAGGTGGGGGAAAGCAGAACACCTGCTGATAGCTGCAATGAAGAATCCATGCACAAAAAGCGCGTGTGCACACATATATATGCACATTTTATAAAACTTTGAATAGCATCACAAAGTACAATTTGAAGGAAAAGCATAGATGCTGTCTTTGTCATGTCCTGGATGTGTTTTCAGCATGCATTTAAAAAATAATAGCGTTAGGTTTATTAGTCTACAGGACTGTACGGTCCAAGCTAGGAGGAGCATCCTTATTTTGTAGGACGGGGTTGTGAGCTGGTGTTTCTGAGCCAGAAGGGCACTTTGGGGACTCTTGGAAGGTGCTGGTGTTCAGCTGCTCAGGTTTTTGTACGCAGATCAGCTCTGGTTGGAAAATTTTTGAGTTGTGTTTTTTATTAAAATCTTTTGGAAATGAGATGGGTTTGCAAACCTCTCAAGGGCACCTCGTAGTTTTGGAGGTTTCTGTTGTGGAAATAGGGGACACCCCACTGGGAACAGAAGGATGATTATTATTATTATTTTTCTCTGTAGTGTTAAAATATGGACAGGATCAGATCTCCCAGGTAAAAGAGGAGGCATTTCACATTATCCATTGCTCAATGCTTATCGATGAACACAGCCTTTGTCACCTGTGCCTAAATAACTGGGTAGTACTTTTGTTGGGCCATTTATAAACAAAAACATTAAGCTAAATGAAACTTTCTATGATACCACTTCCCTAATTTCCCTCACCCTCTTCCCCTCCCTCCCTTGTCCCCCACTTTTTGACAGCTCTGATACCTGGGTGATGGGACTCTGCCTTTGTGGGGCACAGCATAGACCATGTAGGAAGAAGTTAAACAGATGCAGCAAAAGGTCTTAAAGTTGTTTATTTGATGAAATGTTACTTTTGTTTCCCACAACTAAATTTCATAAATATAAAGCCAGTGTGCAATTAAGATTTCAGACTTTGACTGCTTTCGCATCCCCTCTGTACCTGTTCTGTAGCTGAGATGTTTTAGTCAGTGATTCATTGGCAGCATTACTGACTTTATTCATTTAAAAGCACCTAGAGGGACGATGTTTCAACATTATACTAAGGAGAGCTGAGGTTTTTCGCGCAGTTCCAAATCTCCTCTTTAATTCCATTTTAATTTAAATGTTTCATGTTAACGTTATGCATTATTTTTTAGCTTAAAAGAAGCTAATTTGTAAAAATCAACTTTTGTTTTTATCCTCTGAAATTCATCAAGGGAACCTGAAATTGGGTCAAACTACAGTTTTTATTTTGTTCCGCAGCAACGTTATTTTCTTGGTATGAGATTACTTGGTTTATATGAGGAGATTACTTAGTTTATATGAGTTGCCAATGGCAAATTAGACTTGATGTTTCATCCATAAAATGTGGTAGATTCCTTGTGTGCAAAACATTGTCCTGCTCCTACATTTCCTGAGCAGTTCCCCACCGGTGGAAATGGTCCCAGGTTATGGTGCAAGTAATTGAGGAAATTATTGTGCTGGACCCTGACTTTGGTGTTTAAAATATCTTAGTTTGGAGACATCAGCTCCTTTAACAGCATTTGGGGTAACTATGCCAAAAAGCTTGAGATTCTCTTCTTTTCTGAGTCCTACAACAAGACTTTTGTATCCTACATGCTTCCCATTAAGGGAAATGTGATCTGTAGAACTGCTCGGATGAGGACAATATTGTGTATGCGGGTCACTGTTCATTTAGGCTGCATTTTCTAAAACATTGTTTTGGGAATATCTAACCTCTGGGTGAAAGGCAATTGGATTAACTGCTTTCAGATGTATTGTGTGCCCAGCTCCACAAAAAACATTAACCCCTCTGCAACCTCCAAACTTTGGAAAATTGATCAATTATTGCTAAAAGTTTCAAAGGACGTACAGTGACGTGTAAGGTCATTTACAATAGGAGTTCTTTAAAACGGGGAAGAAAAGGGTTCCTGCAAATGTCAAAAAATGGAGCAAAGTTTGAAGCACAATTTAAAGGAGCAAAGTAAGGAGCCTGAGCATCTTTTACAGCTGATGGAGAGAGGTGAACACATGTGAAGGGCATTAGGAGCAGGTCTGGGTGCTCAGTAGCTTGAATTGTACAGCCTGAGTATTCTTCATAACCTCCTACCCATGGAGCTAAAACAAAATTAAGGGAAAAAAAAATGCAATATATTTCAGATGCACATCAAGTAGGTTAACAGTTGTCAGTCTATTCTTTAATTCTGTCTTCAAAACTACTTTTGGTTACTGTACATCAGACTCATGGATGCTCTTTCTTGGACTTCAATTCCTGCCTTCTTCTTGCAGCATTTTGAAGGCAATATAGTTGTGTTTTAAATCCCTGTGTTTCCAGAATGAAAATCCAAGCTTTTGCCTGTATCTAAAGTGTTGTGTCACAGGGAGAAGGCTCAAAATGTTATGAAAAATTACTTCTTCTCTGCTAGCAGGGACTTTGTGGCACTATATTTATAGCTCTTGGTGCTATTCCTGCGTCTCTCTGTTATGCAGGATCTGTATGAATAAGGAATTTACTTCTCTGCTTGTTACTGTGCGGGAAGAAACCTTTTGTGAATATTTTGAAACAACAGGGGTCCAGATTCTGATCACATTCCTTCGTAAGAAGAAAGGCCCCCAGCTTTGTTTTAACACTTTGTACTTTAAATAGACACAAATTAAGAAGGAGAAGAAATTACCTCAACTGCACTTTATCCCAGAAAAATGGGATGGAGAAGGGTGCTGGGAGAACCACAGTTTTGTTGGCGAAAGAGGGTCAGGACACAAAGTGTAGAGGGCTGTTCCTTGGCATATTTACCTGCTCCTGGGCTCTGTGGATTCTGTTCTATGGCAGAGAAAACAAACAAATAAACAAGGTTGTAGTATTTTTTCATCAAGAAAGAGAGGTTGCATGCATAGGTCCTGGTCTTGAGCCTTAATGGTGGTTTATCTGTCCCTGACTTTGTTGGGGCAGGGTGGTAGACTCGGCAGGACTGGCACGTGATGTGTATTCTTCCTGCAATTTTGGGTTTATAAGGTGAAATCTGGGGTGTTTGACCCAATGGTTTTGACCCTACAGGGCTTGTTTATGAACACAACAATAAGCTATTCTGCAAGTGCTGTCCGTGGCTCACTAAGTATCACTTTGAGCATCCATTCATAAAACAGGGCCATCTTCAGCATTTCAAGACTACCTTGCTCTAGTAAAGCATTTTTTACAGTCCGTAGCAGACAGCTTTAGACCATAAATGCCCAGAAGCAAAGATTATGAAAATACTACAATGGCAAGCCTGCAGCTGTATCTGTCGTTCAGGGCTATGGATGTCAAGTATAGAGGTGTTGGGTCTGGGAAGATAAAACTAGTGCTTTGTCATTTCTCTATTAGCATTATAATACCCTTGAGAACTAAGAGCTTGGTGGATGCATTATGGATTTATGTAAATGACTTACCTCAAACTTGATCCTGAGCTCTGGAAGAGAGGAAAATGGTTTCTAAGCAGGGTATTGGTGCAATGTACTGCCAGGGAAAGAGATGGGAAGAACTACTTCTTTTGCTGAATTAATTCAGCATAATCCTTGGCAAATTTGGAAGCTCTTCCTTAGGAAATTGTTTTAAAGGGCTCTTTGAAATTCTAGGCAAGCAGTTTTAAAGATGGTTTCAGACTTTTTTTTTAACATACTGCAGCGTATTAATCTGTTTCTCAGTCATTTAGCTGCTTTTCACTTAAGAACACTTGATCATTTATTGCTTAAAAATAATTTAGACATCACACAGCATATACTCTAGTGCAATATTTACACTTTGTATTTCACTAAAAGCCCTTTGTTCCTGTGCTGAACTTGTCGCTTCACCCTGTTATTCCTTATTGATATTATTTTAGTTTGGTCCTCAGGTGAACATGTACTAACCATTAGAGACTACTAAGCATTTCCCAGGCCCCAGCAATCCTCTCTGGTGGGAGACACCCATTTCCAACCTGTGCAAACAAACCAAGAATCAAATGCTTATGTTCACCTCTCTCCCTTTCTCTCCATCCTTCCCTGCCTCCAAAATTAACAACAAGCCCTGACGGATTCAGTCTCTGTACTCAGTGGCTCTATTTTCTGGCTGCGCGTTTTTGTGCTCAACCTATTTCTGACCCAGCTCTGATCTGCAGATGCTGAAAACCACAGGTATGGAGAACCCAGATGCCACACGCTGCCTTTTTGCAGGGAGAATTTGCTGGACTTCTGCTCCCTGCCCCTTCTCCCTGTCTTGTGTGGGAAGCTCTGGGTCTGCTAAGAAGTATCAAGGACTTTTTCTTTCCACTCTTTTCTTTAGCAGTGGAATATAAACCTCAAATCTGCTGTGCTTTCTGCTGGAGCTTTCAGCGTAATACACAGCATAGGAAAGTAGGGGAGTTTGCCTGGCTTTATTTGGAATAGACTTGTTAGTACTCAATATAGTGTTGACTACAAAAATGCTCAGGGGGCTGGGACAGGCTGAGAGAGTTGGGGTGTTCAGCCTGGAGAAGGCCCTGGGGAGACCTTATTGTGGCCTTTCCGCACTTAAAAGGGGCTGGTAAGAAAGATGGGGACGAAATTTAGCAGGGCCTGTTGTGATAGGACAATGGTGATGGTTTTAAACAAAAGAAGGAGAGATTCAGACTAGACATAAGGGAGAAATTGTTGGCCCTGAGGGTGGTGAGAGCCTGGCCCAGGTTGGCCAGAGAGGTGGTGGATGAACCATCCCTGGAGACATCCCAGGCCAGGCTGGACGGGGCTCTGAGCAACCTGAGCTGGTGAAGATGTCCCTGTCATGGCAGGGGTGGCACTGGGGGAGCTGGGAAGGTCCCTTCCAACCTATATTCTTCTATGATTCTACATAATTTTAGAATTTTGGCCTTTTTCCTGGGGTGAAAGGGAAAAGGGAGAGCAGCTGCAGCCAAGCATCCTTCTCAGCCATGGTGGGAGGAAGCCCCCAGCTGCAGCACATCTTCAGGGAGTTTTGTAGAACAAGCAAAACCTGTGGGATGCCCATCTGTGGGAGCAGGTTGCTGTTTTCCATGAGTTTGTTTCCTATTCTATGTGTTAATGCTTGTTCTGTATCAGTAACACCCAGGATTGCTCTGGGCCAGTGGATGAGACTTGAGCTGCAAAGTACCCGCGCACATAAAACGTGTGAAAAATCGCAATGACAGGGTTTTGTTCCTTGCTACCTTGCGATAAAGAGGAACAGAAAGACTGACCACACAGCCCCTCTGGACATTTTAGGACCTTTTTTCACACGTCTTGAAATCTATTTGGTTTTTATTCCCCCCGCACCCCGTGGACTAATAGTATTTTTAAATAATTAAAGAAATCATTGGTAGCAGAAAGAGGGAAGAGGCAAAATAAGTTGAAAAAAACATTTTAAAAGGTTTAAAGAGTATATATTTTACCTTTGCACATCTCAATGCTTCTTATGTTACTAGGTACTGTGACTAGAGTGACTACAAGTAAATTAGTATAAATATACTAATGCTAAAGGATGGTTTTTAATTGCTTTCGTTTTCTATTAAAATGACTTTTCCAGGCTATTCACTGGCTGATTATGACAAAATTTGAACAAAATTCTTCATCTAGCTTGCAAGTATGCAACCAGCAGAAAGCGCCACTTAATAAACAGAACAAGAAGTGAAAACAGAGTTTGCTTTTTTTAAAGAATCTGCATCTCTGTCCTCCTCCTCCTGGTCAAAACCATTTCTAATTTGGCTTTAAATATGCATGTTTGCATACGAGGTAGTTCTTAGATACTTGTGGTTATAGGTTTCCGAACAAGGATACTAAACCGATGTTGGTCATGCTGGAGTCCTTGGGAACAGAGCTGCCCAGGGCAGTGGTGGAGTCACCATCCCTGGAGGGTTGAACAGATGGAGATGAGGTTCGCAGGGACATCAGGTATTGCAAGTGTTGGGGTAACAGTTGGATTCCATGGTCTTGAGGGTCTCTTCCAACCCAAGTGATTCTACGATAACTATACATCTGTGAGTTATTTTTCTGAATTGTCCCATATGGGAGGAGCAGCGTCACTTGTCCTGTGGTGTCAACCTCTCAAGGCATGGAGGACTTGGACCACAAAGCAACGCATTTGGGTCTGCATGTACCTGCAAGTAAGCTGGAATCTGATATTGGTGCAACATGTTCACAGCAGAACAAAATACAGACCTCTGGCTCCAGCCCTGAAAGCATTTTAAAGGCACAATCGCATTGACTGTCTCTTCAGAAGACAGCAAGAAAGAGAAGATGGTGTTGCTTCTTTCACGAAAAAGAATCTGTGGCTTTATGAAGATTTTGAAGTGATTTTACTGAACTGCAGCCAGCAATTTAAAACACTGACTTTGTTCCCTGAACACACAGTTTCCCCAGTGCTGTCTGCCAGGGTTTGTACAGTCTGGTGATGTTAAGTTGATAGGAAAGTCCTCTTGTTCCTCAGAAGTTTGGACCATTTGTGCAGATCTCATAAATCCACCTTGGTAGGCAACATTCCCTTAGGTAGGAATCCACTTAAAGCATAAAATCTGTATATTGTTTGTTGTATTCCTCTCCCTACAGAGGGGTGGCAGAGAATACTTTTCCGCATTTCCCTGTGTTCTGGATCATTGGATTGATCAATTTTTTATAGATATATTTTTTAAAAATGAAAACTTTCTCTTTTTATTCAGTGATGGGTTTAAATGATACTCATATCTGAAAGAGAAAATTAAGTTTTCAGGTTCCGGGAGACAAATTAACCTGGTGGTTGGGTATTGTTAACTCTATAGTCAGGACTTGTTTAAGCATGTGGTGGTTTTCTCCAAGCAAGATTAATATATTTCTGACAAATTCCAGAATAACTCTTATTTGCCGAGAAATCTGAGTCTGAGCACCCGTTGCTCAGATTTCATCATTCTCCTTCATTGTTTTCCCATTTATCCTTCTGGATATTCCCCTGGATGCAATGAAGGACACTCTCCTAATTTCTTTGGGGATTCCAGTACCTGCCATGAGGGATGGTGGGGCTCGTTCTCCTGAGCTCTGCTCATCTCCCCCAACAGCTGTTCTACAAATGCAGTGAAAAGAGCCTGGGTTGTTCTTAGAGATTCATTTTTAATTTGCGGTGCTTAAAGCAGTACTTGCTCCACAAGGTAAAATAAAGTGAATTTAACACAGAAGTTGGTTACTTTACAAGAACTGCAGTAAAAAGTGAATTAATGTATTCTAGTCTATTCTTTCTTTTCCCTGCATAACTGTTTTTCGTGGACACTCACCTGGAGTTTTCCAGACTGTTTTGAGAATAAATGCTGATAAATGTTTGTTTTATTCACAAAGATTATGAACTGTTTCAGTCTGATTACTTGTGAGAAAAGGTACTTTAATAGGAGACTCGCATCAACACGTAGCTTTGTTTTGCTTTGAAATGTGACTGTATACCTTGACTACTGCAATCTTAAAACAGAAGGCGAAGTTATGCTAACTATCTCTTACAGTGCTTGCAGTTTACAGAAGCTCATTTATATATCAAAGCTCAAAAAACCGCTTTCAAGTTGAGTTAATTGCTTTTGATGAACCTCTTTATGGTTCACATAGCCAGTTTTACCTATGATGTCTGCAAGTGTCTCTTAAGATAGTTATATGAAAAGCTTGATTTGATAAAGTTGAATTTCTTGCCCTCTGCAGCTGGACCTGTTCACCTTGGGTCCTTTGTATTCTTCTTTGAGCCTGGATACTGTGGAAGGTCCTTTACTGTCATTGTCACTGAGTGGTGGGTGAGAGAAGCAGCAGACAGGGACTTGTCTATGCTGGATTCTGCCTTTCATGAGGACAAGGTAACGTTTGGACCAGCTCCATCTGATTTTCCTCTGGATAAGCTCTTATACCTTATGTACAAACACAAAACTATGGTAGCGGATATAACACTGCAAAAGAAGAAATGCAATGCAGTAAGAATTTCATAGCAGCGTGTGGTCAGGGAGGAATATCTAAATAGCAGGTGACATGAAGGGGGCAAAACTGTTGTTGCCTCCATAAATAAAGTACATGCGGTTTTTGTGCAGTAAAGCTGCATCTGCTTTCGTTGCTGTTATGTTTTATATAACTACTGATTTGTATTCTGTGAGCTAGTATGCTGCTGAAAACCAAAATCTAGATTTGGGTTGTTATAGTTTGCAGGAGAAAATTGCTCTTGCTGATAGTTAACTCCAAATCCGTTCCCTGATCATCCCCTCTACTGCTCTAAGAGCTTCCCAGCCTTTGGACTGGTGGCAGTAATAGAAGAGAGAAAAGTTGAGCATCTCTGTGGTTTTCTTGTTTTTGCCTGTGACGCCTCATAAATGTCATTCAGTCAATTAAAATAATACTTTCCCCTAGTCTGAAGGTCGTATTTAACAATACTTTTAGTGCTTCGGTTTCTCTTCTGACACTGAGGATTCCTTTTGCTATGGTGACATTCTTGTTTTCGTGCCGGGAGTACCCACCAGCAGCTCATTTCTGTTCACTTTTAGCTTCATAAGAAAATGTTGTTGCTCTCCGTCACATAGAAAGTTCAAGAACAGTCATTGTCACCACACCTCGGCTGAACGTACATCCCCATTCCCATAAAGGGCATCACATATGTGCTATAAGGCTGCATTTTCTATAGCACAGCTCTGTCCAAACCACCCACATGGCCCCAAGTCATCTCCTTCGTCTTCCCTCCCTTCAGTCTAGAGCTGCCTGATTCTTACTAATTTATTTTAGTTAAAATGGTGTTTGTGATTGCTTGGGCTTTGGGTTTAAATAATTCTGACTGTTATTTCATAGGAAAAATCTTTCCTCTTGCTCTTTCATAAAATATTAGCATTAAAGGATTAAATTTTTTTAATACTCTGCGTGTTAATTACAAAACGATGACGATTTTCAAAACATAGCAGACAGCCATGAGCATAAATTTTAAAAGCAGACCTGAAGTCCTACCCAAAGATAATAAATCCCAGTTATATTAACAATAATTATCTTTAAGTTTTAGTGTAATTGATACTTTCAATCACTAGTGAAGAGAGAAATTCTGTACTGGAGTTGAAATAATAGCAGTACTTTGCTCTTTTGACTTTTTGTAGGAGACTAATGAAACCTTCGCAAACAGGTATTGAGGTTTACCCATGAGGTAGGTATTGTAATCCCATAAACCAGGTGTGGATTAGGAGAATATATGTCAGATTGTTGAAGCTAAATAGGTACTTAATCCCTTACCTCGGTGATGTGGTATGTGCTTGCCTGAGCTATTCAGAAATGTCCATGCTCGGCTGAGATTAATAATTGGTAGGTAGCAACTACAACATTATTTGCATGAGAAAATTGTGCTTTTCAGAGTTTCTCGTGGAAGTAATAAATGGTAATATTTGAGGAAGAATTCTCGCTTGCAGATCTCAAATATAACCAGTGCTTAACAATGTTTTTATATCATATTTTGGTTTGAAGCTTGTTTAAAATGACTCCAACTTGCATGTAACTGAACTGGAGCCGCAAGTGCTCAAAGTTAAACAGGGATGTTTAAATTTCATAAACATTCACGAAGCTTATAATAAGTTTCATATTTCTTTGTTTCCAATCTGGTATGAATAGCAACTGTCACATTTGTAATTATGGTACTGAAGATTTCCAAAATGCCCTTTTCTTGTCCTTTAGTACTTGAATACAGCCTTCATCCCTCTTCGGTTTTGATGTTATAACATAAGAAAATTGTCTGAAAGATTGCTGTGTTTTAAGGCACTTTCTAAAGTGCTGCTAGTTTGTTTTTTTTAAAATCATTTTAAAGAAATGACAGCTTGATGTTCTATGTATATCACTTCTTCCATCACTACTGTGTCAGCCTGAGTCAGTTTATTTACCAACGCAGTTACAAGGATTTTTTATTTTGTAGCCTGCAAGGTCAAATGCGTTGGTGGAAGCCAAGCTATGATACAGCACCCTCCTTTTTCTTTTGGATTAGTGCGAGTAAACTTTTTTGGATGCAAAGTTTGCTGTTTCTTCATGCTGTTTCAGGTAGGGATGAAAAAGCAGCCTTCTTTGAGATCAAGTTATTAAACATAAAGCAAATTATTCCAGTGGTCCGTGACTGTGGAGCTGGTGGCTCGACTGGTACTCTTAGCAATTTCTACAAATTATGTGTGAAACCCAACAGAAAGGTGTCTATTGGCTTTGATTAACCACAAGCTTGAAAGTGTCTTTAAGCAGTAAGTAGGGAAATAGATTAAGAAAGAATGGGTTTGGCTGTGTCCATGTGATGCGACTGCTCCCGTCTAATGTGGCATCTGGGAAAATGAGGATTTATGATTTGCTGCTCCTGAAAACAAAGTTGATTTGCAAAAGGCATGATTAAATCCTAGTAAAGCTTTTGGAAATATGTGGTGTGACTCACCGAACAAAATAACCTTCATTATTAAATGTTAATTGACTGGGGAAAAGAAAGAGACATTGATAAACAACTAATGGTAGAGAAATTTGACTTGGTCTAAACAATTGGCCAAACCTTTACCTGATCAGAGACCTTCATGGTGGAGTTTGCTAAGCCCTTAACATTTTAAATGGGACTTGAAGAATTTAACATTTTGCAAGATTAGTTAGTTAAGGTTTAATACATCTTGAAACGGCATTGTTAGTCATTTAACAAGAAGGAACATGATTTTCATTCTTGTTCTATACTCTTCAGATTGTGAATTGCTATATAAACTCCTTTCATAGCTCAGTAGAACAGCTCGGAATTACAGCGTAGATTTAAAGTGCAATCTGTGCTAAATGAATGCCAATTAACAACACTCTTAGTCTGTTCTCATTTTTCTCCTTCGTATTAACAAGAGGTTAAATTTACCGCAGTCTGCATATTACATTTTCTTATACATGGCTAGCATACTTAACAAAACTGTTTTGTTCTATATAAGTTTTTTCCATGATGGTTTTGACTTTAATGATCACTGGGGTTGTGCTATCTGAAAGTGATTTCATGTTTTAATCACATTTTTAAAGCGACGTCCAATGCTGAAGTTACAAATCTTATTTCTAATTCATGGTCAAAAGTTAAAACAGATGAGACAAGCTTTAAGAGATGCTATATGGCTGTAATTTCATTATGGCCTTCTGCCCAGGAAGTATAAAGTTCCAGGAAAAAAAAGATTACCGAATTCACTCACAGTTTGTGAAGATTTACACAAAGACATTCTAGACAGGCAACGTACTCTACTTTTTGGCTTTGATATGTGAGGCTATGAAGCAGCTCAATAGTAGAGGGATCTCCTTCCAGCCCAACAGACAAGTCTGTAGCCATGAGCTGAGCTGAACTGGGAGATGATACAGACCCCAATGTGCTGTTGCTGGACCTTTCTCCATCTGGGTCCTCAGATGCCAGATGTGCCCTGGATGGGATTGTAACAATCTAATTCCATTTGTGAGAAATGAAGGAGAGTAGAAAAGTAATGAATTAATGGTCAAGAGGATAGTGAGTTAAATGCATGCAGCAAATGCATCCTGGAATATTCTGGTATTTCAAAACCAGGTTGTTTATGTAGTTGAGCTCGAGTGCACAGGATGATTTAGAGAAGAAATAGTGATGCTTGAGTAATTCTGAGCTGCTTTACTCAACAAGAGAGTTATGAATGCTCATTGCATTTCTATGGGTTATTTCTTTTTCTCTCTGCTTTCCAGCCTTTTTGTCTCGATTATTCCCTTTTTAATTAACCCCTTTTGCTGCACATTCACTGAACATTGAATCTCCTCCTATATTGACTATATATGGGCATATAAGCATAATATGGACTATTTAAGCATATATTTTCATGAGATGAATCTGCATCTCACAGAAATTAACTCTTTATCCTCTGGGAATTTGGAAAAAAATATGCAACCGTTCATGTATTTTTATCTTTAAAAACTGTATCTAAGTCTATAATAATTCTGTGAACCAATATCAGATCATTTAAACACTAATGTAGTTAAGCAACAGATGGAGTATAACCATTAATGATAAACAAGAAAGAGAAAAAAAGTGGATACATTCAATGCACAACATCCCATTTCATTCTTTCCTATATAATTCCCTACTTATAAAGCTAGCAGAAATGAAGGAATAATTTGGCTTATTAATATAATGAAGATCAATGCAATCTCTGAACACAAGGTTGAAAGAACAACATAATTATCCTTCATTTGTTGATGCAAGGAGTAGACTGATTTCAATTAGCATTTGAAATTGGGAAGTAGCTGAAGAGAAGCCACTAGCTTTCCTTGTAGCTGAAATTCATTCAATATGATTATTTTCCTTGCTCATAATTGTTGATAACATTAGTTAGTCTAATGAGTAACAATAGCGTGTCAATGATTAATGTGTTAAATTCAAATGGAAAAATACAGAAAACCTGTAGAAGAGCAGATGGTAATACTCGAATCCCTTCAAACGCACAAACTTGAATTTTTCCCAGAGCGTCTCAGACAAAGATTCAGGGCTTTTGAGAAGGAAAAAGCAGAAACAGTGACTTGGGCTCAAGTTGAAGATGGTGAAGAGCAACACCTTGATGGCCAACGCATCACTAATATCTTCTTTTGTCTTGAAAAGAGTCGTATCTGCTGCTGAATACCCAAAAATGCAAAGTGGGCACTGATGTCCCAGGCAGGTGGGGCTCTGGGTCTGCCATGCTTCCCACCCCCTGCCCATCTCTTCTTTTCATGTGGGTCATATTGTTGGGTCCTGAAGGAGAGAACTTGCAGTGGAGAGCCAGAAAATAAACTTCTCTCTTTTCCTCTTTGTCTTTTACTTGGCTTTTGATGTTTTTGTTGACACAAATCAGCTCCTGAATGCCATCCCACACAGTAACTGGAACTGTGTGTATCTCCCATTAGATTTGGCACTGATTTGCCAAATTCCATGTGCACTTATCCTTTTTACCATGACAGGTTTTCAGAATTAAAAGTACTCTTGGGGGGGATGGATGTTCCATACTGGAGCACTTTAGGAGATGTAAAAAACTAGTTCTTGAGTTTTCAGTTTCTGGGAGGCAGTGTTTAATGTCTCGGGATCTGTGCTGTGGTTTCAAGGAGACTGCATGGAGGTTGGTTTATTTTCTTTCTTGTTTTCCCTGCAGGAACCAGAAAGCTCCAAGTTGAAAGCAGCTGAAATGAAAGAACAGCTCTGACTCATTTGCCGAACTGATCAAGATACGGTAGGAGACATCTTCCCAAGTGTGGCTATTTACTATCTCTTGTTACAGGCTTTTCAAAAGATATATGGAGATTTAGCAAAGCCTTGGCAATGCAAAAGAGACTTTAACTCATCCAGGCCTTTGTGTCCCAATATTTACCATATCATGACTATTGTTTATTTGTTTCTAAATGTTTATGTCTTTGTTTCATTTTTCTCCCAAGGAAAAGTGAGTGCTCCAGTGTTTTTTCAGAACAATTCACTAATGTGTTTCCTGCTACTTGCCTTCTATTTCTTTCTCATTGGTTTGACAAGTATGGGAATATAACACTGCTCACTGACCTTACTGCTACCCAGCCACTTAAAATTTGTCCAAGGGTACATTAACTGAAAGTAACAACATTAATGGTATTAATTTTTATAATCCTAACGTAGTACAAATGCTGTTAATTACTCTTATTATCTTGTCTTTTCCTACTTAATTGATTGTAACTGAAAGGCACACTGTATCCTATCTGCAATTTTTTCTATCTCATCTTCAGTTGTTGAGGAGACAATGGTCATATTTCAAATTGATTTGAAACAATCATTGGCCATTTTTTCGGTCACAGGCTTTCACAATGGAATAGTTTAGAGTAGTTTGCTGCTCCTACTGGATTTTGCTGCTCTTACAAGTAGCTCTTGTATCTACATCCTTAAATATTGTTCACAATATGTGTTTTAATGATATTTTCTGTGTTCCTCCCCCCACTATTTTTCATTAATGGTGCCCAAATCCAAGAATTACTTGCTAGAAACTTTCTTCTGTTGGCAGAGCATCTCTACAATATATACAGAGTTAGTATTTCATGATTACATATTGACGGTGCTACCTGTATATGGGATTTCTTCTGTGGGACAACACTCTTTATCTTGCAAAAGCTCATTTTGTTTTATTTTCCTGTAGTCTGATCAAAGCAACTTCTTAATGTTTTCCTGGTAAATTAGCACTATGAAATTGCTGCTAACAGTATCAGCCAATTAGCAACTCTTTAATCTCCCATATTGTTTGTCAAGGCGGTGTGACAGAATGACAGGCTAATACTAATTAGCTGGCTTCTGCGTAAGAAAACTGCTGTTGGTTGACAAATATTTTAAGTTGAAGTAGTAAGGACCTGGAAGTCTGGAGCCAGACTAGTTCATGCAAAAATACATCAAAGAGGACTGAATGGCTCAGGTAATTGGTAATGGGAAGGAGAACCCTTCACCTTTTTGTAATAAATCAGAAAACTTATTGAGTGGAAGGGCTGCAGTAACTTTCAAAAGCTTTAAATGAGTGTAGAGTTCAAAGTACAGGTTCATGAACCTTACTCTATGTTAGCTGAAGTTGGGCTTATATAGGTTGCTGGTATTTACTCAGCTTGAAAAGCAACTAACCTGCGTGCGTGCACCTGGCCTCCCTTGCCACCCATTTAGGGATGACATCTCCCTTTAAAACTCTTTGTCTCTGTGTAAAATCCCATGTCTGAAAAGAAGAAAGATTCAGGAGCATCAAGAAGAGAGGGGGGAACTATAGAGTTTTCCTCTAAAGATGTTCTTCAAAGCTTCAGATAAGCTTAAGTCAACTTGTGGCCAGTATGCCATGAGAAGATGGCTTTGTTCAGGCTGTGGATCTATCATAGCGTGAAGTCTGCAATGTTTTAACAGATGATCCTTGCACTATTCATTTTGGTGAAATGAGAGGTTCAAGGAAGGAATTAAAGAAGTTTTTGCTGTTGGTTGGGAAGGAGGAATTGTCAAGTGCTTTGGAGCTCAAGACCAAGAAAATAAAATTCTAGATGTAAGATGGTTTATGCCCTAAAGTGATACTTCTTCCTGAGCTCAGGGAGAGATGCTTAACTAGCTGACTTTGGAGAGGCTGATGGTCCTCCTGTGCTGAGCAGACCTCCTGCAATACAGAGGAGCATCAGACAAGGCTGCAGCAATGGATTTTTTTGTTGAAGTCACAATAACCTGCTGCCTAATTGATGTTAGTAATTTACTGTATTAAACCCTTGTTGGACCTGATTTAGATATAAAGTTTACCAAGGTAGTAAAAAGGAAACATGGCTTTGTTTTACAGTGAACACTAAGCACAAACTATATATGTAATATGTTAACAGACTGACAGCTTCTGTGATACTGGGAGGTAGTAACTCAATCTGCATTCAAGAAGGCAACACTCAATGAGTTGAACGAAAGTATTCAACAAGAGTTGGAAAACAAACGTCGATATTTTGTATTTGCATGGCAACCAAATTCCTTTAATCATCTTTTTGAGGTGAAATACAGCAAACTCAATGCTGTTGAGCTTTAGTATTTTCAGTTATTTTCAAACCTGAACTCCCCAGTAAAAAATTAGAAACGAATGAGAACAAAATGATAGAAAATAGTTACTGAAAACCTTGCAAAGCTAATTCAGTGAATTTCAAACTTCTTTATGTACTAGCACTGCAGATTTAATATTTGGAATAAAAAAAAATGCCTTAACTGGTAAATAAAATAATTATCATTTTGAATCCCTAGTGAAAAAGGAGGTGTTTTTATGTGTTGAACTGTTGTGAGGGTGCAGTTGAAATGCTGCAGTCTCAGCAAAGCACTCCAGTTCTGGAAGGGCATGGGAAAGCCAGAAGGTATTCACAGAAGAGCAACAAAAATGATTAACAGACTAGAGAGATTGATGACTTGATGCATGAAGAAATATTAAGGGAGCTAAATATGTATTGCTTGACCATGTAAATGATAGACGCAGAAAATTCAAGGAGCTTTCTTGAATTGATGATTGATTAGGTGAAATGAATGAAGTGGATGAAAAGAATTATTACCTGCTGAGTAGCAGGAACAATGATTTTGGATGAGATCAGCAGTATGTGACCAGTATCTCAGCTTTGGCAGTGGGCGGTAGCTGATGCTCACAGAAAAATTGTAAAGAAATCTCAGTTGGGTAATTACAGATTTGTTTGGGTAAGGAGAAAACTTTGTATGGTTGCTTTAAGTCTATGAAGAAAATGGATGGGAAGCTGAAAAGTACTTATGTCAAAAGTAACTGGTTAACTTTTACTGAGCGCTTAAAAGAGTTAATGAGAAAAGGTGCTGCGAAAGTACTATGTATTGCACTGTCAAATGAAACTGTAAAAGACCTGATAATCTGTACAGCCACTGAATCCCTAGTTAATTCACCAGGAATATGGAGTACATGTCTATCTGGCAGGGATTTTTCAGTTTCCCCCGCTGTGACACTGTGTACACAGCGATGACATATTTGGGATAGCAACTGCTGAAAATTTGCTGTAAAATAGCCTAGTAGGCACACTATAAAATTCCAAGTCAAACCATGGCCCTAGCCCAGCGTTGTTTGACGTTCACACCAGAATGGATTTCGGTTGCCAAACTTTCAGTTTCTTTGCAGGCTGTCGTTAAATTGTGACATTTGGATCCTTCGAAGCCAACATCAAAACTCCTGGTGATTTAACTGAGGATAATTTTTCACTTAAAATGAATGAGAATTTGCTCGAATGAAAAGTGAGTAGAAATCCAAGGAGCTCAAGGATTTTCCACTCTGGGCTGTGAACATTTTATTGAAGGTGTTGCGCACAAGTGCCCTTGAGCTCAGGAGAGCAGAGATAAACCTCTGACATATTAATGCAGCTGTCTTGGGTCAGCTCATCAGTGTTGATGCATAAGGTTATTTGGATGATGATATATTAATGCTTAAGATCTTGAAATGTTGTTGTTGTTGTTTCTTTTTGTTGTTTCTCCCCCTGTCCCTTTGGAAGACACAGCGTGGGGTCATAAAGGGCTCAGGACCTTGAGATGTGATTTTCTCCTCTTCCTCTGTCTTTAGGGATCTGGTCCCTGTTTTGATGTAGTCCTCACCCTCCCTTCTGATGACCCTTGTAGTGTCAAGGTCTCCTGGTATTGCTGGAGAAGTACCTAGAGATGCTGTTGGCATCCACCTCCATACAGTGGTAAACCCAAGTCCCATTGTTTATTGACTGAATTACTGGAGGAATTCATAACTAAATCCAGTTCTTAGCTGGAGGCACATTAGAACTATGTTGTATTCTTTCCTTGTTTTCTTTCCCTTGTGGATAATCTGAAAGTGCATAAAATTAGAAGCATAATGTAAAATATGTCCAGTAAACGGCCATCAGGTTATTCAGTGTTCTTCTTCAGTTTTTGCTCTCTATTTTCAATCAATCACACACCGTAATAGGCTATTTGTCACCATAGATATCTGTATATATGAAAGATAAGTAGGTGCTGAAATATATGCTTTTAACAATGTTCTGAGCATTGCCAGTGATATATTATTTTCTTTTATCTCTTCTGTACGTCTCTGTATCAGGGGAGTGTCATTGGGTGTATCCCAGTGGAACAGAATGGGTTTTAATCAACAGCTGAGAAAATGAGATATTATACTAGGACAAGAATAGCTGCTTGATAGAAACTTCTCTTTAAAAGTAGAATTCTCAGCGTTCTGTTTTTGTTGCCATTGTCAAGTACTGAATAAAAATGACACTAAAAAAATAATCGAACTTTGGTTATTTTCCTCGGGACATAAAATGCAGGATTCACACCAGCAAACATGAGGCTTCTTGGTGCACCCATGGAGGTGCAAATAGGAATGAATACCCTAAAAGTGTTGTAAGCTATAAAGGTGTAAAAGGAGTGTAAGATCTACTGAACAGTCTGTGTCAATATTATGGTTTTTGGGAGGACGGTATTTTACCAGAAATGTCCTTGTAAAAAACTCTGAAGGAAGTGTTCAGTGTTCTGAAACCATAAACACCTCAGCCCTGATTTGGAGAAATCACTGGTGAAATTAGGCTGTGGTGTCAGTTGTGGATTAAAGGGTAAAAAACCAAACAAAACCAAAAAAATCCCAATGAACCAAAACAGAAATGAAATATTCAGATTTTATTTGATGTTTTCCTGTATTCAGGAAGAGTAATAAGTATACTCCAGTCATAATTGGTGTTACGAGTTCAGACGAACACAAAGACAGACCTACCTCACTCAGCTCCAGAGAAAACGGGGTATTTATTCCTCCAGCTCTTTATTTTCTCCTATTTCTATGAGGATGAGAGGTTTCCGGCTGACACAGAAATGTGCGAGTGGCTCAGAAAGGTGTCTCGGTAGTTGAATTTGACTCTGGACACCTCTCTTTCACTGTCATTGCGGCACTCTTCACAAGACCAGCGAACTCACTTCTTTTCCCCCTTGTGTAGTAGGTAGAACAAAAGCAGTGAACAGACTCCAGAATACAATGGCTGAATTTTGTTTACCTCCTTGTGAGAGGCAGAAAAGCTTCAAGTGATTCTGTTTGCTCCTGATAAGTGTGTGAAGGTTTAGATGTGTGAACGCAAAAACCCTGGGTTTGGATCCCAGAAGGATGTGCTCTTTTTCTGAAGAATAATACACCTTTTCCACAAAGGATGTTGAAAATGTCAGTATTTTTGAGGTGGTACTCGAGTGTGGCAAGAACCCTCCATAACACAGGTTAAACTCAAGGACAGTAGCTTCTGGTTTAGACGTAGTTTTAAATTCAGTATTTGGTCTGGTCTCCTCCTGGCACAACTTGTTAGATTATTTGCATTTCTTTTTCTTACCCAGATGTTTTTAACAATATCCTTGAGCTGTTTTCCTCTTGCTAACTGTCCAATACTTTCGGCTGCCTCCTGGCTGTGGAAGGAAACTTTTCCTTTTTAATTAAATCATTGAGATTGTAACTGAAGGCTATGAGCTCAGAAATAATTTGTTTGCCTGGGATTGTAGATCATGGCAAGTATGACAAAAGCTTAAGCAGGTTATTAGAGATTTGAGCCTTTTCTTTTTTTGCATTCCCGGGAAGCTGAGAGAAATTATTCTTTAGGAGGTGAACGCTTTTGGTGCCCAGTGGTGCGATGTAATAGATGTAAGAGCAGTTTGCACTTTGGTTTGGGGCGGTGGGACTGGATTGAGTCTTTAGCTGAGGGTTTTTACTGTCGTGTCCCTGGGAGTCAGCACAGCACCCAGCTGCAGCATCCCCTATGCTTAATGTACGTAGCACAACAAATCCTGAGGCTAACAGCAGTTTAACGAAGAAATCAAAAACATTTTCAAGCCTAACAACATCATATCTTTAATTTCAACAGCTTTGGGTAACTGACTGTCTCTTTTTAAACTTAATTCAGCTTTATCCTTATTAGTTGCTGTGAGTTCTATCTCACTGAAAGGAATACAGGCAATAAAATAAATAGTGGTTTAGATGGTAGATTGTCCTAACAGTATCTCAGACTGGAAGTGTTTCATAGCAGTTCATGTATCATTCAAAGATTCTGTTTCTCGTAAAGCAACCTTTTTCCATTTCCTAATGTGATGAATGGTATAGGAGTGGTATAATGTAATCTGAATGTTTAATTCAAAACAGATTACTCCTCTATCTAATCAGCACCCAGGAGCATGTAAATCAGTGCACACCTGAAATTAATTGCATTTGAATGGAAATGTATGTGCTCTAGAGAAACTTCTCTATTATGAGGGAAGCGTGATAAGCACTAACAGAAAAACAAAGAACAAGTTTCCAGGTAAGATTTACTGGTTTATCTGAAGATAATTTTATGAAGCTCATGAATACATATTTACTTATAATTCAGTAGAAATTATGACAAGCTGATAACACACCAGCCCAGAACATGGAGTGAAAAATCAAGCAGTCACTTTTTGACTGCGTTTGGCAGAATCTTTCCATTTCTGGTGCCCAGATAGTCGAGCAGAAAAGTTGGTTGACCGGGTAGGTTTGAGACCTGTCTGGTGAGGTCCCACTTTTGGATCTTCATATCTCTGGGGGTACCAGGACACTGGGTGTCTCACACCTGCCCCATCACTTGTGGTTTTTGGGTGTGCAGGATATGGACCTTTATTTGCTTCCAGGGCAGAGATCTCATTTACAGTCCCAGTGGGCGACTGCTGACAGTAGAGAAAAACTGCTGCGCGGGAGATGCTCTCATGCATTTCTAGTCAGTTTTCTATATGTGCTGGAGTTTTTTAAGCCACAGCAATCCACAAATATAATAATTTTTAAAAAGTCCTTCAATATGTTCACTTCCTCAAAATAGTGACTTACTTTCTAACTTTCTTACCAGGCTGCTGGACTTCCAAATACCTTCAAATTCAGGAAAAAGGAGCAACTTGCCAGACAGCAGATTTGCATAAAAAGGTGTAGCGTTTATAGTGGAATTAACAGTGTCAGCGGCTTGAGAAAGTGATTGATGTCCTGGTGTTTGCTAAGGAGGAGCTCGGTTATTGGGGAGGCTGAGCAGCCCTTCTGCTCCACTGGGTGCTGGGAAGGTGAGAGCTGGAGCAGTGTTAGACACCTTACACCAGGCTTGAGCGTCTTGTTTTAATAAAGAAGTGAATGAACTGGAGAGTTTGGAAGAGAAACACAAGAATGATCAAGCTCTGGAAACCATGACCTGTGATGAGAAGTTTAAGTGACTTGGGGCTGGTGGAAAAGAAGTCTGAAGCAAAATGTTATAACAATCTTGAAACCTGAGGTAGAATATTGTAAGGATCCTCAATTACATGAAGTAGGCTGCTTTTTACATCACAGGCCAATAGACAAGCTGCTTACTGTTGAGGAGATGGCAGGGACTGCAGTTACTTAGAAATAAGTCTGCTACCTGGAAAAATGTTGAAATAGTAAGGTTAGTGACACAATGGCCCAATTCCAAAAGCAAGTTCATTAATAAGTCCTGACAGCTTGGTGGCCACCACCAATCCTTGATCTTGCTTAACTAAACCGAAGGTTTGGTAAGTTTAGGTTGAATGTGAGTTACCCTTCTTCTGGACTCAGAGCCGTGGTTAATATTGCAAGTACAGCTGCTGCAGTTTTGCTCCTTTGTGGCTGGTGGGCTTCCATCATTAACTTTATTAGCTGTTGTTTGGCTTAATTTGGTTAAAGTCTGGGGCTTTGGTTGCTGATCTCACACAAAACCAAGGAGCACATCTCTGCAGCTCTCTCCTTGATGGATATGCTAATTTGGGGGCAGACCTACCTCCCACCCATTAGAAAGAATCCTACTCATTTTAATGGGGCTGGGTCAGACCACACACAAGATGCTTTTGTGTTGTTAAGACACCCCGTATGTATTGCGGACATGTAAGATTGCTGTGTGCTAAGCTTGGAAACCACGTGGACAAATGCAGAATGGAGATGAACTGAGCTGGTAGGGTCTGACGAGACATAACTGAGCATGGCAGCAGTCAGAAAAAATTACTAACGAAGGTTAGAAAATAAATTGCTAGTGTCACCTGCCCTGTTGTGAAGGGCTTCATTACCTAGCAGGGCTTTGCCCCGGTTCCTTCCAGCCAGGTGACAGCGTAAAGCGTCGCTTTTAAACACAGCCAAGCCAGTGTGTGATTACAGGTAGCAGAGTCCTGCCAGGTCCCCGAGAGCCAAAGCTCTTCAGCACTGAATATACTGAACCAGCAGCAACATCCATTTCACCCTTCACAGAGTTCATCATTACTGTACGTGTATTCCCTCAGCAGGAGACAATAGCAGCCAAAAGTGAAATAATTGTTTCTCCTTGTAGAGGAATGCTCCAAGGAAAAGCCCCAGGGACTATTCTAAGCAAGTCCAATTTTTTCAACCATATCTAGAAAGAGAACTACCATCTGCTTTTGTCACATCATTTACACAACGCTTAACCAGAGACAGAGCATAATACAACCTGCTGCCCCCCTCCTGGGAAATGGTGCCTCTTAAAGAGGATTGGTGACCCCACCAGTCCAATTTGGCTTGAAATTATTGCTCTGATATTGGAAATTCTCTGTACAGGGAAGCAATGTACAATGGCTTAAGTAGCAGAAATTACTTCTTTTTTGTTCAATTCTTGTGGTTTTTTTCTTTCTGTGTGTGTTGCTTTACTTTTTCCTCTTTCTCTCTCTTATCTAAAAGTACGTTTGATTTAATAGAGGGCACATGTGGCACGCGTAAGTAAAGAAAATGGAAGTAAAGCTGAGTTATAGCATTTTGTGACTTCGGATAGCGATATAGTATCTTTTATCATACGTTACGTGTTAAAAGATACTTTTAAAATAATTGACTTTATTGCGAACTGTACAAATCCTCTAACGGACAGCAAAATCCAGACTGCTGGGCAAGAGATTTAAGTAGGACATTTAAATTGGTTATACCTGCCTACAGGACAGAAAGGTGGAAAGAAAAAATAGCAGAAAGGCAATGGAAGATAGCAGAAGAGATCGAGACTGTGCACTGATCGATGGTGAATATCTTGTAAGAATCCAGGTATAAAACATACATACATCCTAGCCTGTTATCTCACTTAACATGCAGAAAGATTTGCCTACAAATGTGCAGCTGCCACCAACTGTTTCTGTGACAAATAAGTTGTATTAGAGCTGGCTCACAGAAACTGTGCACTCATGTATTTCATGCGGCTTCTGTGGTTTATGATGAGAAAAGTGGGGCCAGCTGAAAAGGCAGTGGAAAAGTCACTTCAGCTGCCAATGCCATGTGGAAACTGGTGCAAAATGGTCAAAATTTTGACAGTGATGCACACAAAATTATAACAGCTTGTAGCTGAAATAGCCAGAAGTCCTCTGTGGACACTTGGTCTGAGAAATAATGTCAGAAATTGGGGATCTGTGTCGGTTTTCTAGACCAGAGTGGTGTGTTATCCTGCATATACCGCAGGTTCATCTTGTGGAATTGTTTGGTCTCATAAACCCAACGCAACTCTTCTTGACTTCTGTATCAATTTATGCGTAGCGTCGCTATTTTTTGGTGGTTACTGTATTGGTGCATGCAATAATATTTGGTCAGTACTGCCCAAAGTCAGCAGCCTTGGTCGGGTATTCAGCTGGTCCGACTTTCCAAGGTGCTTTCTCAAAACATCATCGCTGTACAAGCAAGGGTCAGAGTGCGGTTGTGTTCCTTGTGCCTCCATCAGCTGGCACGCTGAAATAAGTTAGCTCAAACTTATTTTTCTGAGTTTTTCATCTTCCTCAGACTTCTGAAGCGATGGCTGGAGCCCCAGGCTTGAAAATTCGCTGGAGTTCTTTAGGCAAACCAGTTTACCATTTTTTATGAGAAGTTCTCCACCCAGACCCCAGGTGACACCGCTTGATCCTCACTGCTAAGTCCTAAGGGATTTCTTTGGGAAGCTCTTGTCAAGGTGTCTATTTCCAATCTCTTAACCTTTCATAGCACATTTTTTTTCTTAACAAAGCTGGAAAGAGAGGGGATCTTTTGAGTCTAAAGGTCACGAATCAAAGTTTTATCTTAACAGGTTTGTCATTCCTTTGTTGAGATTTTATTTAGCAAAAGTCATTGCCAGTCTTAGCCTTATGTAGGAAAGAAAGAACCAGGGCAGTGTAATTACAGCACACGTTGCCAAATGACTCTTTAATTAGGAAGTGTTTTTTTTTCCATTCCTGTAACCTCTGGCATTCGGGGCTGGCGAGCAGCCAAGGGAAAGCGGCATATGGAGAAGAATGTGGTGGTCATGAGAGGTAAGATTAAGTGTCCAGTCAAAACAAGTCAAAACGATAAGGTTAGCATATGCCATTCCTTCCTCCCCTCGCCTTGTGCCCGGGGAAGCAGCTCTGGAGAGGAAGAGCCACCAGCTATTCATAAACAACACGGGCCTGATTCCAGTGTATTAAGAAGTGTTCAGTCAGATAATTACCCTTAATTATTAATCCTTTTTTTCCGGAGTAGCTTAGGTGGCAATGGTGCAGAAAAAAGCAAGTCGTCGGGTATTTGCAATCTGCCGCGTTGCTCACAACCTGCTGAGCACTGGTGTTCGGCACCTGGTGATTCAGCTCTTCTGTGTTTACCAAAGACTGACAGAAAAAACAGCTGTTTTATAGAAATTTTTTACTTTCTTCTTATTTTCCTAGTCATTTATTTTAATGTACAATCAGGCTTGATATGCCCTGGGGGTGCAAGTCTTTTAACAGTCCCTACGGTCTCATACGCCATCTGAATTTTACCGCAGCTTCACTGATAAATTGCAACCTGCTTTTTAAAAAAGTTTTTGTTTTAAGATCTACCAGACCGATGAGTCAGTAAGTTTCTGCAGCTCTAAGAAATAAATTGCAGATTAGTTTTAAACAAATGTTTCTTCAACGAGTTTTAAACACTTTTCTTCAACGCCTGGTGTGCAATAGCAGGAGGTGAATATTAGGATTGTCATTAAAATGCTTGGAAGGAGACTACCTTCTTAGATGTAGGTGGGACTTACTGTCTTGCTAAAGGTCGTATACACCTTGATTTTCCATCCTCTGGGGACTTTCACCCTGCTTTATCATTGGTGCTTGAGTTTGGAACCTACCGCATCGCTCCTGGGTACCACCATGTGCTCAGCCTAACGCTGATGCTGGAATCTGCTCCTGCCGAGCCTGTGGTTCCGCTGCAGCATTGGCTGGTTTTAGGTTTTATACCCTGGTAATCCCCATTGTACCCAAAATGTGCTGCAGAGACTGTGATCAACACCTGTCCTTGGCTGTTTGTTTCCCTGGGTGAGGGTTTTTTATGGGGAGGAATTTGGCTGCCCCAGGGTGTGGGTCTCTGAATCACCACAATGTACACCCTGGGATGGCAGCAGCCAACAGATAAACCGACCTTAGCAAAGTCTGCTGAATGTTTTTCCAATGATGCTACAGCACAGAAGCATTTTTGTTGGAGTGTTTTATTTTGTACAGGATGCTCAGAGATACCTAGTTATATTTTGCTGGCTTTTGACAAAGACATCAGTGAAAAATTGAGGTTTGCTTAACTTTTTAGCTTTCCCTCCAGTGTCTTTTACAAGGTTTTATCTAAGTTTTGACTACAGCATCCTAAACATACCAAAGACTTTGCTTCATGCTAATTCACTGGTAGAAAATCATGTTTTTTAAGCAGTGTCATTCTTCATCATTTTATTAAAGCCTGAAGGCTGCATTAAGTTTTGAATACATGATGAAAATCCTGACTGGTGGGATTCGTGTGCAGGTTTGGATTTCATAAGAAGACATCAAGTTTGTATGTGGAATTTGTTAGTCACTTTAGACCCTGATTCTGCAAAGACAACTATGTATATTTAAATATAAGCGTGCGAGTCTCAATGCTGCATTGATTCCTTACAAAAGGAAGCATATGCATGTTTGCAGAGTTGAGGTTTTTAGGTTATTTTCCTTACTACTAATAAAAATACAGTTTTATTTTTTAAAAGGGGGGAAAATGAGGCCAGGCATTCCTGACTGTGATGGCGTTGGGTGCTGCTTTCTCCCTCATTCAGCCACCAAAATCAGGGAGGGACCCAAACCAGGAACAAGGGCTGGTGCTACAAGGAAAACCATCTCCCAAAGCCAATGGGTTGGGTAACCGTGCTCTGAGAAACACAGGAATTAATTAACAAGCTAGGATTAATGAAGCAAGCTGATGAGAGTGGGCCTTGTTTATTGGATAGTTTATAACAAACTCTATAAATAAGCTCTTCATGGCAGGGATCACTCCTTGTTCTGTTTGAGAAGTGGAGCCCGCTCTCAGTTCCCTTCTAGATATTTCTGTAAATCAGTGTATAATATAGAAATTGTTGTGTTAGAAATAAAATAAGCAGATGAATTTTCCCCATTCTTCGCTCTTCTCTTGCGTATATTATTTTAAATTTTATTTAGGGACGTTGCAGAGAAGAAAACTTTATGTTAATGGTGGTGGCTTAGCCACAATGGCAGCAGGGCATGATCCTTGCAGGAGGCTTCTTATTATTTTTCTTGGTGGTTTACATTTTCTTCTTCCCGCTTTGCATTTAATTTTTCCTGTATATTTTCCCCTTTTCATTTTTCCTTTCTTTTCTCAGAAAATGATTTCCTATTTTACAGTAGCAGCCATCTGACAAAAACAAAGTGCGTGGCGCATCAAAGATGTAGGTTGTCCCTTCAGTTTTAAAAAGCAAGTGAAAAGCGGAGTTCTTTCATTTCTTCCCTCTCTTCCTCGTCTGCTTAGCTGAGATGGGATCAAACAACGATGTTTTACGAGTGATAGAACAAACTACATGCACGTCTCGCAGCATCCCAGCTGTAGAGACTGATTCAATGGTTTTAGAGGCTATTTAATTATGTCAGCACTCAGCACATTTAAAAATGCTCCAGATGTGCTCTTGCAATGAGATTGCTTGCAGAATCAGCTTTAAATTATAGTTCTTTCTGGAAGCCAAATGCTTCTAGCGGTATAACTCTCCTTAATGAAAATTATTTTCATAAGCCAGAGAGAAAATAGTGGATTTTAAATACCAGTTGAATGACAATATTTTCTGAGTTTTCATCCAATAGGATATTCACACGAAGCACACATGTAGGCCTGCTATTACCTTTAATATATTATCCCAGAGTATGAAAAACAGAGCACATCACAATGTCATGGAGTTTGTATTTGAATAACATTTAGTTAATAACAGAATTGTACTTGCCAAGGTTTGAACATCTCATAAAGATGAGGTACATACAGTGGTTTGTTTTATTAGTCTAAGCTACAATTTGAGCAGTAAAGTTGGGAAATTGGACTTTTTGGGGTAGGCTGAACTTTAACCTTTTCATTTTCTGTCATTTTTAATGTCTTTCACTGACTTTGTTGCAGTTTGACCCAGGCCTTGTAGTGCTTGTCCCCTGGTTCTGTTGAAGGAAAATTGCTGCCGCGTGCCTCAGTGGACTGGAGGGTGTTCTGTGCTCTGGTG
Organism: Patagioenas fasciata; assembly: GCF_037038585.1. Classification (NCBI taxonomy): domain Eukaryota; kingdom Metazoa; phylum Chordata; class Aves; order Columbiformes; family Columbidae; genus Patagioenas; species Patagioenas fasciata. Next base: position 29,306,570 of record NC_092528.1, on the reverse strand, counting down.
TTTGTGTTTGCTGGTGGAGGAGCCAACCTCAATTTGCTACAGCACCTTTGGGCAAGCTGACAGGCAAAGACTGTTGTGGGGCTAGAAATTAAAGGTCATCATGGTCATCTCCATCATCACCTCTTATATAGGGATGGCGAGTCATGAAAGCGATATCTTGAACTTTAAGCACTGCCAGATATCAGATTGGCCATTTCTTGTCATATCGAAATTCGCAGTCTTAACTTTATACAAGGTTTAAAGGTTGGGCAATGTAGAATAAGTTGTTTCTGAATAAAATTGTTGATATTATTAAAGGCAAACAATTAAGGCCATCGTATATCAGTATTGCAAGCTTCTTCTTTGCTGCCATGGGTAGGAAACATTCTTGCTTAGGCAGTGCTTGGGAATGTGGGCTGTGAAGTGATGTGCAATGTCATTTGGGAATAAAAAAATCAAAATGAAACATTTCAGCATTTTTCAATTTCTTAAGTTCAGGATATCCCATTTTCAATTCTAGCCAAGTCTTTCAAGAGCTTCATCATCTCCCAAGGTGCATTTTTTTTTTTCTGTGAAGTGATATTTGAAAAATTCTTTAGCCCAGCTCTGTTATCCAAAGGTTTTCTCTCCCTCCTGGCCACCTCGTTCCTCTCGGTGCAAGGTAGAGCTGCAGCAGCAGTAGCGATGCTGGAGCCCAGCAGTGTTGGGGGTTACTGAATATACCAATCCTTTCATGCTTTTATTCCCATTTTGTGGCTCTGGGTCTCTGCTGGATTGCTGCCCTTCTGACTTGAATCTTCTTGAAAACTTATTCTTCTGCAAAGATGCTGGAATCACTTAACATTTCTATGGAAATGTGGAATTCATACAAAAAACATATATCTGCAGTTGAATACTGTAACAAGGCTGTTTTGTTGGGTGGTAGACTTCACTGATTAAACAAACTTTCTAACATTATTAGTGCTAGGGATGAAGGTCTGAAGGTGAAACATGTCTTGTTCTGTTTTTGCTTCTCTTCATATGTGCAGCTACAGGCAGGTGTTGACCAACTATCCTCAGTCCTCGTTACCTTTCCCCTGTCTCTCAAAATAATACTGAATAAAAGCTTTCCTGCAAAGGGTGCTATTTATATTTTAGACATCTTTATCACTGTTGCTTTCCTCCAGTCTTTCTTCAGCTCTTAACTTGCTTTCCTACAGCCCCCAGTGAGGAAGAGACCCCTTTGCATGGGAGCAAGTCATGGCAGTGCTGCAGTGACAAATTACAATTACATGTCATTTGTTATTATTATTATTTTGGCATTTGGGGCTGGAGTAAAAAGAGGAAGGGTGGCTTCCTTTCTGAAGCTGGGTTGCGTGCCCCTGGGGTTTGCAAAACCGATAAATAAGATGTCTTCATCAGTCAGTGTTTTCAATGAGGCTGCGAGTCGAATGATCCTGATGCTTTGGCATGTTTTCCTGGGGCAAGAACGGGTAGCGGGGCATTGGAGTAACAGTAATATCAGTGTGTTCAAGCAAAATGTGAGTACTGTGGGGGTGAAACCTGCAAGTGGTGCATTGCCAGGGTCTGACCTCAAGAAGATAAAAACTGGGAGATTTGCAGAGACGGAAACAGGAGCTGAACATCCCATTGCTGCGACCCTTTGGTGGGAGATAAGCGTTTAATTCCACGTGAGTAGGTCTTCCACTAGGAAGCCATTGGATAAATTCTATAACAAACATTAAAGTCACATGCAAATACTGGATATTTTACTTTCCTTCAGGTAATAAAGGTGTGATAGTTACACTGTGTGACCTGGTCTGTGTGTCAGCATCTCTAGGAAGCGGTGTAAGCTCACTAAGGACTGACAAGCTATAGAAGGGACCGAAGAAAAAAGGTATGTGTATGATATGTTCAGCTATCTTTGACTTGCTTAAAATATCTAAATTCTAAAGTAGAACAAAAGAAATCTACGAAAAGACAGGCTGACATCTTCCCCCACGTGCATATTCTCTATCTACAGGCTAAAATTGTCTCCAAGCTTCTCTTTTGTTCTGGCAGGTATATTTGTGGTCTCAAGTTCTGAAGATATGTCTTCATATTGGGTGGAAAATGAAGTTTGGTAAAGTTCTCTGAGCCAATAAACTCAAGGAGGAATAAGCCCGTATGAAACAGAAACAGTTGAGAATTTCCTCTGTGTGGCTGCAAATTGGAGCCTGTCATTTCGGTGAAGACTTGTAATTTTTGTGCATGATTAAAGATGCTCATCCCGTCTTTTTGAAGTCGCTTAAACTAATAAACTCTGCCTCTTACTTAAAGCACAAAACTGACAACATCAATTTTGAAGAACAGAGGAAGGAGCAAACTTGAGTTTTGCTAAGAAAATATTCTCTAGTGAAGAATCTCAAATGCCAAGTTGTAGCTTTAAGCAAATGCGAAGACCATATATGACCCTGTGGAAAACGTTCCTTAAAATGCTGGTGTTTAGAAACTGACTTTCAGATGTACTTAGGATTGACGCTGGGAGTTTTACTGTTACCATCAGTAGGAATAGATGTAGGTCAGTGCAGAGAGCCCATATGGAGCCTAATTGACCTCAATGGTTTCTGCACAGGAAGAATTGTGGCTTAGGAAGACGATAAACTGGTTGCAATTGGGACTGTTACCGTAATATGTTGCTTGTAGATACTTCTCAGATCTTTTTGGCACAAACAACATTTAAAATATTGCACAGAGAGCATAAAATAATCTCTAATTGAGAGTGCTTTCTGAAAATGCGGTACATATAATAGACGATTACTGGAAGAATAAAGATGTTTAAAATTATTTAAAGCAACTTTGCTTGAGAGAGATGCCTGTATGAATTGATGTTATAAAGTAAGTGGTATAAAATCTATTGCAGATAAATTGTAGCAACTTATGCCATAACATTTTTTGATTCTTTAAGTACTGTAAAAGCATTATAAGTATAAATAGGCTTACAGTTTTCCTGGATCATTCTTAATGTTTGAATAATCTGTTTTAGTGGGCACCAGCTATTTCTGAAGTGTGCCTGGCACAAGAACACGTAGCACAAATGGCTTTTCTTCTGCATCTAACAACAGCCATGGATTTTTCAGGTTGTTTTGCTGTTTGAATAATTAAATCTGGCCACGTAAACACAATTTCTCTTGCTATGACACTCAAGAATAACTTTTCATTGATTTCAGAGCCTTCCAGTGTGATAATTGTATAACAAGGAATGAAATATCTCTAACGGGAAGATGATAAGGAAATAAAACTTTGATTAATATGATTTTACAGCTACTCATCTCATGAAGGCAGCTCTACCAAAGGAACAGACCTCCAAGTCCATGGCAGAAATAGGGAAATTAAACTTAGTTTCCCACATTGCAGTCTTTTACAACAAGGTCTTTATTTTTGCCCAAAGCTTTGCTAAAGCCAGAAGAGTGATAACACAATGCCAAAGGCAGAGATTCCACATGCCATTTGGAACGCTAATTACTGCAAAGCTTATTTATATCCATGTTTCACCACAAGACTGGGTCCCTGACTCTGCAACACTGGCTGGCACCTCCCATGTGTTGCTGCTCAGACACATTTAAGTCCATCAGTTGGAGATTTAGCAGCTTTTCTGTCAGAGTGGCACATATTTAATAAGTCAGAATTTCCATAGGTGAAGCAACTTTGCATGGGAACTTGTTGAAATTGGGCACTTCAAGCTGCAATGATTATTGCATCATTTCAGGCATATAGGCTACAATAGAGCTCGGTTCCTGAAGCCAGAGTTCATGACCATGGGCACGTGCCTGTCCCCAGCACCCAAACAAATTGTAAAATGGTATCCAGAGTGTTATCTCCCATCTCTCATAGGCACCAGATTATTTTCTTTGCTGCCTATTGGTGTCCTAAAACCCAGGAGAGGCTATGTCTGCTTACACAGCGTCACACGCATCCATAGGAAAATGGGAATAAGGAATACCGTTGTCACACTGGTGCCCAATGAACAAATAAAACATCGCTGAAATGAGACCGCTGTGTAATATCTCCACAAGAGATGTGAGGGGAAGCTCAGCATCAGTGAAGATAAGAAAGTAAACGCTATTTTCCAACTTCAAAGACAGTTTAACTAACGTTGCAGGGATATTAATTACATGGAAAAAAATTTAAATGCTAAAATCGCACTTGACAGAATCCCTTTAAACCAATATAGTGTTAGAGTCTACTAATGGTTTCTGGCTCCAATAAGTTTCCACAATTTTCTCTTTATTTAAGTCTTAAAATCTCCAAATGAAATGCAATTGGAAAATCAGTTATCTTGTTTTGCTTTATGCTCTTGCTAGCTCAGCATCATTATATGATCTTGTTTTCCAGTCTCAAAGTTTTCCCTCTTTGTAATTGCTGCAAAGTTTTGTTAGAGCAGAGCTGAAAAAAATTATCCCTGCATTAAAGTGTGTTTGAATTCTGTTTGTAGGACCGACCTCCCGTGCACTCGCAGTATTTATGAACTACAACAAAATTATTTCTGGGGTCAGCCCTCAGATGTAGGGGGGATGATGTCTTTGAGCTGCGTCACCTGGTGCTGTTGAACCTCAACTGTTTGTAGAGGTGCAGCTGAAAGATGGGATCAAGGTTGGTGTCCTGGGCTGTCTCTGCTCTCCTGGAACTCAATAGGATCTGGGTGTGGACGTAGACACTGTAGAGGTGTGGATGGGGAGCACCACTGCATGTGGTGTCCTGCTTTGGGCTGGGATCACGAGACCACAAAAGGAGGAAACGTGTGGTACCCACTGTGACCGCGGTCATGCCTTCCCCCAGCTTGTCCAGGGCACCAGCAAGGTGGACTTGCATTCTATTGTATATTTTTCTTCCCAGCGTTAGTTATTTTTTAATTTATATAATTACTTTTAATGCTGAAACTCGACATTTCTGGGAGAATGAAGTCTCCTTGGGATGGGGACTACAAGGAACATTGTGTTCTGCTGAAGCCTGTTTCAGGTTTTGTGCCTTGTCCATCTGCACGCTCCTTTCTCTCATGTTGATATTTCCTTTTGGATTATATATTAACTGTATATGTGTATAGTTACTAGTGCTTAATAAGTGAAGGAAGGCAGTATCTCAATGGAGGATTACTATCCTGACCCTCAGTTAATCCCTTGTTAGCTCAGAATAACAGTGATTTAAACTACTGTGGCTTTTTTATAATTCTACATGGGTCACAGTTTTGAACCCATGTCATGGTTTGAATTGAGATACTAATCTGAGATAAGCACTTATATCTATCTACCTACCTACCTTCTACCTATCTATGTACGTATGGAGAAAATCTGTTTATTTATGTTACCAGATGCAATCAACAGGTACAGGGAAAGCACAAGACCATTTAGCTATTGTAAAACAGAGCTCTGGATACAAATATTAGTCTGAAACCTGCAAAGGTTTTCGGACCGTCTCTTAGTGTTTGCTCAGCAGGCGTCAGCATTTGCTATTGCGAAATTTGGCTCTCGCATTGCAGTCTGAGAATAAACAGTTTTGCTTAGCTCTGGTAGCAGTCCTTAGCCCCAAAAGGTTATGTTCAAACAGATCCACTAAAGAAAAGCCGCATTTAATTGGGATTCTTTTCTCCTGGGAGCTCTCTCCCTCAGCACAAGAGGGGAAATCTCTCTGCCTTTGCAGAGAAATATTTTTGCTGCAGCATTCAGCAGCGCATGTTGCACCGAGTAAGGCTGCAGGAGACTTCAGAGGGGCTTCCTGGGGTGGCCCTGGCTTGGGAAGGTGTTTGAGAGATGCTGAAAAGGAGAAATACTCAGTATTATTACAGCAGTTTCCTTCCTTCAGCTTGTAGGATGAGATATAATGTTCACATAACTGGTGCAGAAAAAAGCAGAGCTGCCTCGGTGGTGATTTTCTTAACTGACCTTTTGCTTTACTGGTGATTTTGCTGATTCTTTTCCTTTTTCAAGGAAAGAAAAACAACAAAAAAACTCCTGTGCAACTTACTTCAACAGACTAAAAATTGTCCTATCTGATTTCTAAGCATTTGCTAGATGAAGGGCTGTATGTGCCACTCATAAGTCGTTTTGCTAATTGAGAAGGTACCATCCACATCATCTCTATGTTCGCTGGCAGAGAGAGGACATCCAAGAGCTGCTCCGTGGTCACGGGCAACTGCCACCACCTGTCCCCAGTGTGGAGCCACCAAGGCAACATTAAAATGCTGTTGTCGTTCTGGGCAGTATATTCTGGAAACTGAACCCTACAAACGAAGGAGCAGCTGTAATGAAGTGATATACTGCTGGTCTTGGGGCTAGTGTGGTTAAGGAGAAGCTATCGCTCTTCCTAACAAGGGAAAAACCAATTTCTTAGACTTGAACTTTGCAATAATGAAATGTGAAGCTCTGTGTCGGTATCACTTCTGTAGCTAAGGGCCATTTGCTGCTGATGGATCAAAATGTCCTCACTCTCCAAAGAAATTCGCAGAAAGGCCATGAATAGTTTTGTAGTTTTAGAGGCTGTGGAGCATCCCTGAGTTCCTCATAAGTAACTGCAATACCTCAAGCCATAAACCCACTCCATTTCTTTTTTCTCTTTTCAGAAAAAGCAAGAAGATTCTTAACGCAGAAAGTAGAATAGTCGAAACAAAAAAAAAATAGAGTTGAATTAAATTCTATGTTTGCAGGACCAACTTTGTGAATTATGTAGTCCTGTGTGTAACTTGGGAAACATGAAGTATAAAGCATAAAAAAAGCGTTTTGCAGAGCTTCCTGTGCAAAACATGGATTGAAATAAGAGTATCACCATTTCTGAATACTCTTTTGTACATCAGACTCAACAGTACTTAAGAATATATTTTGTGTATACATTCTAATATGTCTGGTAAGGAGAATATAGAAGAATAATTAGAGATAAGCCACTTTTCAATTAACTGCTACCTGCTGCTACCCACTGGTGGACATAAATTACTGGCAGATAATTTTATTCTTGTATTACTTGAGAACCTTTGGACATCGTGTGCTTGACCTAAATTTTTAATAATGTTATAAAGCCCTGGTCATATGTAAAAAAAATGATTTTGGACTGCAGTTCTTTATCAAAGTTCCTTGCTCTGTATTTTTCTTGTGTTCGGCTCAGCATATGAATATTTTTGTGTTCTTTCACTTTAACTATAGAAACTTGCTTTCTAAACCTTAGCACGGACTGACTGACATAACCTGTAAGAATGGAGAATGGGATGAAATAGAGAAAAGACTGTTGAGATCTGTTCAAATGAAATCATGACCAAGTTTTTGACAAAAACTAACAATGCTTATTCATGGATCTGTGACTGAATACAGTCCAAGTCTTTGCTTTTGATGCATCCTTTCTTGAGCTCTTAATGATCCTGAAATGCAGGATGTACAGTGCTTCCATTTGAAATCATTATGATTTCTTTAAACTGAAATCTAACGTCAGTCTAATCCAAATAATGCAAATAAATAGAGAAATACATTTTTGCTCTTAAACATTAGCAAGTTTTTTTGCTCTGTAAAATGTCCAATCAACAAATTCAATGTAATATTCAGTAGTTAAAAACTGATTAGCAGGAGTGTGTACTTCAGTGTAAAATCAGTTCTTTCTATACTAGGAGTGAACTTGTACCTTGTTCCTACTGAGAAGGAAAAAACCAATATATTCATACATAGCAGAACTCCACCAATGATAAGAATGAGACTTTCTTTTATATGGAAATTAATGTATTGGGTCAACTAGACACTTACAAAAACAAATGCTTATAGCAACTGCTGTTACTAAGTACTTAGGCAGCCAGCAGTGCGGATCACGCTGTGGAATAGGCGATAACTGCTCTAAGTGCCGTGGTTAGACAGGGATGTAACGTATAGTCAGCATAATTTTGACTTATTTTAATCTCCTATTTTCTGCTAGCATCCTGTTCTACACTTTTCTCTCTACGTTATATGCCTAGACAGAAAATGATGATTCATATATCCAGTAAGTTCTCATTTCAATCCCATTTTCTCTTTGGGTGTTGAACAGAATTTATTTTGGCATGAGATGCACTTTGGACAAGTTATTACAGTATTACATGGCTTTAACATGATACCATCCTCAAAGAACTAATCAAAAGCACTCCGCTTTAGTAAGAATTCTGTTTTGCTAATCCTAAATTGTGGAGAGTCCCCATCACTGGAGGTTTTTAAGATGTGGTTGAACACGGTGCTAGAAAATCTTACCTGGGCAGTTTGCTGGGAAAGGTTGGACCAGATGATCTTTTGAGGTCCCTTCTGACCTGGGCTCTTCTATAATTCTGAATGTTCAGACACATGCAAAAATCCTTCTTGTATCATCAGAGTTGTTTAAAAATCATGAGAATTAGTTTTTAATTGTTGGGCATTAAAACATCTTTAAGTCTTTAGCCTTTAGGGTTCGGATTTTCATTCTTTCCCCCTTCACCCTGCTGGTTAGACTTTGTTTAAATACAAACTGAGACTCTTCCACTATGACATGACTCCTCCAGAAGATGTTTGATCAAAACATCATGTTGTTAATTAGGAGAGCAATGGAGAGCCAGTATTATTATGGGTACATCTGACCCATTGAGTCTAACGGGTGCCAGCAAAGGCCACCTCAAACAGGGATCAGTGATTGCAGATGGCAGGTAGCACCATGGGATCAGCCTGTGAACATGTTGGTGTTTGCAGATTGCCTCTAAATATGCTGCAAACCAAAAAAGAGGAAATTTTGTGGAAACAAAACCCAGCTCCTCCAGTTTTCAGGTGAAAAGAACTAAGTCCTGGAAGAGCAAAATATGTTCCCCTCCTTGCAGGTGAAACAGCAGCTCACTGGGGAACAACTTGATGGAGATGGTGTTGTCCAGGAGCAGGTGGGATGGAGTTCAAGCACATCGGTGAATATTTCCACAGGGTAACAGATCAGGGTTTGTCCAACCGTATCTAAATATCATGTCTTTCTGAGCTATATTGAAATGTTCAAGGGGAAAAAATATTATCTGGTGTTTGTCATAAATGCAGCTAAGCTTTCTTCTCAACTATTCCTCGATAGTGATTATCTCAATACAAAGGGACTAATAGGGAAATATGAAATGTTGTCTGAAGAAAAGAACCTACAAATAGATTTTCAGGGGTTACCTTTGCTCTAACGCTTTCAACCTTAATTCATTATTAAAAAGAAGTTAGCTGATTTGTATGATTTAATTTAAAAAAATCAATACCACTTTTGAGTAACGGAAGTAAAAATATTATTCTTAAGCTAGTACACTTAAAACATCCACAAGTTTCTCTAATATTTCTTTAAAACTTCTTTCAAGTTGAGAATCTGTTCTATGGCTGAGCTGGAGGAAAATTTAATGGCTGAGTTAAAACCCCCTCTCCCTAAAAGTAGGAAGCCCATAAAGGCTGGAATTGCCATAGGCGAAGAAGGAAATGATTGCAAGGCACAGATAAGGAATTAATCAGAGCCAAGGTCAAGAGATGGAAAAACCTTAGAAATGTTCTGGAAGTGATAATAAACCCACCCATGAAGGCATCATTATCTAATGGGCTGATATCATATAGTGATACAAGTGTCTGCTTGTGTTTTCTTTTTCCCCATGCATGGATTTCTAAAGTCCAGTCCAAGTTAGGGTGCACATCCATGGAATTTGATGGTGAGCTGAAAATAAGAATGTTGTACAATTTTTTAATAAGAAACTCTAGGTGTGCCTTTGCAAATTTTGAACTCAGATTCACTTTAGATCGGAGCAGGCACCCCAAAGCTTTCCTGCTTGTTGCAAGTTTATCTAAACCTCTTGTAATTATTAATTAAGTTTGCAATCTTATGATAAACACCTCTCTCAGAAAAAAGGGGGGCCCTTCTATTTCAGTCCACATGATATTTCTTCAGCTCATTGTCTTCTGAGCTCAGCCAGAACCTGAAAGTGCAAAGGTGCGTGAAAAATAAAAATAACCACTTTATCAGACATTTCTGAACCTTAAAGGAAGGGTTTGGGTCAGGGTAAGCTTGAGGGATGAGTATTTAGAAGTTCTTATTTTCCCGTACAGGTTGTCCACCTAAATTTTACGACAGTGAAAACTGTCTGATTAAATTGCCCGTTTTTCTGTTTGCACTTTGATAAATCACTTTTATGCAGATAGTAAAAAACACAGCAAACTTGGCAGCTTCCGGACTGGTCCATTATTCATGTTCTGCTTCTCTCTGTGCTGAAACCAGACTTAAACACAGGAATTGTTCCCTTTTTGTGCAGTGGGAGAAGCGCTGGCCTGAAGCACAGGCAGGTGGTTGGGGACAGAGCTGGCTGGGAGCAGAGGCCCTGGCAGCATCGTGTCCTTGGGAAGCACCTTCCAAAACCTGCACAAACTTGTATTTCCAGCCCTAAAAAGAAAGGATCCCCAAGTGGCAGCGTTCAGAGAAGGAAAAACTTAAAGTGATGTAGAGCTGGACCAAACATTTCAACTTGTGCCTCTTCTTTTTTCTAAAGTTTTAAGATTTCTTAACCGACTTTTTTATTTTGCTGTGTAAGGTAAAACAGGCCCCAGGCAACTTTAACTTGCATTACCAGCATTCACCGACCTTGGCAGAAGCACAAAGGTCGCATTTAACTTCTCACACAGGCGAACTATTGAACAAGGTCTTCTATGTACTAGGAATAACAAGGATTTTCTTTACCATCTATTGTGTAGGTTTCTTCTTTTCATCCATTCTTTCCTTCAGAGAATACACCGATTTTCCATGAAACAGGTTCCCTTCACAAGACTGAATGTAGCTGCTCAGTCCTGTCCACCCTTCAGGCTGTGGTGGGAAGAGCAGCTGAGAGTTTGGAGTTTAAGTGTGAATTTTAGTTTAAATAAATTTTAAAATGCTTGAAAAGCAAAAGATAATGGGAAAATGTATTTATAATCTTGTTTGACATCTTGATCTCAAAGAATGATGCTTATTGCATTGCTCCTGAGATCCAACACTGTGTATTTTACTCTATTAGAATACTAATTCATGTGAAAATCTAACATTAATGAACAGAAAGATCAAATGTAACAGTGAATTTGACTGTTCAGGTAGAGTAAAATGTTAATAGAATTTTCTTTATTTGTATGTCAACGTGATACACACATCCCAACTGGAGCTGAAGGTTGGTTGGGCGGAAGGATGATGGCATTGGGATCTGTCACCTCATCCACACCACCCGCCAAGGACACGGTGACACAGCCCCAATTTCTGACCCTTTTGGCGTGTGGGATTAAAACAGAGCAGGAACCCACCGCGGGTTGTGGTTATAATGGTGTTTTGAGCAATGTCCTGTGAGCAAAACTCAGAGCAGAGCCATGTGAATTTGCAGATGCACAGAGAGGGGAATAACTGGATGAAGGGGAACCGATTTACCCTATAAATGGAAATGTTTTGGGGGAAGGACCACGTGGTTTTGCTGTGTAGAGGAGAAATCTTGATTTCCTGCAATAAAGTGCTGCAGTTTTGTGCTGCTGAAAATTTGTGCTGTTATATCCTCAGCCTCGGTCAGCATGGCTGATCTCCACTGTGGGACTTGGTCCTTTTTGAGGTGTTCTTTCAAGTGACTTGAAATGGCTGGAGGTTCATTCGTCCTGAGAATATTACAACTCGGTAGGAACACCTGTAATTTAGTTTTCTTTTATGTTCAAGTAGAGAGAGAATGTTATCTGCTGCTTGCTTTATTTACAATGAAAGCTGTATGGTTATGAACTAGAGTTTATTACTGTCAATAAGCTTGTGGAAGGCTAGAAGGAGGAGATATTACCTTTTTAATCAGCAATTTCTTTATGCAAAAACAACGCTTGAATGGACCAGTAACAAGACGCTGAGCCACAGCTCTGTGCTAAAGTGGCTGAAATATTATTTTGTTTTATTTTTTTACATCATTTTAACCTCCATAAGGCTTTATGCTGAAGATCACTGAACATAAACCGTGTTGGGTGGCGCCCGCTTCCTGAGCGGTGATAAGCAATCAGCTCTGTGACAGCATATTAAAAGGCAACCGTATCGACGATGCTCTTTATTGCCTAATCAAAATATTGCGGGGTTTTTACATTTTGCAAGGCTGACTTGCCAAAGGCTTCCTCGAGCTGCACATGCTGCTGCTTTGTCTTGCTTTTCTGCCTTATTGAATCCCATTAAAAGACAAACAACTCGCGCAGTCGTTAGGCACCGCGCTGACAACACCTGTCAGTCTGTCACTCCGAGTCACAGGCGGATACCGCGGAGCTTCATTTGAGCAGAATTAGGAGGAAAATAGAAACGAACGTATCTGGGGCACCTGTTGTCAGGAAGGGAGTGATGGGATTATTATTACCCAAAATGAACTCAATGTGCTGCTCAAAGGCAGCTGGTAACAAGTGCTGTTGTACTTAATCAATGCTGTTGAGCATGGTCGTGGATTTTCAAATATTTTCCGGATTTTTCAGCAGGAGGGGGTGTCTGCATCAGAAACATTCAGCTACCCACACCCTGGAAACGCAAACCCAGGCACATAAACAAATGCACCAGAAATGCTCGTTCTTCAGTGATTAATTGCCATTAACCTCACTTGTGTTTGTGACCTTGCAAAGTGCCTAACAAGTACTGCTTCAATCCCCAGAGATTTGATTTGCCTGAGAAGGACTATTAAAAGGATTAAGGATTAATTGCAAGACTCTCTTTTTTCCAAGAGGGAAAGGTTTATTATTGTATCAGGTGTCTACAGACAGAGAAAACATCTTTTCTACAGAGGTAAAAGATTAAAGGGTTTGAAAGCAAACACTGCAGATACTTTTTCTTGAAAAATGTGCGGTAGCTCTAAGTCTCTGGTTGTGTTTGGTCTTTTAACAGCCGTTATTCCAACAATTATTACTTAGTGACTTGCACGTTCAATGAAGCCTGTGTAAAAACAATTCGCAGTTTTGTCTTTATTTTCTATTTTAAATCTTTGATTGGTTTCAGTCTAATTTAGGTTATAGAGAAAGAGAATGGAAGAGCTCTCTGGTAATTCTGTATTACCTTATCTCGGCTGAATGAAATGCTGTTACCCAGATCTGCCACTTCCGGAAGCTGCAGAGAAGGTCACCTCGATGGAAATTTTTATGGAAATTCGATGATTCCAGGTTGTTCTGGCTTTACTGATGGGAAAACAGGGCAATACCTGACAGTTTATGAAGTCTGTCAGTTATTGATAAGTAAAATTTGGGATATATATTCTTTACATACATTTTAAAAAAGGAGAGAAAACAGTACTTAGGGTAGGGAGGGACAGCAAAGAAATCATGTAGGACACAACCCATGTGGTTTATTTTCATGCATGTGGTTTTCAAATTCAACTTAAGTATTTTATTTCTGTTACTGATTTGTTAAAGACCTGTTACTACTAGTCCTGCCATGTAGCTTTGAAGAACCATAGCATACCTATTAAGACATTGCGTTTTCAATTAGAACTGAAGAAATCAGTATAGAGTTGGTTGCTATTCTGCGGTCTGAAATGATCTTAACCCACCCTCACTGATGTCGAAGGTAAATTGAGAGTTAATTTCACATCATGCTCCCACACCAGCTGAATGCCCAGGAACCGGTCCTCATCCTGACTCCTGGATATTGCACGTGGACTTGCAAGATTTTGGTATTTAATCTCGTTCATTTCCATAGCAGCACACAAACCACTGTTCCACTGATTGCATCCAGACAATGGGTTTTCTTTTGTTTTTCCAGGTTTCAATGCCATTCTAGTTTCTCTCTTATTCAGTCTGAATTAGCTTTATTTAGTTTCTCTTCCACCCCATGCCACTGCTGGAACCAGTGTTATGGTGAACCTCTTATCCCTGTATTGGGAATTTGTGTAGCTCTACATGGCTCTCATGCTCCTTCCATGCCCTGTGTGAGCCTGGGGAGGGTCACAGCATCTGTATTTAACAGCTTGGCTGATAAATATAAGTTGAGTTCATGAAATGTGGAAAAATAACAGTAAAAAGTCTTCTATTTTAATAAGCAACTGCCAGGCTGATTGCCATCACCCATTTCCCAGCTCCCTCATCTTCATGAAGCATCCCACTCTCTTCTAGGGTGAAATGTCGGTTTTATGGGGACATTGTCGTTGACTTGAGATGAAGTTGGATGCAACTCCAAGTGCTGTTTCTTTACAAGAAAGCTGCCTTTGTATCCAAAAGCAAACATCGACACTGCGCGGCTCTTTCAGTGGAGTTTCGCCTGTTGATCTTGTATTATCGGGAACAGAATATCTGATCTGCAGAGGAAATAAAGGCTGGCTGGGGTCGCAAATGACAAGCAAAACCACAAATGGCTGCACAAGGTGGGGGGGAGGAACTGCAGGTGACAATTTTTTTACCCTTTAAGAAATGGTCCAACCCAAAATATAAAACTGCCAACGTTTTTCAGACTTTATGACTTTACAATATCATAGATGGTGAATAGTTTTTCCATAGTTTTTTTCCTTTGTGTTCGTTTTCTTGTTCCATAAACCTGAAAATTTAAGAAATTTACTAATAGGTTTTAGAGTAAAAAGGGATTATGAGCATCTTCTGATCTCTTATTATGCATGAGATTGGCATAAGAACATCATGCAGTGATCTCTGTCCTGACATCAGTCTTGGTTCGCTCCCTGTCCCTTCTGCAGGGGGATTTTATGCAAATCTTTATTTATTGGGAGAAGAAAGATCTTTCTGATACTTCATTAAATAATCCACTGTAAATAAGCAAGCAGAGAGCTCACCTGATAAATGAGGCTATATAAACCTGTGTGTTATTGCACTTCTTCCAAAAATGGGCCTTTTAGTGCACTTGCCCAGAGCGTTAGATTTGCTGTTCTCTCACAAGGAAGTGATGACTTTTATCAGAAATTTGAAGGGAAAAGGCAACTGTGATTTTGGGGTTGTCATTCTGATGCCCATGGTGCTGGTTGAGCCCTGGAGCCAGCGGGTCCCCACAGATGAGGGACATGGGTGCCATGAATCCGGGAGGACTCTTCTCTTGCACAGTAAGCCAGAGAAGAAAGGTTTTGTGCTGTACATTGATTTGCTGAAAATATGGTAATAAAATTCACAGTAATATTGCATGCAGCGGAAGCAGGATGATAGGCTAAATCGCTTCTGTTTATGTGGAGCACAAAGGGATTTTGCTACTCAATATAAAGATAGAGGAATGGACAGCAGAAAATGCAAATGCTTATTAGTGGTGTGAGAACAAAGGCATTTTTAGGTGTGGAGTCCACGCTGAAGCAAATGAAATATTGTTCTGGGTTAGTTATAGGCTTGTATTTTGACAAAATCAACAATGAGGAATAGAATTTGGGTTGACTTAAGTATTTGCTTTAATCCTCACTGAAAAAACTGAACTCTGATTTAGCTTTCTATCTCATTTCCTTTTAAAATGTGGCTAAGTTATCAAATGTTGAAACTTTTCTAGTATACCATCATGACCATGTCAAGATGTAACACTCTACCTTATCGGAGTTTTTAATTTACCTGAGTTGTGCCTTCCCAGGCAATCTGACTTTAATTCCTGAGTAGTTCATTGTTATAAACCCAGAATTTTTCTACAAACTTAGAGTTTCCAACTGGTTCCCACCTGCAAAATAAAGATTTCTCACAACTCCAATTATACTGACAAGCAGCCTCTTGTGTGGTGGGGGGAATACTGAGGATCGTGACCATCACGGCCATACCTGTATCCAATGGGAATGGTTGGGATGGCAGGCGGATTTACAGTGGTCATGCAAGGTAAGCAGCAAGAATTTATTATGTACACAGCTCATGTTTATAAAATGTGCGGCTGTATTTATTATTAAATGGTTTTGCTGGCATTTCAATATTCAATTAATTTAGCATTAATAGACCCCAAACTCTCTCCAAGCATTTCCATGGGATGCAGGAGCTAATGTTTTGATGAATATGGGAGCGGAAAAGCTGCCCTGAAATGCAGCGTGTGAACACGAGGTGGCACCTGGACCCCATGGACGGAGCAGCAGCCCAGCCTGGGGACACTTTCTACACAATCAGAGCACTTTATTTATACATTTTTGCTGAAAAGCAGGGGAAACTACGTGAAGATAAGGCATATTTTTGATGTAACATGTGGACTGTTTGCTTTTTAATGCACACTCTTCTGCTCGAGGTTGGGATGCTGTTTGGCATTAACTTTGTGCAATTTCCCACGGTGAGGATGTGTCTGGTGCTCGTTGGGAACTTGGGATCAATGTCACCTGGTTTGCCCCTGGTAAGACATTCTGGATGTAATTAACTTCTTTTCTCTCCTCTGGGATTTTAGCTGTAACCATCAGTGAGGCTACCATGTGGACCTTTGATGTGGGGTTTGTTCTCTGGTTTGATCCTAAAGGAGTTTGTTCTTTCTTTGTTTACATGCAGAGCAATACTGTGGAGTATTTGAAGTCTACAATGGGCTTTCTGGTTGGGATCCTGCTGAGGCTGGTGGGGTGGTGGGTGTCCAGGACCAGGATGTCTCCCTTGCCAATGTTTTTGGAGAAACATTTCTACTTTTGACGTTCATTGTCTTTTTTCAGCAGCTATTCATTTAAGTTTTCTCACCAAGCGATTAAGCATTTAATAGGCAACTAAACAGCTCCCTTACACTTCCATGTGTGGCTTTGCTGTCCAGAAATGGGAGGTTTCTGACATCCAACCCTGTTTTGCCCAGCATGACATGGTCCTGCAACCTGGTCACCCACTCCCCACCACTTCCCTCCTCTCCTGGGGGCTCCCATTACCTTGGCATGATTGCTTTACCCTTACAGAAATTACCCCACTCCACAAACATGCCTGCATTTCAGTAGGAATACCTAACTAATTCAATAATACTGAATAATTCTAACATTCCTGCGAGATGATGCAGTTTATTTTGCCATTAAGATACATTTGTAATCTGAATTTCAACCTACAAACTTGTCCAAATTAATATTGTTGTTTCTATCACGACTCTGATCCTGTCCCCTGGGCTGGCGAAGGTCAGAGAAATCAGCTCCACGTGTTTATTCACGCAAGTGCTGGTGTGAAGGAGCAGGTCTCCCATTCCCCTCTTGTCTGAGTTGAAGGACTTATGATATTAAGCTGTAGAACGTGTGTGAGCTGGAAACAAAATGTGCCTGGAAGAGGAAATGCAGCTACAGAATATTTTTTAAAATGTGAATTCAAAATCTCTCTATTTGAGAAAAAAATGGCAAAAGGTATGTCATGTGCTGTGGGAAGGATGCTTGGTAAGTTAACATTAAAAAACCCACAACTTCCTGCAAAACCTAAACCAAAAATGCCAACGATTCACCTCCACTTGCTTTAAATAGATCAGGCTTTGAATAATGAAGTAATAAATTCAATCTCAAATAAGTTTTACTCCAAAAAAGGAGAAAAAAGACTGCTAGTGATTTCACATTAACATTGAGTTGTGACATGTTCATCCATTACAATAAAAACACATGAAGTTATGATAAACATAACTTTAGAAATGGAAATGCCAGCATCAAAAATTGCTGTGAAACTGTTGCTCCCTCAATGAGCTGACTGTGCTGTAAATTTGATTGTGCTGTAACTTTCCAACAATTATGAAAACATTTATGCATTTTTATTAGCACTTGTAAATCATGCAAGGTTTTTATTGTTGAGTTATAAGAGAGAGGAAAGCCTAACCATATGGTAGAGATCTTCAAAGTTCTCAACATAGGAGAAAGTAATGATTATCCTTCACTTAATTAATGTCATGTTTAATAGCGTATTATTTTTCTGCAAAGATTTAGCATGCTCTCAGGGAAGGAGATGGAGATGGCTGGTGGCTGGATAACCTTTTCTGGTCTCAGAAATAAAATTGCAGCCTAGGGTGTAATGATTATTAATAACGAGGGATTGTCTCAGCACACTGCTGCCAAATTCTGTAGACAAGAAAACCATGAGGGGAAGATCCATGGCTGGAGCAAACTGCCCTGCCCTCGTGGGACGACTGCTGGGACAAATTAAAACCCTGATCGTAGAATCATAGAATAGTTTGGGTTGAAGGGACGTTCCCATCTCCCCCAGTGCCACCCCTGCCATGACAGGGACATCTTCACCAGCTCAGGTTGCTCAGAGCCCCGTCCAGCCTGGCCTGGGATGTCTCCAGGGATGGTTCATCCACCACCTCTCTGGGCAACCTGCGCCAGGCTCTCACCACCCTCATTGCGGGTCAGGCTTTATTCACTCCTAAGTACTTGGGCAGACCTATTATAGAACATGCCATTAATTAAAAGGGATTTTCTCTAGATTTACACCAGTTTTAAGCAGGAATTGATCTGCTGTCTAGCCTGAGCCTATTCTGTGGCATATCGTTAAAACTGGGGGTTGCAACCCTTTTCTTCTCTGGTTTTGTGGTACTGGCTGTGCTGCGAACAGCTTGTTTTACCCAGAGAGAGCCCTTGTCCTTTACCTACACAGCTCCGCAGACACTGGTGACTGCAACACATGCGCTCACCCCGAATTTGAGAAGTGCCGACACAGCCTCATCTGCCTCTTAATATTCAAAAACCCATCTTGTCCTGCAAAGGGGAAGGCAGCGGCTGTTCCTGTTGCATCTCCAGCTCCTTCCCCACTCCCTGCGGATGCTCTGCCCACGGTCGAGTTCCTCTGTCGCTTTCGGGTGTAGCTCCACGTGGTGCACGCTCTGCAGATGGCTGCACATTTTGCTTCTCTGATCTGGAGTTTTCGAGCAGCGTATCTGACTCCTCCAGCTTTTCTTCTTCTTCAGTTGCTGCTTTGCAGGCTGGAAGGCGTTGCTAAACATTTAGCTGTTTCGCAGCAAATGGTTGTGTTGCCTGACAGCGTTTCAGTTCAGATCCTATTAACCAGGTGATGTGGACCAAGATGTGACTCTTCTGCCCACATGCAAGTCCGTGGTTTGATGGTTCATTTATTAAAAAAATACAATAACCAATGTACATGCAGGTTCCTTCTCTTTGCAAGTGATACAGGAGGATGCTGGAACCACACTCACCCAGCCTGAGCCAAGCTGGTCCCACCATGGCCAAAGGGTCCCCACATCCCCGTGACATGGGATGAAGCCCTGGGACCTGCAGTCGCTCAAGGCACCGGGGAAGTTTTGCAAGGAAAATCATGTTAGTTTTCTCCAGAAGCACAGTACAGGTGTTTACAGCTTGTATCCCCCTTTATTAAGCTTGTTAAAAAGTTGCTGGTATTTACTAGTGAAACAGAGCTGGTCAGGAATGTGATGCTCAAGGTGCTGTGACGAAGGCTCCTGCTCACTGATGTACTCCTCTTCTTTCCTTTCCCAAGTTTGTGCTCATTCTTTTCCTCAGTTTGGATTTTTCCCCACTGTTCTATTTTTCCTTACTTTTCCATTTTCAGATCAGAACTGGACTAACATGGAGATTTTGTTGTTAGTTGAAGCCAGCTTTGATGTATGGATTTGATAGAAGATAAATAGGGTCAGTGAGGCCCTGAGGAAGGAGCTTCTTGTCTGACCTGGCTATCTGATACTGCAGACCACCATGGGCCTGTTATTTTTTTATAAGCCACTGAATAAAGCCACCAAGCTGGTTTTCAGCTCCACTATCTGGCACCCATGTCAACCAGTGCAATCCCTGTTGGGATGACTCATGTGCCTATGGATGGGGATGGAAATTTTCGGGTTGCCCGTGCTGTGACAGGATCATTTCCAATGGCGTGGTGAGCATCACCCTGACATAGGAACAATCCCAGCAGCATCCAAAGATGTTGGCTGTGATCTGCTCCCCCCGGTACAATCCTTGTTCCCTGGGGAATTGTGTTCACCAAGGTATGAGCCTTTGCACTTCAGGACCTCTGAAGCTACTTAATTGTTAGTGGTGTCTTATGGATGTTATGAAAACCTAAAAATGTCTTAAAACTGGTGGAAATGGGCTTTGTTGTGTGTGAAAGGAGACAATCAGATCCGTATCAGAAGCATAAGCTACTATGGAAAGAATAAAATCCAAGTCCAAGCAAAAACTGTAATGGAAAGGTGGAAATATTTTAATCACTTTCACAGATTTCTCATTTTTAATACAGAGGAGAAGCTGAAAACATTTAAGAAAAATGATTGTTAGTAGTGAGTGACCTCAGGTTTCTGATGGTTGGAACTGAAGGAAATGGGGGTGAGGTGAGGGAAGCAGGAGATTAGGACAGTCTGGCCAAATTTGGGGCTCCTGCTCCAAAGGTCATGACAACTCTTGAGTCCGTAGGGTGCTGGTCTGGCTTTTGGCAGACATCAGTTTCTCAATCAAGCAGAACGATGAGGCAATCAAATAAAAAAAGAAAAAAAAATCATTAAATATTTATCATGCATGAAGCCACTTTCAACCTGTCAAGAGAAATAATTGCAAAATGATGCAGTAACACCCGACTTGCTGAGATCTGTGTCAGCTCTAACTGGGAAGTAAATAATACACTGAATTTAATGGTAGAAGTTACTTGAATTCAAATGTTATTTTAATGAAATAACTCAGCTGTCAGAAGTGCCAAAACATGCCATTATCGTACAATCATACTCGAGAGAGGGCTGTACATACTTCACCCACACAACTAATGTTTCCACATCCCAAGTAACCTGGGGCAATTCTCTATCAGAGAGAAGTCAGGTCTGATCTCCCCGATGATGAAGCAGAATTACCCTTGAGTGGCTTGAAAATCGATACCTCAAAAGGAAAGAAGAAACTTTTCCCCCTAAATTTACTGACTAATTTTTAATTTCACTTTTGTGCTGTTGGAGATATTCAGTCCCTGAGTCTGAAAACTCCTGATGGGTGGACACCTTTGAAAATGTTAATCTGCTTACAGGTAAGTAAAGGTGGAGTTTATTTTCAGGCAAAGAGATTAAGGGCTGTCGTATAAAGTTGTCAGTGGGAAATTTTACTATCAGTAATGCCAAATTAATATTGTTTTTCTCAGTGCTTGAAAAAGAAGAAAGAACATTCCAGAAATGAAGAAATGAAAACAGCTCAGACTCTCCAACAGGTTAGATTTTATACTTCCTTACGTGAATCTGTGTATATTAATTTCAGTCTCCCAGGACAAGATCCCCAGGCAGCATCAGTGAGCACACTTCCATAAAAATCAGTGTAATGTTTCATTCAGCAGACTTTCTGACAGAATCAA
Organism: Patagioenas fasciata; assembly: GCF_037038585.1. Lineage (NCBI taxonomy): Eukaryota > Metazoa > Chordata > Aves > Columbiformes > Columbidae > Patagioenas > Patagioenas fasciata. Next base: position 29,285,478 of record NC_092528.1, on the reverse strand, counting down.
AATTTTGGAGTTCACAGATACATCGATACAGCCTTTTCCCCCATAACTTTTGCACAGAATGGTGAGGTAAAACCAGCTAATGTCAGTGCTAATTCATACAGCTAAATCCTGTCCTCTGTCTCCTTTGGGAAAAAAAAGTCTATTTGCCAAAGAAAATTTCATTGTAAATCTGTTTTATTCTAAAATATTGCATCAGCCTGCCTATTTGTTCATCATTGTAGTCATCAGGTCATCTATTGCTCATTCCAGAGTCAGTTTAGAGCCAAATAACAGGAATTACTCATTAATTTTCTCCACTTGTCATGCGCAAAGCTCCAGGAGAAGCCCATATCCTCTGCATCAAACCATACCTAAAGGATGAAGAATCTGGTTTTCTTTGAAAGCAGAAATAATGATGGGCAGGTAGTGGAAAAAGAAAACCAAGCTCAACAGTGTGACTCTGTGAGCATAGAAGTGATGACCCCACGCTGGATGGGCGGTGGGGAACTGGTGTTCATGCTGGAGCAGAAACCACGGGGGCTGGTTCTCTCTGGTGCTGGTGTTCACTGGGTAACACCTTTGGAAATTTGGAAAAAAATTGTCTGGTGCAAAATTCCCCACAGATTTGCAAGTCTTGTAGGAATGGTAAAAGTCTGGGGAGATAAATGGAGACACTGTGAAGAGGTTGAAGAGGCTGCAAATAAGTTGGAAAGATTTTTGTGATCGTAAGCCAATTCTCTTTGACTAAGGAGCATTATTAAACTAAGGTAAGGTTCTTACACACAATGAACGTGGCTTTACTGAGCTGGCAAAGGGTACCTGTGTTTCAGGGAATGGCATTAGCATCCATTGCATAGAGCAGATCATAGAGTAGTTTGGGTTGGAAGGTTGACTTCAAAGGTCATCTAGTCCAACATGAGAGGATGTTTTGGGATGTGTAACAGCAGGAGACTCAGAGATGTTTGCAGCATTGTTTACCTCTTCAGGGGAGAGAAGCCAGAATTGGGAGGGAGAGAAACACACAGTTGCAGCTGCATTTAATTGTTATTCAACAACCGAATTGTTACCTGTAATGGAGCTATTGCTCAGAGGTCATGGAAATGTGTGTGATCTGGGTGCATGTAAAGGCAGGTGAGCAGTGGAACAGCTGCCTGGCTGAGAACAGACACCAGTGGGGAGATCATACTGACCAAATCCAGGGAGTTCTTTCCATTTTTAACTTTCATCCCTGGATAAGTCCTGCTGTGGAGTCTCCATCTGCGGAGATATTCAAAAGTCACCCGGACGTGGTCCTGAGCAGCCTGGTCTGGGTGGTCTGTGCGAACAGGGGGTAGGCAAGGGGACATCCAGGGCTCCTTTCCAGACCCAGCCCTTCGGTGAGGCTGGGAAAAGGCGCTGCCTTCAGGAATTCGCATCTTAGGCTTGCCTGCTTCTACATGCCAAAGTGTCATACTTTAAATGCAGCCTTTGCTATCTTCCTTTTTTTGGCTTCAAATTCTTCAGGTCACTCTCTGTGAATTATTAAAATATGTGCTAAAATGTGCAAAGCTCTGGCTAATAATGATGTACTGATTAATTTCAGTAGACAAGTGTAGCGGTTCTGATGAATATTAATATTTTTTTAGTCTGGGAGCTGCTGGCAAGAGGAACAAGCTTTCCGCATGGGTAGAGAGCGTGGCAGAGCACTACAGGCTTGATCAACTTCTCCTTGACTTTGCCTGGTGATGATTTCAAGTCTTGTTTGCGGCATCTACTTCCCCCTTACAAAACTTAAACTGTGAGCAACTACAAACAAGCTATGAATGTTTCTCATTAATTAGAATCACCCTAAAATCACTGCCTGAAGTAAGGAAGAATGATTCGTTGTCACGTTTCTATTTGGCATCACGCAATGTAAAGTGTTAGGAAGAACATGCTACTTATTGGAAGTTGAGCAATGAAATTCACAATTAAATGACTTTCTGGGAGAACAACGGATTTGTATGGTAATATGGAACTTACCGCAGATGTGGCATCCTCATGAATTCACATACGTGGGCTGTTCTACTTGCGATAAGCTCAGTCCATAGCTTCAGTGAATGTAACAAGCAATAGGATAAGAAAATTTCGCCCTCCCCTTTGGTCATGTTTTCCTCCTCGGCCGCCCAGCACTGTCAGAGCACATAAAAAGCTGTGAACATGCACGTGTCAGCGTGACCGTCAGTCAGAGCTGCTGCCCCGTCTGTGGCCAAGTGCCATGCAATATTGTGGCTTTAATCAAACGAGGGGATATTAACACGGAAAGTCTTTTTGCAAGCTGACAACTCAATTACGAGTGAAAAGGAACAATTCTATTGAATTAAACTGAGGGGGCTACGAGAAATGGTTTTAACGTCAAGGTTTTTGAGACTTGGGACGTGGAGGCAGAGCTTTGAGACCTGTAATCACACAAATGTGCCCAGGGACACGTCCCAAAAAAGTCAAATCCAACAGGAGAACAGTGTCAGGGCTTCTGTCAGTTTTTTGTTATATTCTGCAATCATATAATCATTTTTATAGGAAAAGAACTTTAATATCATTGAGTCCAAGTGTTAACCATTAATTTTGAGGGGACGTAGGTAACCTTTTTTAGAACTTTATTTAAGTGCTATCACGCATGGGAAGAACAGAAGACGTTCCCTTCCATCACATATTCCACATGCAGAGGTTTCTGGGAGAGGATCTCAGGGTGTACAATGCACCGTGTGTGTTCGCAGGGGCCTCAGAACATGAAAGCAAAGCTCCTGTGATGTTCTCGGGTATCTTCTGCTCTGCTGGGGTGGTCTGGAGGTTAAAGGACGATGATTGATAGGTTGTGCCTCACCTCTTTAGTCTCTAAAAGAGCAGATGGCACAAGTCCTCCAGCTTAGTTTATGACTAGTCTTGATTCCTTGAACTCTTTTATCTGTATCAAAATTATCCTGGACATTTGAATATGTTCACATGCATGTCAGGTAAAAGCTCCTGGCATTATTTTGAGGCACACAGTCATATTTAAGACAATATTCCTGTCACCTGTGTAACACAGCAGAAAGGTGTGCAACAGAAGAAGACAGAAATGGCCTCACCTGAACCTGCAGCTTCCTATTTGAAAACCCTTTAATTAGGTAAAATCACATGAGTGAGGCTTGGTCAGGTGGAATTGCGGTTATTTTCTCTAAATGTTGGTATCTTTTGGTGTAACGGGATGGAAGTTGGTAGAATCAGGCAAAAGTAGCTGGCAGTCAGCCCAGCATAGTGTTTGGAGCATCTGTTTTAATAGCTGCCTGCTGTAGTCTTAAAAAGAAAGAAAGAGAAAGAATACTACGTGCTACAAAAGCATTTCTCATCAGGAATGAACCACACAAAATTATAGTTATATAATTTTATTATATAATATCTATTTTATATATATATAAAATTAAATTATCAGCGAATCTACAAAAATTCCAGTTCTATCAATTCATTTCTAAATTGGTCTGCAAATCTCCTTGGTAGCTAATTTTATAATTGCGAGAAGACAAAATAAAAAATGAATGAGAAGTAAAATAGGCAAAGGATTGGGATTTTTTTTCTTAAGGTAGAAAGCCGAGCATGAATGTAATTAATTCTGCTCAATAACCTACCTTGACATTCATTGTAAGACCTTAGCATTCATCTACAGTGATGAAGTATACACAATTGGGGAAAAGGAAAAAAGAAGGCTCTTAGACCTGTTTTTATGATGTACATGAAGCATACTGTGACCCACATTAGCTTTTACAACAGCAGGAGCAATGGAATATGGCGATGCAGTCTCATGGATACAATTACATTCCAGAACATCATTACTTGTGTGTGGAAAAAGTTGGTATTACTGTAATTACCACAACTAAAATTCAGTGTGTTCTGCTGTTTTTAGGCTGAGATGGAATCAGGGAATTGAAATAAATGATATGGCTTCGCATATTTGTTAGAAAATAGCTTTCTCCGGTAAAGACTGTGCTCTCTATAAGGATGTTTTACAGGCTTACAAACAGCATCTTAAATCTACAAAATGTGCTGCCATACATTATTGCAGCAAGACTTATCATAAAAGAACATTTGGGCTGAAGTTCTTATCTGTAATGAGCTTTACCCCTTTGATTTGCTGAGTTTTTCGGTCAGAGCACCTGCAGGAGGGGAGACTTTTGGTGCGACAGACCACATTCCCTAGATTAAAAAGCTGATGAGATGTTATTTACTACAAAAAAAAAGAGTACATTTTTTTCTGCCTGAAAATCACAGTATGATTTTATATATAGTTTCTGCTAATTTAAAAGAACATACAGGGGAAGGAGATGAGACTTCACCGCACAATGTAAAGAGATAAAATAAGGCTGTTCCTCACAGCCTGGATTTATTTAATTCATACATGAAACAATAAAAATCAGCTTGAAAAACACATGCAGGGGTTTCCTAGTAACTCTTCACAACCAGTACAAAAACTCAGATACGAAATGGGAGATTTTCACCCCAAAAAGCTGGAGGGCTTTTGCCATCACCTCTTTTAGAGACTAAACATGAGTTCATCCCCACCAGGTACATAGGGTATCCCTGCTCCTCTGTTTTCCCATCAGGATGTGATTGCCAATTATCTGTAGGTTTGTCATGGAAGTAAACAATCCGTATTGCTCTTGACATTTCAATACTGGAAACACTTTTCTGGGTCAGGGACCGGTGACGCTGGTGGATGCTCCAGCTGCCTTTCAGTCCCCAGAACCGCATGGTGCAATTATACTTTTCTATGGAACCAGATGGATGAAACAGCAACTCCCATCCAAAAACTCGGGCACATGCCACTGAGAAAAGTAATAAATAGGAGGCACCAGTGTTGCGGTGGATTTTCTGCATTTTAATCGCTGGAATTTTTCTTGCTGTTCCCAAAGTAGCAGCAAAATGGGTCCAAGAACGTGTGGGAGAGGGTGTGCCAGGGGATGACCAAAGCATGAGGCTCAGGGGTGGCTCTGGCTCTGGATTTTAGGACCTCTGGGAGATGGATAACAGCTCTGGTTTTGCTGGGATGCTCAATATCTAGTTTTAATAGAAAGAATACCATTTTAATTGAATTTCATATATAGTACCTGTCTAATTAATTTACATTACATTAATAAATAAAACCCAAACGACCTGAGGAGCTGCTGACTCTCCAACAATCCTTGTGATTTTTTCCTTCCTCTTTAAAAAGAAAACTTTCGGATTAAATGAAAAGGGTATGATTTGAGATAGAGTGACTTAAAAAAAGAAAGAAAATCCTGGACAAACCAGTAAATGATGTTTATTTATGTTTTTTCTTCTTCTCAGGAGGCAGGGGCAGGGTTAGGAACATGAGGTGCTCCCATCAGTCTCTCCCTGACAGACCAGTGCCATCACCTGCCCACTGTGCCCATGTGCATTGGATTGGGATCGGAGAACTTGACACGTTTATCACATTAACTGTGACTCCTGCTGAAACAGCGACTACCCCAGTCACCGAAACTATACGTTAAAATTATGCTGGGAGTACTAATTCTTTGAATTCGCGGGGGAGATAATTCAATCATGTTCCCTTCTGCACCTTCAGAAGGAAATCCCATCACCACTCGGAAAGTGAGAGCAAATAATAAGTAAGTACCTTTGTTTATTTGACACGCAGATAAGGATGATAAATCACTACTTTATTTTTACTTAGAAGAATTGAAACAGAGATGATGACAACCTTCCTTTTGGAGATGATTGCCATAAAGAGAGGGAACTCTGTCTGCTTGATTAAATGCAACATTTGTATAGCTTATTCTCAGCTATGAGATGTTTTCGGATTATGATCTTATTTCTATCTTTTTTTTCAAACCCAGGAACTGCAATAGTTTCCATCTCTAAATTTTTATCCTCTCCTCCTCACCAGTCTTATGCTCGTTGGGATCGTAGAATACCAGGTTGGAAGAGACCACAAGGATCATCTGGTCCAACCTTTCTTGGCAAAAGTTCTAGACAAGCTGGCCCAGCTGAATCTTGTAGGTGTCCAATGTTGGGAAATCCACCGCTTCCCTGGGGAGATTATCCCAGTGGCTGATTGTTCTTGTCATGAAATATTTCCCTCTCGTGTCCCGTTGGAATGTCCCAGCAGCAAAAAGGGAGTCTCCATCTTCTCCATCCCCACCCTTTACACACACGGTGCTCTTTCCTTGAGGCTGAACAAGCCTAGTTCTCTCAACTCACACGGCAGCTTCCCAGTCCTTAGACCACCTTGGTGGCCCTTCTCCGAGCCCTCTCCAGCCTGTCCATATCTTTTTTTGTGTGGTGGGGACCAAAACTGCTGCTGCCAAAACCAAGGAGCTGGGTCAGCTCTTGGGGTGTCCTCAGGGAGCTGCTGGTGATGCTGTTGGGGCTGTCCTGGGCACAGTCTGGGTGTCTGCAGGATTTGGGGGACACGGGCCAGCGTATACCCACTGTTGGCCCCGTGGGGCTTGGGGAAAGGAGGGCGCGATGAAAGGCCTGGGTATTGTGCTGAGTTATTTCAGTCCCTATTCAGAATATCTCTTGTTTCAGTCAGGCAAAGCTCCTACTGGAGACAATAGGACTTTTATGGCAGCAGGGAATGCTAAATAGGGCCCTTGCTGAGTAAACTGCAGCTATCTTTTCATTCCAAATACATAGCTGGATGCAACCGATATTATCAGAAATATAAAGGACTGTTCTTTCAATTACATGCTTGATTTAAAAAAAAAAAAGGCTAGCTTAAATGTTAGCATTTTTTGCCATAGGTAGCTTGGCCATATTGTGTGCACTAGGGGTGTTCGCAGTGCCCATCACCTCTCCCCGGGTCTGCTGAAATCATTGCACACGGGCTGGTTGGAGCAGCCTTGCAGATATTTGCTGACAAACCTTTTCAGTATAATCCTTTATTATCTAACCACAGTCGAGAGCCTACTTCACATGAAATATTTTCTGCTACAGATGGCAAAGCCTGAGACTGAGCCAATAACAGCGTAAAAATACATTTATATCAATGCAGCAGCCCCCAGCCAGCCAGCTCTCTCCATTTGTCATGTACAAGAGGTAGCCTCAGTAATGTTCCAAATTTGTTAGGGGACCACATGGACAAAACTATTTTGTTTTAATAAAATGTTGCGATGGTATTAACCATGTTTGTGTGTGTGGAATAGAGAAAAAATGGGCTGTGGCCTGTCACTTTAGGTTATCTTTTGCTCTCTATGATCAGATGTTGTTGTCAATTCATTACTTTTTATAACTTTATTGCTGGTGAACTTTAAGGGCTTTCCTCTATCTGTCTGAAAGAAGTCCCATGATAACAGATTAGGATTTTTTTATCCAAGTCTGACTGGTTTAGAAAATGATCATTTCCTTTCTGCTACTGGTTCTTCCCAGGAAAATGGATGAGTGTGGGTGCGTATGATGGGAGGGGGACCAAGGGCTACAGTTCTTTTCCGCTGTCACCTCCCCTGCACATACAAAACTGTCTGTTTTTTCCTCTTTGGGAGTGGGAATGGTACGGGGGGAGACATAAGCCACCAACCTCACAACATCCACCTCTCTGGGTAGCCCAAAGCAACAATTATAGCTGGAAACTCAGCTTTAAAGAGGTAACCAGGATGATGAGAAAGCAATTTTGCATAATTAGGAGAATAGTAGCAAACTTTTCTTACTGACATGACATTTTACATTACTGTAATTGTTTTGATGAAAAAGGGAGAAGGAGAGCATTATGCATGCAAAGCTAAAATATCGTCCCAGTTGTAGGGACAGGTAGGCAACCATGGGGATTCCTGTGCATAAAAATATTATGAGACCAAGGGCAAGAAATGTGTCATTCACACAACAAAAATGGACTATTTGACAGGAAACCAAAACAGAGTATTTTGCACCACGAACCTTTCATTCTGGCTTGTCCCATTTCTAATGCTGTTGCTCAGGATTTTTGCAATTCCAGGCTGGAATATCTTTGTCTCCCTGTCAATAGTCAATTGTGTGTAAAGACAAATCTGTGCTGGGTACTCCACCAGTGCTTTTATTCAAGACAAAGCAGTTTATTGAACAAAAATCCATCAAGGTAGGAAGAAAAAAACCAAATGCTTTATTTAACAGCTTCCAGAAAATGCAGTGTTAATTGACAGCAAAGAGAACCCTCCGGGGACAAAACCATAAAAGCTCAGGGGGAAGCCTGTGCAATGTGAGAACTCACTTAAAATGTCGTGCCCTGTAAATAAAGAGTAGAAACCCAGCCTGAAGCCTCCCAAGTTGGGTAGGGGGGAGTCTCCCCCCACCAGCATCTTGCTCTCCAGGGGATGGCAAAGGCTGCGCACAGCTGAGCGTTGAGCTTTGCACAGGCTCTTGATAAAGGTCACACGTAAGGACTGAGTTTATTCAAAACTTTATTGAATTTAAAAACCTTCCAGACTTATTGGACGATCCGTGTTTTTGAGATTTTTTTTTAGGAGCTGACTAGTTGGGTTTTCAGCAGAAAATAAATTTTTGATGAAATTCATTTTTATGAAGATTTTTTGAATCTCTGACAAAAACTTCAGTGTAGACTCTCTATGGACATGTCTCTATGGGCATTCAGCTGGACCTGCCAGCACGGCACAGCTCCTCGAGGGGGCTGGGGACTGTCCCTCTGGGCTGGCCACATCTCTTCTCGATGCCTTTGGCTTGGGGACAGTCACAACAGACCTGTGACTGTGGTACCCGACTCCTGTAACCTGTTCCCTGGGGATAAACGAGGCTGTGACCCACCATGAACTACGTGGTTAAGCAATTAGAGGTCAGCATTAAGCTGCCTGGCTATGGAAGATATCAGTGTTTCAATTTTTCATGGTGATTTGAGATTGAAACATTCAGTATTAGCCCACGTTCCAGGGCAGAAACCTGAGGGATATTTCTGTTCAATTTTATTGTGAAATAATTAAAAAATATAATTTTAGGCACTGTGAGAGATGGCTCAAATTCCCTAACTTGTGTCCTTAGTTCTCACAGATTATAATTAAAATAAATCGTCAAAATCCTTTATCCTTGTATTCCTTGAAAATAAGCTTCCAGGTGAAAATACTTCTGGGCTCACGCAGTTGGTATGTGGGCATCAATTCATCCTCTGTTACAGCATATGATGGACTTACGTTTTTCCTCTTGAAAGTCTGACAATCCTGCAGTTATGCTTTCTTATCAGCCTTCCGCAAAGCAATGACTGCAGTAAACCCAATTTTCATTAGTCTTGCTTGTATTTTGATGAAGTCAAGACCAGGTCGTACCACTTATAACTTGATAATTTTGTTCCCTTACAACTGAATGGCAGATCTCTGGCTCAATATTCTGCTATTTTATTGTTTTCTATTTTATTTATTTATTTTTTCAGTTCAAATTTCCCATTTTGCTTAGTGCTGCAATCGAGCTTCCCTTCTCAAGCTCACACAATCCTGATGTACTCCCAGCTGAGAAAAGGGGGGATCAGATGCTTGATGAGCATGGGAGATTTCAAAGTGCTTCTAGCAGACCTGGGCTTGGCTATTAATATTAAATTATTATAAATATATACCAGTACAGGAATGGATAGCAAAATATAAAAATCCCAGGTAATTTCCAATTTACTGCATGTTTCTGTGACATTACAATCCCGAACACCACATGGAGAAACTCTGCATGTAAGCACAATATTATTATTCACCTTCAAGTTTGCTTGTATCTCTAGATTATTATACACCTTGGAGTGTCTTGTATCTCTAGAGATAAGATGATGTTGTCTGTTGTCTTGGGTTAACACAAAACACTGTAATTGCCTATTTATGCAGACGGATTCCTATGTACCAAAACTGCTTGTTTGATCAGAGATTACAATATGAGTACTACCTTTTGTCTAACTTTTCCACCAATTTCTTAGTAGCTGTGTTTCATCAGAGTAAACCTGCCTGCCTAGGAACATCACAGAATAACCTTCTGAAAAAGAGACAACACTGGGGTATTGTCTGCTTAGTATAATGTTCACAATATTTCTCTGTTGAAATCGCCTACATGGCTAATAAATATTTAATGAACAATGGTCTGGCTTGTGACAAGATATTAATAACTCCAGAGAAACTCTGTTGGACTTCAGCTGCTGATGAGAACTGGGATTTGTCTTAGTTTATGGCCAGGAAGATAATTTTATTTTCATTTGATGCGTTTTGATACGTTGCATATACTGTTAGGTTTTAGAAAAACAACATTAAAATTAACTTAAATCAGCTATAACATTTGATAAGAGGGGGTGATTTTAGGTTCTCTGGATTCCCTTGTTTCTTGATCCTAAACTCTATAAGCAAGGTCGATGCTCCTCTTTTGGGGCACCCCTATTATACTTTACTGCAACGATTTTGGTTCCGTTTTTCCCCTTGTCCTGTGTCTCCCTTCCAAAGCAAAATCAAAATATTTTGATATATGAGATCAAAACCAAAACAACTGGGGTTTAACTCTTGGCTGAACCGGACTGGTCTGTACTGAGCACTCATGAGAATGTGCCCCTTGCATCTTCTGGGTGAAATCCTCCCCACTTTGGTGACAATGAGAGTTTTGTGGCTTCTGTTGGGCAGGAATCCCAGCGCTTCTATAGATCAGGGAAACCGTACAGAGAAAACCCATGGTCATGCAGACTGAGGCACAGGTAACAGATAAACATCTGTTTTCAAAGGCCACATTATGATCATTGTTTCCATAATCTGGGCTATGAACTTCAGTCAGCACTTAGGTATCAGACATTTGCATTACAGTTGCTGGGCAGCTAAAGGTTTTCCAACTTTCTCAGTAGGATCGAAATGTGCAGTTTTAGCCTTTATTTAAACCTATAATATTTTGTTTAAGGGACAAAACAATGAACTTTGATAACAGTAAACAGTAGTAAACCAGTGTTATCGCTCACTCTTTGTGCTGCACCTTTTGTGGTCCACTTTATTTAACAACTTTATCTCTGATTTTATGGCTTTATCTACTGGTTAAGGCCTCTTGTGCATAAATAAACCCTGTCAGGGGCCGCCATACGACAGCTCTGGCATTTCTATTTTGCCAGCTTTGACGTGGGCAGAAATGTTCACTGCTTGTTTAATGATAATTCTTTAATTATAGATCAGATATGATCTAACTTGAGTTAAGATTGCACACAGAGTAAGTCCTAGTGAAGACAAATTGATATGGCATGTATCAATTAGAGGATTTTTAGGAGTAAATATTAAATTGATGATGATTGTGAGAAATAGTATGTTCAATTTACTATGTAACTCAACATTTATTGTCACGTTGAAAATAGGGGGACATGGTTTAATCTGTAGTTATTGTAAGGGAATTTAGATAATACTGTGCATGAAGAACCAGCCATATTTCCATCTCCAGTTCGCTTTACAGCATCAAAAAATACATCATTTTTTTTAAACTTAAATATCTTATATATTTTAGGCTCTTCTCTTTCGAGGTTAAACCTTGAACCCACAAACCAGAAGTGCAGCGTCACTCCTACCAAATGTGCTTTTCCTTCCCAAACGGACCAGAACCTCATTTCTTTTAAATGCTTCTCAAACAGTATTTGAAGTATTGTGGGGTCTTTAAAGAGTTGGGGATCTTGGGGGGTTTTCAGCCCATTTTCTTGGTCTCTGACAGGTCAGTTCAGCTCAGGAACATGTTCTCCCCTTTTATTAGGCAGAGGCACAGACGTGTTCAGTTACTCAGAGACTCAACTTACTCTGTATTTAAGACGAAGAAGTCGAGGTAACTCCAGAGAATTTAAAGACAAGAAGGAAAAGCAATAAATAAAACCTGTTTTAAATATACAACAGCGACACAGAGATACCCTCTAGATATTGATGTGCCACTTTTTAATATAATACTTCTCAGCTATCACATGCCTCTGTAGAAAAGGAAAATGCACTGACAATGAGCTGCTGTATCTCTGCTTGCAAGGGTGATGAAACAGCCTGGCTCAGGTTGTTCTGCCCGAGAAATAACGTGGAATGAGCAAATCAGTTTGCAATGCACATCTTCCCACAGAAAATCACCGGCACTCTTTTGCTAACTCAGCTGAAACGGTGCGTTTTAGGGGCTGCGTTGCTGGCTGTCAATTAGAAGTCGGCTGATAGCTGATTAAACTAGTTTTGCTGTGCGTGGGCTCTGGAAAGGAGCAGTTTCACAGGGTTGTTCCATTTCTCTGTGTTTTCTTTCTGAGGCACACAAGGTGTATTCTTTTTTTCTTTTGCCTGTTTATCTCTTTGCAGAATAGAAACTGCATAGTACTGTGTTTAGATATAATTACAATAGAATACAGTAAAAATAAAATTCCAAGCAGAATAGTATGATATCTCCATCACATTTTCCCTTGTGCCTTGGTTTGAATTTCAAACCTGCTCACAGATGCTTAGATTTATTTCTGGTTCTCTGATTAATAGGTATTATCCGATGATCCCATTGACGAGGTCCAGCTGAGCCGTGTCCCTAACAGGGGACGTCCCTCCTGATGATGAGGAGGAGCAGGATCCAGGTCCTTTCCATGTGGCAAAGGCTTCGTCTGAAACTTTGGAAACACTCCCCTTCAGCTTATCTCTTTTTCCATTTCTGTGCATGGCAAAAAGGAGGAGGGGAGAAAGAAAAAAGAGTTGGGTTTGTAAGAGGAACCACTGAGAGGCCATAAACTATCAAGGTGCCTCCGCTTAGTACAAGAATAAATGAAATCAACTGGGTATCAAAAGTGCTTTTTCCTTTCCAGCCTGCTGAAAGGATAACAAACATAATGATGATTAATCATGTTCTTTGCAGCTATATGTGTGGTTTTATCCTATAAGAGATCAAAGCGGAGCTTGTGCTTTCACAGAAAGTGCCAACTGGCATCTTCTTCTTTTTAAAAGGGTTGTCTGGAAGGCATTTGTGTTCAGATATGCCAAAGGAGCAAAGGCAGAAACGTACAATGCCAAGGAATGAAATTCTCCAGCCGTAAGTCCTTCAGAGGGAATGCCAAGTCATGTCATAACATTATTCATATCTCAAGATATTTAGTTTCTTCTTTATTTTTAATGTTAAAATGTAAACGCCTTTGACAATAAATCACTTAATGCATCAATTTTAGTAAGTGTTTGAATGTGACAGTGTTATATGATAAGTGATGATTTTTGCTTCTCTTTAGTTCTTTCTAATCTTTTCTTTTAATAAATGGTGATCTTGAAACGGAAACTGTAATCACACAATGTTAAGGACTTTTTTCACATGTGTGGTCATGCTTGGGAACAAAATCTGAACGCATACCTTAGTCATTAAATTCTGAGTGCTTATCTATTATTTATCAAAGTAAACCCAAAATTATAGACAACATGGAATTGTGTTACTACAGAGTTATGCTGAACTATACTCAAACTCATAAACATTGTCCTTTTAAATAAAATCAGACTTCTAGGTCTAAAAATTTCCCAGGTTCAATCATATTGTATCAGGACACAGAAAAAAGCTGATGGACTTTAAGAGGCTGTTCCAACATCACCAATATCACCAATATCTCTACGTGTCAAGTCATGCGTGAAGGTTTTGACAGTCGCTGCCCCCTCAATGTGGCCCTCTGGGCAAATGAAAGGTATTTGTATTTCTGCAGGAAAATGAACCAACGTGGAAAAGTTCGTGTCTTTTAAAGAAGCGGGAAGGATCTGTTAGAGTGGGGTCGCTGGCCGCTCTAAAAGGAACAATTTGAAGCTGCCCAAATACCCACATTGCTGGTTTTGACCATCTCACAATGGCAAGTTTTCTCTGCCTTGGAGTAATAATAGTTTTCTTTGGAAGCGTAATTGTGGCAAAAGAAGTAAGCAAAAAAGCAGCGTTTCCAAATTATCAGAACAACGGTTCTGATTAACCTAAGCATACACGCACATTATTATTTATTTTTGTGGAGATGTGGATTATTTTGTCCAAACTCATGATCAGAAAAGTGAACATTTTTCCAAAAGAGAAATCACACAGCTCTGAGAAATCCCCCAGGCAGGACTGAGGAATGGAACTGCTGATAGATTTGTTTTCATTAGGTACCTGAATGCATTACAATAATTATGTCAGTTCGGAGCTTTTCCCATCTGCAGCCTTACAGCAATTTGATTAGAAAATAAAAAACCTGAAGGGAACAGGCTGGAAATATGAAGACAAGGGACACTGAGCTTCACAAGAGCAAGAAAATGATGAAGCAGGTTCCTCATTATTCAGCAATGGGTTTAATTCAGAGTGCTTTCACGGGAACAAAAGCATGCACTCGACAATGATTTGTATGATTTCTGCACGACCATATTCTGGGCAGGAAACCAACTTCTGCTAAAAATGCTTCTGTAAGTGGCGCTGACTGGAAACATTCACATAATGCAGAAACTAACATCTGCCTGATTTTTTGGTCCTTTTTTGATTCTTAAGGACAGAGGTAACTTCAAAATATAACAGAACTATAATGTTTCAAGACTCACCCCCATTGCAAATATAATTGTATCAAGTGACAATCGGCAAAATGCAGGATACTGCTTTTGAAAAAGTTGAAAATTACCATTTTCCGACAGAATTAGCTCTATGGGGAAGTCTGAGACCCTTTAATTCGCTCTGTGCTCCCCAGCTGCTCAGCAAACACCCAGGTGGCAGCACTTTGTAGCTCAGTATCAGGAGCAAAAGGTCTATCTCTGTTATGTTCAGATACATCCAGGGGAACTTCTGCTGTTACTTCAGTTCACCACCATGTCATGGGAAGCAGAATTCGACCCCAAATTAGCTCAAATTAATCTGGCACTAATGTCACTGATTACAACTCGCTGTGATGATTTAGACAATAAAATACAACTCGTTGGTAATCAGTTGCCATTAGCAAAAGCAAAACTGTGAATTAATGTAGGAGAAGAAAGGCTCTGCATTATCAGCTGCTTTCAATTTTGGCCTAATTAAATTTCTTTAATGCAGTCAGAAATGAAAGGGAAGCCTAATAATGAGTCCTTAGGTGAAGGGGAGTTTGCTGTAAAGGCAGGAAGTGTTTGTGCCAAGCTCTGTGCTTCCAGCTTTAACCCTGGCTTGGTATTTTATGGTTGAAAAATAGCAGTGATATGAAGAATGTGGGGTTCATTTCACTTAGTACAAATAGCAGCTTTTGGCCTGGTATGGAGAAGGTAAGTTGTAATAATTTCAGTACTTCTGGAATATATGATAAACTTGGTTGATGTGTTTATTTTACAAGCAGTTCTCAAAGCATCGGTGGAGCAGGCAAAGGGTCACTGATTTAAATCAAATGTGTATGGATTCAACTATTTAAATATGTCATCTTTAAATGTAACTCTTCTTTGTTGCAGGCTGTCCAAGGTTGTCTTTGTAACAGAGAAATACAGAAAAGCAGAAATACAACACTCTAATACTTATATCCTAAATCTGTGTTGTGTCAGGTGTTCTGCTCAGATGTATTCAAAGTTATTCTGGACCTCACTTAAAGTATCTGGAACCATTTTTGAAAAAATCAGGACTTACAAAATGTGATGGAGTGTAGTTAATCACCTGCAACCTGCTGTGTTTAATTAAAATACTATAGTAAACAAATCTTAAATGTTAATTTTCAGTTTTGAATTCAGATATTGATCTTTACAGACAAACCAATGTGGCAAACCAACCAGGAAATGTCTCTTTGATTTGCTAGTTATCAGTAACACGCTCTGTGTAATTACCATGGAAAATGCAGTGTAACCTAATTGATGTTCATTATTTTTATTACAGCAAAAAAGGCTCAAAATTTAGATAATATTCACAAAGTTCAATTAAGCTAAAGAATGTGGGTATTGTCCTTCCAATATGTAATTTTAATGCGTTCAGATGTCTGATGACCCTGCTCATCTCTTCCATCTGCTGTTCAATGCTTTGTGATTATTTTTTTTTCTAAGTACAATACTTTTCCTTTTGTGTTTCTTTCTCCAATATACACTCTTGCATGTTTATTATGTTTAAATATTTGTTGAATCTACATCTTCTGGAGCATTGCAGTAATAACTCTGAGTGGACAGTAGATTGTTTTTTCTCTTCTTTCTCATTCAGTGCTTTCCATGACCTTATTACTGTAACTGGTAGTTCTTACAAATATGCTGTAGTTAGTTACTGAATTAGTAACAAACAGTTTCATTTAGAACTTGAGGAGATAGTAGAGGTTGGAGTGGGCTCTGCAAGCTCTGAGACTGTTTATCCATAGTAATTTTAAGGAATGTTGTATATAACGCCTGGGACTAATTCATAGCAGGTCAGAAACATCACAAGCATTCAACTAAGTTCTTCCCTGGACAGTTGTGTCAGCTCATGAGTTTTTAAATGATTTAAAAAATTGAGGTAAAACAAATCCAATCAAACCAAACCTCCAACCTACTAGACTCTTACCAATACTCTTAGTTTTTGGTTGTGTTAAGAACTACTAGAGGGAAGTGTAAGTAATCTGGAAATCCAGGTGGAGCTTAAATTGAACACAGAATTGGTGTATTATATTTGTCTTTGCTTGGTGGGGTTAGACAGTGCATCTGTCTTCATCGGGAAGAAGGCTGAAACAATTATTTAAAGCTACTGGTTATCATTTTGAAGGGCAATATTGAGTTCTGCCAGGTTCTATCCTGCTGTGGGACTGCCCAGCCCAGCTGGAGGATGGGTGAAAAGCAAATTTCCCACTGATTTTTGTTCTTAAATCTTAATTTTCTATTATTTTGGTAATAAGGACAGGTAAGACATCTGCAAGTATTTGCTTCTTTGCTGGCCAGAGAAAAATGGAGTGAGAGGAGAGTCATCCTGTCCATACCTTGGAGGGGGTTCAGAGCTGTCAGGCTCCTTTTTCCTCTCCTTCCAGCAAAAACCAGCCATGAAGTCTGTGTAGGGTGGCTTTCCAGGATGATAACAATTAATACCTGAAATTAGCAGTGTATTATTTCACATGACACCAATGTAGGCACAGAAATTTTCTTTGTCCATAAAGGAGTCACAAGAGCGTGTTCTTATATAGTACTTGTTCCTGAGGCACGTTACTCTGTCCAGTACAATATTACTGTTAATCAGTATGATTTAAAATTATTTACATTATATCTGATGTTTTCTGTGTGTGTATTTTTTATGTGTACGTGAGAGAGAAAAAGTCAAGTTGGAGACACTTGTAGCGAAACTGTAAGTATGTGTCCCCAGTCAGTAAGGTGCTCTCCAGGTAACGCATAATGAGATATCTGAATCTTTGGAATTAATAAATGGTCTTGAAGCAGCCTTTATATAACAACAGAGATTGCTCTCAAGATATCAGAGAGGCAAGATTGATGGGCTATGCAGATGCTTATGTCATTAAAAAGACCTTCAGAAAGAAACAAGTAAGACTGCTAAAAGTGTTGTTTTAAATTAATGCCTGACTTTGAAAACAAATTGATGCCCCTCAAGATAATTGAAAAAGTTAGAAAACAATCAAGGAAGAACAAATTGAGACTCTGTGAGGGACATAATCTCCAGATAAAGGAAGTCTCTTAATTCTACTTCCAGTGCAGAAACTTCTGTTTTTTTAATTGTCTTTTAATTTTTTCTCCTCCACCCAGCACAAATCTTAGTTTTGACATGGGCAGGTCTCCAATTAAGCTCCTAGGCTGAGCTTTACATGGGGAGGAAAGTTGCAAGACTTTTTGTACCTACATGAGACACAGGTGTTATGAGTAGTACAATGGCATGAAAGAGATGACAACAAATAAAGCTGTGGTTGTTGTTTGAGTTGACTTTGGGGTGTCCTCCTGGACTGGCCACCTCGATGTGGTGCCACCTCCATCCCATCTTGGCCCTTTCCAGCTCTTCTGGCTGCTGGAACTGAGCTCTGCCAAGTGCAACCATCGCTTCACTTTGCTTCGTTTCAAACCAGATTGTCAATTCTAATTCAGGTGGTTCTGTCTGAACAGATGAACCATCCCATCAAGTGACTTTTTAAATAATTAGGTCCACTTATTGCTTACGCTGTGGTTTCATGACTCTTCTAATGATATGTCAACGCGATGGTATTGGCTCTTCAGTTAGTTTTATAATTAATGATTAATGACTTAAATTCTCTTGCTTGTAAAGCCAAATTTTTCCAGCGAACGTAGCTGTTAAATACTGCAACTGAGCATGTAACACTGAGGCAGATTAGACAGAAGTCTAATATCAAACTGATGTTGAAAACAAAAAACCCAACCCTGCTCTGTGGTCTCAAAATTTAGCTATGTTTCCATAAATCTCCCCATATGTCACTGATAGCTGTGACGTGATTACTTTTACATTGATATTTTTATGACAACAACAATTCCGTTTAATTTTTCTGTGTCAATACAGGCTCCCATCATGATCAAAATTTGTTTCTGGGCAAGTACTTTCATGCAATAAGTGAATTCACAGGACGAACTATTATATCGTAACTGCCAATAATCTTTATGGAATTAAATGCAATTTGGCTGTTAGTATGGCATTTAAATAAATGCAGCACTGTTAAAATGCCGGTTTACTTCAGTAGGAAATGGAAGCTAATAAATTATGGGACTGGTACAACATTCTGCTAAATCTGTCCATCCCTCCTGTGCTGGATCTTTCATGGTAACCAGCCATGAATTTTTCTCACTTTTTGAATTCCCATCTTTTGTCACTTTTGTGGGTCAAAAGTATTTTTCACCCCAAAGCTGAGACTTCCTCTGTATCCCTGGAGCTGAAGTGGGTGTCGAATCCCCTCCCTGGCTCTGCAGGTGCCCATTGCTTTCCTGATGGTGGCTTCAAGGCTCCAAGTATCCAGTTCTCTGGGGTTTTTTTGAAAGGAGAAATAATTTTCTTGGTTCAGGTTGGGTCAGCACATTTCAGAGAAGTCTGAGGGTTATCTGAGGCAGAGCTCAATGGAAAGGGAATACCTTCATTTATACTCCACAAGTATAACAGATTTAGGTTTTGCACTTAATAAACACTAAATTAAAAAAAAATAAAAAAGAGAGAAACTGAAAGCTTTAACCCAGCCTTCAGCAAATGTAAAGCCCTAGTGTGTTTTTTATAGATTTAGGAAAGGAGAAACAATTTGCCACAGCAAGAACGCCCCTCCGAGGGGTGGCTGGGAGCGCGCTGGAGGCGTTAAGGTAGCTGAAGCTCAGGAGGCTTAAGGTAATATCTTGAGAAATGAGGCAAGGGACCGGTAACGAGATCTGCTGAGTAATATGCACAATAACAGTACGAACTATTTGTGTGCTTATTTTTAAATGCATTTTTTACATCAACCCCAACACCTTCAGGGAATAATTTCATTTCCTATTTAATTTCAGGCCTTACAAATGCCTTAAGGTTGTTATAAATTATGTATAGAACTAAAAGTTACAGTTTCTATTCTTTGCTGGGTATGGATTTCATTTTAAATTCGACATGTTATAGATCCACGGTTCACCAGGACATTAGTTTGTTTCATTTGCATGATACTTGTCTCGGTATCTGCAATCAGCAGCTCTGAAAGGTGTGAAATGTTTTATGTTTCACTGCAGAATACAAGTTAAATAGCTCGTTGTGAAATTCAGTTCATTTGGGAGAAATTCAAAAAGCTTAAAGTATGGAGGCACAAAGTTGTGTATCTAGACTTTTACATATGATATTTTCATGTGTCATTTGCTTCTTTTCTGTACCTAGTACTAATATTATTAATGCCTATATTCTAATTAAATCCTCAGATTCTGAACTTCCTGGGGATTTATATACAATCATTCCATCATCTTTTGATGAACTTGAAGTAACTGTAATTTGTACTGATGTGGCAAGGCTCACTCAGATGAGTTTGATTGCTGTCGAGATAGTTTAAAGTTGTGGTTGTGTGTTTTTTTTCTTTACATGGTGTAAGGAGAATTAAATCAATATAGGGTTTCTCATGTGTGAACAAAATCATGTGTTATTACTTGGATAAACAAGTTACTTATTTTCCCGTTACTTACAGATTACAAAAGGTTTTCAGGCATCACAAAAGGAGCAGTTGTATTGCTATGATGTAGAGCTCTGGTTTATATAATTGCTGAAATAGCCGTCAAAACAAGCTGCTAACATCTGCAAGTCAAACAGTTTTGAGACTGAATGTTTCCACGTTATTCACTTGCAAGGGAGTGTAAATAGGTCCATGTCACAGGAACACCTGGATCAGACCTCTGTGAAAGGCTGGAGATGCGAAGTGCTTCTTGGTTCAAGCTTAACTGGTGTTATAAGCCTTTATTGCAGAATGGTCTGGGTTGGAAGGGACCTTAAGGTAATTCATATAGTTCCAACCTCTGTGCCATGGCCATGGACACCCTTCACTAGAGCAGGTTGCTCCAAGCCCTGTCCAACCTGGCCTTGAACACTTCCAGGGATGGGACATCCACAACTTCTTTGGGCAGCCTGTTCCAGTGCCTCACCACCCTCATGGGGAAGAATTTCTTCCTTATATCAAACCTAAATCTACCCTCTTTCAGTTTAAAGCCATTACTCCTTGTCCTATCACTACAGGCCATTGTAAAATGTCCCTCTTCACCCTTCCTGTAGATCCACTTTAGGTACCAGAAGGCTGCTATAGGGTCTTCCTGGAGCCTTCTCTTCTCCAGGTTGAACAACCCCAACTCTCTCAGCCTGTCCCCAGAGCAGAGGTGCTCTGGTCATCTTCGTGGACATTTTCTGGACTCACTCCAAAAGCTCCATGTCCTCCTTAAGTTGAGGGCCCCAGAGCTGAACACAGGACTCAAGGTGGGGGGCTCGGTAGAGTGGAGTAAAGGGGCAACATCACCTCCCTTGGCCTGCTGGTCGCACTCCTTTTGATGCAGCCCAGGACACTGTCGGCTTTCTTGCCTGCAAGTGCACCTTACTTATATTCTGGGGTAACAGAAGCATTCTATGGGTTAAGAAAAATAATAATACAAATATAGACACCCAACATAATTGGTATTTTAAATGTGAAGGCTGAAAAAAAATTCCCGTCTTAGTAGCTGCAATAAATAGACCTAATGATAAAGCAATAAGTAAAATTATGCTGAGTGGGGTCATGCTAATTTACTCAATCCTGCTTATTATTTTGATGAGACTAACTTTGGCAAGTTGAACTAGTGGAGAGTTTGTGCTAGTGAGCATTCATTAAAAATGATTGCAAGGAGAATACAAGTAATAATCATTAGCAATGACTGCACTATTTTCTCATTAAAAATTCTTTGGTTTTAATGTCTCCTACTTCAGTCACAGTTGTATTATAGTAAGGATAGTCGATATCACTTAATAATAAAAAGTATAGTTGGCTTACATGGTAGGAACTGAGGTGTTTAGCAGCTGCAATATATGATCTGCATAACCTGGCTGTAGGTAGGCTTGGGTAGTTTGACTAATTAGAAACAGGTGGAGTATTTGAACACTGAGGGCAATAAGAGATTTGCTGTTTCAGGATTTGACAGTTAATGATTGTAAGAAGATCATTTGCAGCAGCTGGTAATTAAAGATGGGATCTCTATGAGCAGAAAATTATGTGTTTGGGGATCAAAAAGTGTTTTCATTTTTAACCGGTGCAAAGCATCTTGTCAATCAGGGATTTACATTTTCATTTTGAAAAAGGTTTGGAAGGAGAAAAAGATCTATCATCTAGAAACTCTGCTTTCAACTTGACCTTTTCTGCCTATTGCAAACATATCTGTGACTGGATGCTCAGCCTTGCCCTTGCACACTCAACCTCCATGCTCCAGGTTTCCGGCTCAGATCTTGACACCGCATGGAAATTAATACAATATCTGATGGCATTCGTTGACCTGTGTCACAGCATCAGATTTTGTCACTTTTTTTTTTCCAGCAAGGTCCTGACAGAAGGTTTCAGAGCAAACAGTGCAGTATTGAGAGAGAAATTCCCTTGGTCTCATTTCTGCTTCCCAGGGTCTGTCCCTGTCGTACTCTGGGATAATATATTTCAGAAAAAGATGCCCAAGATTGTAATGGGACACAATCAGCTGGTTTCTGTGCAAATTTGCCTGAATCTTTCCCTTTGAGCGAACCAGCTGTAGAAAAAGAACTTGGCATTTATAACAGCCAATGCTAATTAATACTCATGACAAAATTTTTTTCCAGTTTGGGCTTGTGATTTATTAAAATGCTACTATGAGATATGAGCATTCAAAGCATGGCTGAACTATTTAGTTTATGATTTTAGCTGCATATTTGCTCACTGTAAGAGAAGCCATGAGGTGGTTATAACCGTTTTCAAAGTTTTAAAACTACATATCTAGAAGCCAGTAAAAAGCTGGAAGATGCAACATCTCTGACTATCTATAAATACTTAATAGCATGAGATGATCTTCCTGGTTGGTCCTTCTTAAGGCTGTAAATGGCATTTTCCGACCCATGACATGCCACTAGCTGGTAGTATTATTGTGTATTCTAGATTAATGAGTCTTCTTATATCACTTAAATAAATGGATGTTGTCCGCTAAGAGCATTTGTTAGTTGTAAATGATTTAGAAGACATTCTTTATGGAATAGTTATTTTGACTCTACTTATGGGTTGGAAATATTCATGTCAATAAAGACTAGCAAGGGGAGCAGCTCTAATGGAAGAAAAATAAAGGAAATGCCATAAGTATTTAATGATTTATTAATGGTTCATAAATATATGAACAAGATAATTATACTAATATTAACAGTTTCTAGGCAGTTAAAGGCAGAAAACTGCCAGCACTATGTATTTGGATTAATGATGGAACCTCCTGCACCCACCTCTGAGTGCTCGGAGCTGCTGTGTTCCTGGTATCCCAGGGGATCGTGGGGCTGGGACCAAGGGCTGGAAACTCCCTGGGATGGGTTTCATCACTCCATGGGACAATGTCTCCTGCATCCCGGTCATCATGGGCAGCCTTGTGGCAGAAGATAAGAGCTCCAGGTCTCTTGGACTCTCCTGGTGACCGCACATCTCATCTTTTTGTGTTTTCTGCTCACCTGGCCTCTATCCTGGTTGGAAGTATGAGTGGTGATGACAGCATTTATATGAAAACTGTAATTTCTTCTGCTTCTCAAAGCTCTGCCCTGTGGGTGTTTAAATGGGAAGCTGAGTGCCCTGGGAGGTCAGGACCTGTTGTTGGCTAATGAGCATGGTCCATCCAGATAAGTCCCTTCATGTCACAGCTCTTTATTCTTGAATGACATAAAAGTGACACTGTCCACCAGAGTGCAGAGGGAAGCAAAGATTTGGTTTAAAATGTGACGTTCCATTTATTATTGTTATTCTTTTTAATTTGATCTGGCTTGGGACTTTACAATGCCATGAGAACAGAAACCTCTTCTGTTAAGTCATTGCAGATGATCAGTGTGTCCTCATTACATTAAGACAGAGGCAAGAACACTCAGGCAGCTGCCTGTCTGCCTGGAGATTTGTTTCCTAAAATGGAAATAACTTTTTCTTTGTTACTTTGGATAATTTCACAGCACTGAAAATTTCTCCAAGACCAGCTAAACACTCTGAGAAGTAGCTTTGAGATAATTAAGCATCTAAAAGATATCCCAGTCTCACAGAAATACATCTCTTTGGCCACTAAAAATGATCCAGAAATACTTGTTTCAGCAGGATAAAGTTATTTGGACTTTTAGAAACTTTGTACATCATCAGGTGAGCTCTGATGACTAGAGTAAAACATGGCCAGCTATAATGTGTAGGTTGCTTAATGAGGTAAAATTTCCATCTTCTTCTATGAGGTGCTTCCTACAGATCACCAGCTGATGGTGTGGTGTGGTTTGGGATGACTCAGAGCATCTGAGTCACTACGTGATGGTTGACCCGTCAAACAATACGCAATGGGTTGTCCTCATGACTGAACAGACATGGACCTGTTGGAGAAGGACCAGAGGAGCCACAGAAATTATCTGAGGCTGGAACAGCTCTGCTGGGAGGACAGATCAAGAGAGTTGGGGTGTTTAGCTGTAGAAGAGGAGGCCTTGGAGAGACCTTATTGCAGCCCGAAAGGGGCTGATAAGATGGGGACCCACTTTTTAGCAGGGCCTGTTGTGATGGTTTTAGACTAAAGGAGGGGAGATTCAGGCGAGACAGGACGAAGAAATTCTTTACACTGAGGGTGGTGAAACCCTGGTCCAGGTTGCCCAGAGAGGTGGTAGATGCCCCATCCGAGCACTTTTTTTTATGGTTAATCTCCTGAATTTATTATTCCCTTTCATGCATAAGAAAAATACAGATGAACTCAAACTGAATCGGTGCTCTGATGCTGAGACGGACATCTGTTATTTCATCTATGTGAGGAGAAATAAATACAGACAGCAGGGACGCTATTTGCTGCATGATTAATAGGTGGAATCATTACAGAATAACTATCCATGTGTCACTACACCGAATTTAAATTGCATGCTATCCAGCCTATGCTGCAGTCTACAAGTGAGGCTGAGTGAAACATTTTATTATTCTCAGAAATTTAAACAACTAATAGCTAGTGGTATGTAAGTCAGCAGATGCTGTTGAGGAGGAAAAATACCTGTGAGATAATTTCCTTTGAATACCGATTGTGATTCTGATTTTTGGAAATATAATGCATTTAATGCTGGTTATCTACCTATATGCAATAAAATCTAAACGAACCGTAAGATGTGAGACAATTGATAGTTTTTTGATTTGGTCAGAGTCACATTTCCATTCAAAGAAGAATGTGTTGAAAAAGTTAACATTGGGTTGTTTAATGAAAATCCAGCTTGTTACCAATAAGAACCTTGCATCAGTAGAGAATTTAAGTGGGTAGTGATTATATCCTGGGAGTAGGGCTTGTCATAAGGTTCTCTTGCAGAATTAAGAGACGGTCTTGCAGAATTAAGGGGCAGATGTGCTGTTCAACATACCATAGTAGATGGTGTTAGATACTTCTTGATGCTGCAGATGTTACAGTGAGAGAATTAATGCTATTTATCTTATGGAATAAGCAGGGATCTATCATAATTCCAGCCTTATTGACAAAATTGCCAGCTAAGATAAAATAATAGCATTGATCACTGGTGATGAAAAAGAATGAAAAATTGATTTTTGAAAATCTCATCAGTGATTTGCAGAAATTAAAGTTAGATACTTCGTATTAAACATAAAAAATTGTGATAATAAATAAGGGACCTCTTTAGACCAATTACACAGAATCCATTTGCAGTCTATAATAAATTTCAGATGACTCCTTAGCAAAAATGTAGTTTATGGAACTATTATATATGAACAAATGTACAGGCAGGGTAAAAGATCTTCCTACATATTATCTAGACTGGGAGGCTGAATAAAATGGTTCAGCTCATTTTGTATGTATTTCCATTTAAAAAATGTATGTGCCCTAAGGAGAGTTTGACTTGATGCGTAGCTGTGGTTATCACAGAAAGTGTCTGACAGGAATATTCCTGTATCACGGCCTAATTACTGGGGCTAACTTTTGACAGCAATCTGAACTAAAACTACCATGAATATATCCATAGAAAATGCCTTATTGGAAAAAAATAAAATAAATACAGCTTCTAGAAACTGGTCTTTTACTTTCCCCTCCTTTGCCCTGTTGAGGATCCACACTTTCCCATAGGAATGTCAGATTTTAAATTATGGAAGACTGGAGGTGAAAACCATGTTTGTCCAGCTCTGATAATCACTAAGGAAGTATAATACAACCGATTCTGAAGGAAATTCTCCATTTCTGTAAAGAGCAGTTTAGTTTTCAGCACAGCAATGGCTTCATCCTGTCATCAGCAAAATTATTGTCAAAACATACAAGGCAACCATGGCAGGTGAATCTGGCACTGTTCATTTTAAGCCATCGCTAAAAGGTCAAGGGCTAAGTCTGCAGCTAAAAATAAAGCTGGATAGCAAATTTCTTGCATGTATCTCTTGCAGAAAGCGTGACACTAGCTCATGGTGAAAGAAGAGCGAGTCTCTTTGAGTCGTGGTGTCATATCAGGTTTGCCTATCAAATTGAGTTATGTTATATCACATAATCTGACATGACAGCTCAGCTTCACATGTCACAGCACGATGTCACTCTTGGGATAGCTAAAAACAATTATTATTTTTTTTGTTTTTAAACAAAGTTTGGAAAACAGTTTTGAGAGAGGCATTAGGAAAGTGTATGGGATGAGGGAGAGCAAGAACCAAAAGAACATCATTGAAATGAAGTTTTCATAATCAGGATGCAGACTTGAATTTTATATATATATATATAAATATATCTATATATATATTTTACCTTTTAAGATAGGTTATGGTTTCCTAGTTCAGACTTGAGATCTATAAGGGCAGAACTGCTGTGTCCATTGGGATGTTGAAGGCAGGTAATGAAAGGAGACATAGGTACCAATGGCAAGCGGAAAGAGAGCTTGGAAAGATGCTTTCTAAAGTAGTTTTGTGATGGGGGTTAAAGTATAAAACTTCAGAAGCCTTATCTTGAACACTTCGGGGATTAAATCTCTGTTCACACACCTCTGAATGCTTTCCTTACTTTTCTACTGAACCCGAGAATTTTCCAAAGCATTGCTTGACTGCTAATGTTGGGGAAAATTGCCTGAATGATGGTCATATGTACAATTACAATAAATACATGGATGTAGCTGGAAGTTTGATTTTCTTTTTCTATTTCTTAGAGTTTTATTACTCATTAAACTCCAAGCCCGACTTCCTGCACTTACATCAGTTTTACTACAGTCTTTACTGATCTTTACCTTTACTTTATTGATTTCAGTGGAGTTCAACAGGCATAAAAAATGAAACTAAAAAGTGAATCAATTCCACATTAATTAGCCAGCATGCAGGATTTTATGCTGCTTAATGACTCTTGTAATCATCTACAACTGTACAAAGTGAATGGCAATCATACCCAGGCAGAGCTGTAAAAAAACACATACCTCTAGCAGGGAATTCACTCATTTTGCACATTTTAGAGATTGCGGTACTTTCTATAAAATCATAACTAGATTATAAATGGCAACAGAGAAGTAATGATTATAAACAGCCCTATATGAGCCAATACTATTTTTTTTTATCTTGTAGAAAGTGATATGGAAAAGTCCACCAGCTGATGCCTATTACTTTAATGACCTGCCCCAGCCTGGGAATGATTTGCTTGATAAAGCTCTTAGGACCTCATCTGAAGACCACTGAAGCAAGTGGAAAGACTATTTGTTCGTAGCCCATTATACTTCAGATTTTTACAGTGATTCCCTGGCTTCTTCATTAACTTTTTTTTTTTTTTAAATAATTTTTTATTTATTTTAATCCCAAGACAACATTGTGGAGTGTTTTGCATTGGAGGAAGGACTTCAGGGTTCCTCATACTGAAGCACTGAGGTAGGGTTGAAATGTTGGTATCTAAAAACCTTTGGACCTGGGTATACAAACAAATCAGCATCTACTACACTAGAAATTAGGGGGCTTCTGCTTTTATCTCTTGGCATGGCAATTTCTCTAGACTGTTTATTTGTGCACTATCCCACAATTCTTATTTGATTTGAGGGCTGGCCTTCAGTTTTTCTATACTTTATTCTAAACCTCCTCTTTATATCAGTAGCCTCTTATTCTTTTAGTGCTGTAGGATTTGGCCAACCTTACAGTTGGATTCTGCCTTAAAAGACAGAAGACACCTGTAATCCACAGCTGATGCTTCAGTGCTGTATTTGCCATTGATCAAACTCCCATCTAAAGTTTCCTAGTCTAGGATCTTCTTGTGGCAGATGTGTATGAAATAATCTAAAATGATTCTTTACAGGAATGCTTAATTTCTATCTGCATAGCAGGTGTGATTTAGTATCAAGCAGCAAGGCAGCCTTTATAATCTCTTCATGTGATCTATAGAAAATGGATTGATATATATGCACTCACAGAAATATAGCTACTGAATGTATTTTATAATAAAACCTGTATTCCTGAAAAACTATAAAACCGTAATATTTTTTATGTTTAATATTTACTCTTCATCTTATCACAGGAATACAATGAAACTGATTGCTTAGATACAGATGACATTATAGTCCATCTTTTACTTTCTCGTGCCTTTTTTTTTCTTTAACTGTGCATTTACACATGAATGGGCCATTGGTTCGAAATGGCAAGAAGATCACAGTGAATTATATTCACTTTAGCGATACGGTGTCAAATTCAATCTCGTATAAAATTCCACATCCTTTCAAATGGAGGCAACAGTTTTAATTTTGATCGTTAGCATCTGAACTTTCTCTTCATCCATTCACATCCATTGGCAGCTCAACTAGATGGGACTGGGAGCTTCATACACAAATTCTGTCAGACACCCTTGAAAGCAAGAGTTATTCTGGGAATCAAATATATATACATATATAAAATAATATATAAAAATATGTATACATAATTTTTCTCTTCATTTTCATAAATCAAAATAGAGAGAAAACTGGTGTATTCAGTTGCAGGAAAAAAATCAAGAAAGGTTTTGCTCAGAGGTGCAGTAATTATCAGTAATGTAGCATTTCAATGGCAGTTCTGTTCTGGTTATAAACAGTTGCCACATCTTAGTGCTGCTCTAGCTCTGATTGTTTGTGTCTGAGCGTCTCAAAACATGAGGCACAGGTTGATATCTTGTTAATGCTGGATGTGGTGGTCACTGAGAGATGGCGTCTGTCCTGGAGGCTTTGACAATGGCTGAAGCCACTGGAAGGACCAAGATATATATTTAATTTGACATCTATATGGCCTAATGGAAACACCTTCCTGATTAGCAAGGTTGGGATGAAGGTTCATGTGTCCCATGGAGATGCAGTTAAGCGGAGAGGATCATACAGGCTATAGGGGCATGAACTACTATGGGTGGAGCGTAAAAACATCCACCCATCCCACGTGAAGTGTGCTGAATGCTCTCTATTTTGCTTTTTTCTTTTGGTAGTTAAAATGAACACATCCACACGCACTGATGGGCATGTAACCAGGTCTCCTATGTTGTTTTCTCTGCCACAATAACTCCACAGCTCTGCCAAAAATAAAAATGAAGAGAAGCAAGCTTCATCTCTGTGTTTTTGTGTAACCAACTTATTTATCTATTATTTAAACGCCTTTTTCTCTCCACTGAAATTTCTCTAGCAGTTTTGGAGATGTCACTCCTGTGAATCAATACGGAAGAAAACAGAATATTTGTATTTTGTTTTGGTGAACATGTATTGTTTGAAAGTAATTTGTGGTCCAGTGAGCTTGGCTATGGTGCGGTTTCAAGCTGCAAAACCCTTGATCCCATTGATTATTATGATTATTTTTATGGATGCTGACCTCAATGCTCTACAGCTCTATGCAGCTCTGTTGTGCAGTTTATTGCATTTTCAGACTGTTTTGTGAATTGATTCAATGTTAGACAGCATAACACTAGCACTTTCTGTTATCTGCATCACTGAAGTTTCTAAGAGGTATCCTGCAGCGGTCATTAAAAAGGGTCCCCAAACCCAGATACTTACTGTTTCAGTGCCTTAATTCTAATGTAATTCCAATTTGTTTCTAAATTTGTATATTTTCAGAAGTGATGTTCAGCACACTAAGTATCAGGTAAAGGAGAAAATCAACTCTCTCTTTCACATTTTGAATGGAATCATTGGTTTTAGTTGTGTTGTTATATATCCATTAATCTACTACAACAAAATATTCATGAAGACTTCTTAATTTTAAGCCTCTCCATTTAAATGTCACAACAAGGTGATTTATCAGGAGGGAAGAACTTTAACAGTAAAGTTATATTGTGATGCCACGTCAAGAAGCAATACATCAAACACAAACCGCATGCAAATTTTTCTTGTGTCTGCAACATCATTATCTGTGAAAAAATCCATAAAAAGTCTATTTTCTCCTTATATCTAAGGACTAACCAGTAAGGACTAAAGGACTTCGTATTTTTACACACCTGGGAACATCCATTCATCACTATCTTCACAACATTCTGGACAAGCTATTTAATAATGAAAGCTTCCTAACATTTGTCTTAGCCTGTCACTGAGAAACATTATTCAGTAATATTAAAAAATATTAGTAATTAACTGTGCTATTATAAGGCCATTTGATTTCTTACGCATTCATAAATATTTTAAAAACTACACATATAAGGTACTTTTGTGTTCAGACCTTCAGCATAATGTACATCAGGTGCACTAAATACGCAACGTATGTTTGCGTTGCCTGAGGTGACGCAGTGAACAGGGTGTGATGTGGTGATACAGCAAATAAGAATGAATAGAATCATTTTGGGTACATCTAAAATATGATGTTGATAAATATATGTATTTGTGTGAGTCATCAAGATTATTTCTCCCCAAACTTGCCATTTTTCTATGGCTTTGTGAGCTTCCGATAGACTCACTGTTCTTTATTACCATAATTGCCTTAATTTCTGCCTGAAACTTTGAGTCTGCAGTTCGAGGGAATAACTCTGCGGCACAGGCAAAACTGCAGCATTGGCTGATCCTGACAAATTCTGCTTTAGCCTCTGGCTGCTCTTTATTTCGTCTCTTACGTTTGTTTATTGGGGTATAATCACTGTGGTGGTGTCACTACAATTTTTGGAGAGGCTTCTGTTTCTGGTTTTCAGGGTGTATTTTGAGGACCAGAAAAACTAAGGCATAGTAGGCAGCCATGAATTTAGGAAGAAACATTGCATGTTGTGTGTAGTTGGTGAGACTGCTGGAAATCTAAATGAATTCAACTAATGAGTGGGATGGAGAACAGGAAGAAAGAGGTTGAAAAGGAAAGCCCTAGGTGGAAGTAGAAGATGCATTTTAAATAAATTGCAGGCCAACTAATAATGTTGGCTTTTTAATTTCTTCAAAATATGGACACATTTGCATTGTTAGGTTGGAGCCATATGCTTCTTTGTGGGACCTGACAGTCAGTGGATTCATTTCTGTGCTTTATTCCAGAAAATGAAGTAAACGGGTCTGCTTATTGTTTATTCATTAGCGTTTATTGCAGAAGATTTGATCAGCTGTCTTTCTGCTTTTCAGTTAATCTTGATTTAGACTTCTTTTGAAGCACACTGCTCAGTATTTCCACTTTAAGACATGGTATGTGTAGTGCTGTTCCTTGTGGTTCCCTAAGCCAGTTGTCCTCAAATCTCAATGAATTTTCCATTTGCCTGCAAGTTTCTTGAAACCTTGCAGGCAAAATTGGAGTTTCTGTCTACTTCAGGATGGCACAAGCAGAGATTGAAATAGCTTGTTATGGAAAACTAAGTTTAGCAGTCATTTGATCAAGGATAAGGAAAATGTTCCCTAAGGAGAACACTTTGGTAGTCTTGATTAGTTGTATTCTTGAAAGAAAGCAGTGAGAGATGTTGTATGGATTGGTTTTTTGGTTAATTCTGAATAGTAATCTGTTTTCTAGATGTAACAGCTTTCTGATCAGGCTGGTTAAGAGCTAACATAATCCATGGAAAGTGAATCTCTTCTTTCAATGAACGTATTTTTTGGAGGGAGTGGGAAATCCGGAAATGGTCACATGAAGATGAGTACTGCGGAGTGCAATGTTTATAGAATAAACTATTCAATGTCTGCTAGGTTCAGTATATTTTATATGTACATATTTAAAACAAATATATATTTATATATATATTCTGCAGTGGCGCAGGGACTGATGCTTTTAGTGTTCAAAGACACTGCCTACGATTGCTGGTTATATTCACGGTGGATGGATGTGTTTATGAACAGATGTGCGTGATAATGAAGGTGGTTTCATACAGATTGTGAACTCTTGTGATCTTGTTTGTTCAAATTAGGTTGCCAGTTAATGGGTTATTTTATTCATATGGTTGTTTAAATGCATGTTTAATCAAAGTATAGAAAGCCTGACCTATCAAGCTCAAATGAAGAAGTCATTCTGGTTTTGGCACTGTGGTGGGATGGTTCATTTTGTAGTTCACCTGATGTTGTAGCTCTACAGCACAGTGACAGCTGCAGCCTTCTGCTCACGTAAGGTGGCTCTAGTGTCTGACCCCTGGAGATGAAGTTTGTGTCTGTGCGGTCATGACTTTTTATGCCTAAATTCTCTAACCATTCTGCATAGATGCACTAAAACCATTAAACTCTTAAAAAAAAAATTAAAAAATGTAGCAATTATGCAAGAAATATTAATAAATTATGCATGAGAATAAATATATTAAATTAAACCACTTTAGATGAGATGCTAGGCAGTTAACGATGTGTGTGCTGTACAGCAGTACAGTTGTATGAACGCGGATAGTGTTCAAAATCCACATCCATAACAAACAATGCAGTCTGTTACATTTTATGCTGATGGATTTGTATTTGTTTATAATTTTCTATTGCAGAGTCAATCTTATTTTCTGATGTTTGAGCAAGTTCATGCTACGATACATAAACATCACAAAATTTAATCAGATGGTATTAGATTTGTTGAAGTAAACAAACCTCAGTAATAATCAAGGGATATTATGGTTTTCTGATCATTTCTATCATTTAAATTTAGTTCAATGTTGTGGAGCTCATTACTGAAAAGAAAATGGTGATTTATTCTATGAGAGGTTATCCTAGCTTAGGGCAAATCCCTTGCTGTCCGTTGTAGATAGTATCTGGTGAGGAAATAGTAAGAAACTGGACATATTATTTGTAGGCACAAAGCAATAGACTAAAGTACTCCTGGAAGTCATGCCAACTTCCAGACTACATTTTGTGTTGATTTGAGCTGACATGCAAAAACGTTGTAATGCTCTTCTTCAGAGACTCATAGGAAATAAGGCTAGAAGAGATCTTTAATCTTTCCCAAATTTGTAATTGAGATATAAGTCTTCATTTCTTAACTCTTCTCGCAATTAGAGAAGTTCTCCCAACTCCGTCAAATTTACGCCTGTCAGTCTTGGGGTCAGAAATAAAGCTCAGAAATGCTTTATCCTGATTAGCGAGGCAAAACAGTTGGAAGGTAGAACACACTCTCCTAAACTAATTATGTCATTGCTATCAGAGAATATATCTTATTGCGTTGATGACGACTTGGCTTTTCAGAAAAAAAGAGATAAGTCCCTGTGAAATACTGTGTCTGGTTGCAGTATTCCATGGCCGTTTAAGCTGATGACTGAGAAGGGTGCAGAGAGATAGAGAATTTGTTGAAAGGAGAAGATTGGGGAGAAAGACGATGGATGGGGTCCTGGGAGGGTAAAGGGCAGGTTGGCTGTTGAGTTTGTCCTGCATGGACTTTCCCATCAAGCCCTCCAGAAGATGGCCCTTTCCCACCACAAGCTTTCTTCTGTCATGTCAAAGTATCTGGTATTTTCAAAAAAAAAGTTCTAATTTCACACTGTTATGAGATAGATAGTGGAAAATTAACTTGTTGTTAAAGCTTAAGTTCTCACAGTGAGAAAACCCCATGGGGCTATAGCTCAGTTTCAGGTCCATCTGAGCTGGTCTAAAGCAAACCATGAAGGTCTTCCTCCTTCCAACCACAGCCATAACCACCAGACCACCTCTCCCTGCTGCTGCAGAGCAATTTTTACAGTGTCCCAGCAAAATGGGCTGCCCAGAGCAGCATGGTCCTGCTCAGGAAACCACCTGAGATGTAGGAAACCAACCTCCAGTGATGTGGTCTGATTTAAGCACATGGATTTCCTTGACAGCCAGGGGCATGTTTTGGTCACTCTGCTGGTTAGACACATTTTAGATCATCTCTGCCCTTCTGTGTTTGTGTCATTTTAAGAAAAAAATATTTTCGGGAAATGGATCATACTTTTTTTGACCAATTTTTGCAGGAACTGGCACGTGCATGCTAAAAAAAGACCCATGGTGTCAACCGATTGTGTTCCAAAAAAAGGTTTTGGGTTTTTTATTCTTCCATTTTATCAACCACCTCTATCAATCAGTATTATTACTACTTTATAATGTAGGCATCTGTCTGCTTGCAGGGCAGCTGACAATGCCTCCGACCTGCAATTCCTGATAGGTCGGCTTTGAACAAGTGTTTCAGGGACAAAAGGTTAAGTGGGCACTTACTAATTTCCTAAACCTTACAGTTAGCCTTCAAATGCCATCAAAAAGTAGCACATCATCATTAAATGCTATAATATTATTAAAGTACTATTAATTTCTAACAAACCATAATGTAGATTTCTTCAGTTAAAAAAAATTACAAGTTTACATGGTTATTTTTATGCTTTTTTTCTTCTCACATGGCAAAAAATTTGCCAGTATTCAGCTTGTGTAAAGACTAATGTTAGTGGTAAATAACAGCTTTTTTTCCACTAAAAAACACAGATTCATCATCAATGCATTATTCTACCTTAGTGTTTATGTTCTGAGGTGAGAAAGGAAAAAACCCAACCCAATGGCCCTATTACGTATGCTGAAATGCAGTTAGCATGACATTCAACTGAGCAAAAGCGTGTCTTTAAAAGGAATGTTTCATATGACCTCATCTGCAATGAAGAATGAGGGTAAAACAAATAGAACTAGAACAGAAATGGAAAAATCTGATTTATACTGTGTCATACAAAAACATAAATTGAAGGATACCGCAAAAGCTTTGCAGATCAGGATGCTGAAAGGGAGCCATTCTTGCTCCAATTTGGCTGTTCTGTGTAAGTTTTAGTCTGAAGTTGTACATGACACATTCGAGAATGGAGCAGGGCTCGTACCTCTGTAGTGCAAAATACAAATAGGCTGTTCATCGTTATCCTCAGAAAAAGTATACTTTAATGGTAGGCTGATTTTTCTGCATGTTATATGAAGTCCCATTTTTTCAAGAATTAGAAATGGGAAAATGTTCCCTTAAATGAGACACTGAAGTATTTAACCCATTTTCTGAGAAGAACAAACACTTAAAGGAATTAAAAAGAAAAAAAGTCAGCCTTGGATTTAATGTTATCACTTTAAGGTGACCAATGATCGTTGGGAATTGAATCATGGAGGAGTTATGGCTATTAAAATGTTTATTGTTCAGCCCAATCTGATGGTATGTAATAGTTGCATGCTATGGTATGCGATAATACACACAAGGTTGTTTTCTGCCTGGGAAGGTAGAAGTCTGGAGCATGAAATTTGAGCAATAATTTAAATAACTTATCCAAATGGGCCCAGTGGGCTGCTGGGGAGCTGGGTTTCCCACATGGGAGCACGTATTCATGGGCACAGGGGACACGGGGCTGTCTGAACCCCAGCAGCTGCATTTCTCCCCATGCGATGTCTTTTCATCAGAAGATGGCAGCAAAATCTTATGAACCATCACATTTGCTGTATTGCAAATGTTTTCTATCGTTAGGGCACCAGTGATGCTCTGAGGGATCTGCTGGAGCCGTCTTTGACCTGAGACACTTCATGGACATCCCAAAGCCTTATTAGATCCTTATTCCACACATATCACATGCACTGGACTGTGTCGTCTGATTTTGTTCTACAGGAAAGGTATTATAAAGATGCTGCAACAGGCTTTCTTCATCCTGCCTAGCAAAAGCAGACTCGAAAAATGTCATTGACCCAGCTGGGATCATGTAAGACCCTTGCTGCACCACCAGTTCTGATGAACTCAACTGGGGGAAGCTGGGAGAGCCCCACTCAGGAGAACCTGGCCATGGCCACCCACCTGGTCAGGGCAGCTCTTTCCTTGTGTCATCATGAAGTTGGTGTCTTTGAACAAGTAGATGAAGGCTGGATTTGGGCTTCTGGCCTTTGGTCTGACCAACTGTGCTTTGGGTGATCTCTCTTTGGTGGGATTGCTCAGGGTAGACCATTCCTTGGCCAGTCCATCCAAACCCTCTCTGTGGGTTTCTGGGTGGCTGCCTGTGGGTGTCTGTTGATGCCCTTGGCACAATGACACCAAGTGTGTGCTGGGCTCCCTGCTAACGTGTCAGGAGCTAAAACTCAGGTTTCTACACACCACATTGGATCTGGTCTCCGATAGGCAGCCATCACACTTTATTTTGATCAAATACCTTACATTATGACTTTGCATTTTGGTGTGTATTTCCTCGCTGCTGCAAGGATGCTACTGTTGTGATGTGGGTTCAGCTGGAGCCAGAACCGAGCATTTGCTGGTTGCTTTAATCTCTTTAATCTATTCTTGGCTCATAGTTGCTTTTTGGGAACTGAGTGCTTATGTTAGAGCTCAGGCTTTCCTGGAAGGGTTTGGCTGCATACTGGTGTCCATCTTTCTATAGAAAGAACACAACCAGAGGCTACATTCATTTCTCCTCCTACAGGAAACACCAGCGGCAGAGCCCTTATGCCTGCTGGTGCTGCACAGAAATGACATATGTTGACTTTTTAATATATTTTAATAGGAAGTAATATTTGTGTAGACTAATGCCTAAGAGCATCTAAAAAAGAATTGTCTGTAATTCATATAGGAGTCATGATTTCATCCCCAAATTGCTTTTTTTTTTTGTCCATAAACCTTTTAGATTAACTTCAAAAATAGACGGCGCATTTCTATATAGCATTCTGGGTATTTTCTTTCTAAAGAAATGTCTGTAATTTATGATCTGTAATTAGTACCCAATTTAATAATTACATGTCCTGCAAAGAAATGTTTCTTGAGCAGGGCTTTGTTCTCATGCAGCTGCTGGAAACACAAAGATGTGGATTATAAGAAATAGTTCAGATGAAAAAGAACTGTCGAGGGCAAAGTAGCTTCAGAAGTGATCAGAATTGCTGAATGTTGAGTTTAGTTTATCATATGGACTTTGCTGCAGCATATGTGGTGTCCAGGGATGTAGGTCTCATAAATAAGCATAGCATAAATTACTCTGGATGCCAAAAAGATTCATTTTTGTGGTTGCTTGTTGACATATTTGTATATGTAATTTAGGAAAACAGAGACAGTGTTTGTATGGTTTGTTTTTCCTGTAGGAAATACCAACACAAAAAAGCTAAACTAAAAATTCTGAAACAATTTTTCTCGAGTTTCCTTCCTATGCTCAAAATGAGGAGGAAAACCTTCCTCAACAATATAACTGACTTCAGGTTAATTCAGAGTATTTTAGCTTTAGATATGAATAATTTCAAACTGACCTGATTACAGGTTAAAATTATCTCCTAAACTATGAAGTTTAGCTGAAGAACCACATACTCCCTTTATTAACTGCTTCTTCCAGGCAGTATTGTACTTTGGAAATGACTTAATTTGTCGATATTCGTAGCAGAGGTTTTTTTGGACAACTGCCTGTGCTAGGAGATAAATATAATAGAGATACATATTTGTAGCTTGCAGGATATGGTGGTGTATGAATTGATCATATAAAAATGCCTGTTTCTTGGCAAGACCTTCAGAGAATGTTGTGAAGGTTTAAATTTATGTAAATGGTCAAAGTGTGCTGCAGACTAGATTCAGGGTTTCCATATGTGCTATTTTTTTCCCCTGCTGTGTTATATTGCTGATCAAAGTATTGAAAGAATGATGGCATTGGACTTAGCTAATTAATAAAAGGTAAATAATTTACTTTGGAAAGTTGATCTTTTCTAGGTGTGTGGATTATTTTTTCTTTTTCTGAATTGTAATTGACTTTTCTCTGCAAAAAAATTGATCACTTCAACTGAGATGCTTTAGCACAGCAAGTCACTGTGTAGGTCCTCTGAGTCACAGAAGGTGCTGTCAGAGGTGGATCTGGTAGTTGTTGGCAGAGATGAATGCAGATGTTTGCAGCTGCAGAGCACAGCAGGACAAGAAAGCAGCTTAGTGGTGGCTTTCCAAGACTGCTGTATGTAGAGACATGTGCTGGAAGCTCTCTTTAAGGATTAGTGTTTAAGTGTAATTTGAAATATTAATGCAACCTCATTTTCAGGTGATGTGACTTTCTTGAGCAAAACAATAGGTTGGTACTCTCTGGGGAGAAGAGGAGGCTTAGTTTGGGTTTATGACAATGTTGAGAAGGTTGACCTCCAGTAGTGAGTCGAGTTCATGGTCTCAGTAGTTTTTTCCTCTCTGTCCTTTTGCCTTCAGATTCTACAAAAGGAGACCTTCAGCGAGGGTAATCAGGTTTGTTCCTTTGCATTGCCATGTGCCGAGGAGTCAAACCCCATAGATTTTTAGGCTGCTACCTTACCTTCTCCTACGCTTCAGAAGATTAAAATTGAACTTGCTTTAAATGAAAAGCAACAGCCCAAGGTGATAAATCAAAGTAGATGTTACAGTGTGTTTCATTATTAAAGCTTGGTGTGTTCAGCCTGAATCTCCCTGGCACAGGAACAGGATATTTGGCCTCTTGTTGGACATCTTTCCATAGTTGTGACTGTGGGCTCATGGCATGTTACCAATCCAACTCTTACTGCAGTGGTGGCTTCAATTGCAGAGGTAGACTCACCACCTTAAGCATTTTTGGTGTTGTTTCTGATGTTTTTCGTGATGAGGGGCTGAGTGAGAATGTCTTATGTCCATTAGTGCAGGAGCATCACCTACAGCACTCAAAGCCTTTGGTGATACTAATGACATGGTTGGAACCTCAGCCAGCCCTTCCTTATTCAGATAAAGTGACTGTTTAAAGTGACTTGCGTTTCTAGATGTCATCTCCAGTCAGTTTTTTTGAAGTAGGCTTGGTTTAGTGGAGCTACCATTTGAAAATTCTAGGCTATTATAAACGCCCAAACGGAGTTGCAGGTAGGTTGTGAGGGCAAGAATATTTGTCACATCAAGTATCTGCACA
Organism: Patagioenas fasciata; assembly: GCF_037038585.1. Classification (NCBI taxonomy): domain Eukaryota; kingdom Metazoa; phylum Chordata; class Aves; order Columbiformes; family Columbidae; genus Patagioenas; species Patagioenas fasciata. The sequence continues at coordinate 29,246,905 of NC_092528.1, read as the reverse complement.
GCTGGTACGTCAGGACATTTCTACAGCATTGCAGGAAAATCCTGAGGGGCCCAATGTTCTGAGGAGGTATCTCCTCCTCACTGCTGACAGCCAAATTGCAGAGTGCCATGGCTAATTTTACGTTCAAAGCGCCTCTAACATTACATTTTCATGTGAAAAATTGCTGTCTTTGCCCTAGGAATGTTATAAAGTGGCCTGAAACTATGCTCAATAGTCTAGGTTTTATTTTATACCTCTCACTGAACAAAGAGAGTGATGAGTTGCTTGTCCCCAAATAGGTGATGAATATGAAACAGTACAACAGAGTGTGTTGGTCCTGTGTGAGGACTGATGGATTTGGGCTTTTTATATATTTTGTTTTTCTCCCTGCAACCAATTTCTATTCAAAATTCTCCCATTCAGCAACTCACCTACGAAAATTAATTGAGCTGCTTTATGTACCTTGGACTCATTTCCATATTTTACCCTACCCTTTTTAAAACAAGTTAAAAACCTAGTCACTGTGGAAATCACAACATAACGAGGCCGGAAAGCTACCAGGCAAATAATCCAGTGTTATTTCTGTTGAAATATTTAATATTATTATAATTGTCCAAGGATTAGGATAATTTTTAATAGCAGCATATGGCAATTACTACTGAAAATGTTTCTGAGATATTTCTGACTTGTTTATAACATTGCTGTTAAGAGTTATGAAAACAATGTGAAATTCCTCTGGAATTGAACTATTTGTTTATTTCTACCACGAAATTTCCTGCAGCTTAAGTGAACTATTAAATGAATCACGCCATATTTAAAGGGCAGCATTTGCATTGGTATGACCAATGAATTGTAACCAACAATTTACTTTTTATAGCTGGAAGGAGAAGAAAACATACAGTATTAGTAAATGATCCATAAACATCTCTTATAGAAATGACAGCTGTAAATTTTAAAATTTTGTTAAGGATAATGAAAAAAACCACATCTTGATGAAATCCCCCAGAAAAGTCATGACACTTGGTCATGTTGGTGAGTAATTTCAGATTTTAAGTGATATGAGGTGCCTGGTACGGGACCTCCCAAATAGCGTGCATTGCAGTTTGGCAGCCCTCGAAGGGTTGGTTGGTAGGCGATTTTTCATGCCATTTGGTTTGCTTTTAGCAAATTCAGCTCAGGCATCTGTTAGGTTAATCTGGTGTTACTTTAGCAATAAAAAAGATGATATTTGGAGGAGTCTTTGGAGACTTTCGCCCAAGAAAAAAGTAGTTGTGTGAGAATGGGTAGCTAACAATAACCACATAAATTATAGCTAGATGAATCTTACATAATGTAATGGGCTCAGACCATGAACTCCTTAAATTCTAATATAAATTCAGAGGCCATCATTAATTATTCCTTTTATTTTTGTGAGCTGATGATGGCAGCAGCATAAGAGAGGTACTGTGCGTGATGGCTTTTCCAATGACTCACTTCTGGCCTTCAGCAAAGAGCTTAATGCGTCCATGGCTTACCTGCAGAAGGGAACGGTATTGCTTTTCTCCATGATAGACCTGGTGCCAACCTTACTGAATTAATGTCTGAAAGACGCTTTGAGTTCCTAAAACAAAAGATTCCTTCAACAATTCAGTATTTGCCAGGGAAAAACCAAAAATGTACTAACAGCTAATGCATAAGCAGTTTGAGATACTGCAGTCACCTTCTGTTGAATGTAGAGAAATCCCAAGTTTCTTTAAAAAATGAAAGTGTAATTGATTATAACTTCTTGAGTTACTGCTAGAATTGGAGGAGGATGGCAGTCTGAATTTGATATACTAGAGATAGATATCTGAAACTTCATCTAGTATCACCTTTGGGAGGCTATGATAAATAATGACTTTTTAGTGGCACATCTCTGTGTATGATGCGTTGCTGGTTGCAGAAATGCTTCTTTTACTCTTTATTCTCCCTGAACTTGAGACTTGCTCATCCCCTTTGGAGATGACAGTGACTCTGGTGAAGATCCATGAGGGTCCCAAGGGAACTGGCATCCAGGGAGCTCACAGTGAGTGATCCTGGGAGGTGGAGGGATGCTGACAAGTGTGCCAAGGAGAGGCTTAGCTGGGTGAAGCCATTAATCCTCCCAGTTCTTGATTCCCTTTGGCAGACAGTAAGACCGGGTAGAGTTCAGATAAATCAAGCAGTTGACCGGCTCCTGGCTGACCGCTGCCATAGGTGTGTGGCATCAGGGAAGCTCTTGCCTCCGCTGTCTCCTAAGGTGTCCAAGCACTGGCCTTGTGTGGCTTCACAGATCGGTGATGTGCGGTTTATACCACTGCCTAAACAACCTAAAAAAATCTAGATTTGCACTTTCTGTTTGTGTGGCATTTGCACCCACCACCATGAGCTTTCAATGGGGCAGCTGGTGGCTCTTTAGCACCTTTTGTGCCCCACTGTCCTGGTTCAGCCTCCTGGGACACTGTGGCTCCAGTCACGGTGACCTCCCCCTGGCTGGGTGGGCAAGTTTTTCTGTGATCAACCTCCAGTCACAGAATCACAGACTGGTTGGGGTTGGAAGGGACCTCTGGAGATCATCCAGTCCGACCCACCTGCTAATGTAGGGTCACCAGAGCAGATCACGCAGGAATGTGTCCAGGTGGGTCTTGAATGCCTCCAGAGAGGGAGAATCCACAGCCTGGGCAGCCTGTTCCAGGGCTCTGACCACCTCAAAGTAGAGGAGTTTCTCCTCATATTCAGATGGAACCTTCTACGCATCAGCCTGTGCCCATTGCCCCTCAGGAAGAGCTGAGGAACTGAACTTTTAAAAGGGGAGCACAAGGAGAGTAATTAAACCCTGACTTTGGTAAGTGAGGGGGAAAACAATATATCCATCGCATCTTATGTGTTGTCTGATGGGTGTTTCAGGTACATTCTTTATCCTACACTCAAAGGGGCATCAAACCTAAAAACCCACAAACTAGTCTGCAGCCTTGCTCCTTGCTTTTCTTGCCTTAAAATGGATGTGGGTAGATATTCATCTGCCCATCTGAATAAAGACAACATTTCTACCAGTTTTAGAGATGGACACTTAATTCCGTATTCTCACAGGTTTTCTTCTTCAGTAGTACATGCTTGGTATTATTAATTTGATATTCCTCCTGCAATTTTTGTCATCCTATGTAACCTCCAAATTTCTGGAACTGTAAATCCCTCTTTTTCAATACACTGGAAATGCAGCCTTTCATGAATATAGATTTACAAATCTGTAATTAAGCTCCTAACATCAAGTGCTTGGAAGATACTAAAAAAAAAACTAGTTACCTGATTTTTTTTCCAAAGAGGTGGAACAATAAAATTAAATTAATGTGGCATTCAGATTTCTTTCAATAACCTTGTTCAAACTTGCAAGTGTGCTCAGAATACAAATGGTTCATTATGGCTCTGAAGAGGGGATGTAAAACAGGTGGCCTTTTTTAATATCATATGATTTGTGTGATCATAACAGCTTTTATTAGAAATAGAGCTGATGTGTGGTTCTCGTGTTGCAGAAGAGGGGACAGGAGGGGACAGTTGAGGTTGCTGAAGGCTGGATTGAAGATCCTCCTTTCCATTGCTCAAGGCAACTCAGTGATGGTTGCTGTTGGCAAGTAACGGCTGAACTGAGAATTGAATTTTCCTGGTCAATCTGTAAACTGTAGCGTCAATCATTGCTCTTCCCCAACGTGACACTGAGGTCTGTTCCCACTAAAGATACAATCAATTTTGATTGTCAGACGTTCATCTCAATATTCTTATCAATCTACAGGTTTTTTTATAATACCTTGAAAAAGCGATTTCTCATTAACGGAGCTCCATGTAGCTGGCAAGGAGGAATATTCCACCTTCTGGCAGAAAGCAAGCAATGAGCAAGAGATAGAGTCTAAAAGGCACTTAATAGCACTTTCAGAAGTGCTGGTTTCATTTGCAGTTTATCTCGCTTAGCTTTTCCCAGGTTCAGGGCAAATCAGCAATGCTCTTACAGGCAGGAACAGAATGGCTTAGAAAGTTGAGGCTCCCTCATTGGAAATTCTTCAGATGTTTTAACTGAGCACATAAACTCTCCTTGTCTGTTCCAATAATATATATATAAAAAACCCCAGATTAGATTAAATCCCTGCCTTGGGACAATGACAACCACCTGATTTCAAGTAACCTATGTTCAGGGTCTTCCATGGCAAGGCAATACACTGTGTGAGGAGCAAAAGTTGTACTACCGGTAAAACTAATATTAAAATAAAAATATATGTGTGTGTATGTGTAGGAGGGCAGACTTTCATTTTTATATTGTTTTGTTTTTATTATCCCTGCCCCAATGCTTAGGTGTTGTCTGGCGGTGTTTCCTTAAAGTTTCCCAAATATGATATTTTGGCAACTTGGGCTTTTTAATTATGCTTAAAACTCTTAAAACTGTATCAGCAAAAAGTAGTCTTTAGTGTTTTCCTCTCACAGAGCTGGGGAAAATCCAAATTCTGTCACTTCTGTAAGTAATGTTTTTGGCAGAGCTTAAGACCGAATACTAAAATATTGAATAATTGACATTCTTGGGTGTAAGTGCAGAGTTTTCATCAATATGAGGTGGCTGCTCCTTCAGATGCTCCTGGAGTGTCTGAACAGGGAAGAATGATCCATGTTTGGGGCTCTATTTGAGAAGCTGCTGCAGACTGAGGGTGGGCAGTGCTGTTATTTAACAAAGGAGACTAGGGATGGCACAACCTGTAAAAGCTGATTGAAATTGAAAGCTGTAGCATTATTTACATACTTTAATGGCCATATAATTTAGTTTAGTGGATAAAAACACAATGGCAAGCAACATAAGGGAACAGGAAGAACTGAAAGATGAGTAGGAGAGTAGCAAGTGCCTGCAGGAGGGATTGAAAGGAGCAAAACACAGAAATGATGGAAGGTGAATATTTGTAACAGAAATGCAGCTAAATGGAAGGAAAGACATGTAAGATTAAGGCAGTAGAAGCAGTGATGGAGGGTGAGTGGTTTGCTTTAGACTTGTATCAGTTCTCCAGAACATCCCAGCATGGCACACCTGGGCAGGTGGCACAGCAGGGTTTAGGATGAAGTTATTGGAAGATGCACTTAAACTCTGGTCTAGAGATATATTATAACTGAGCCTGCAATGCAAACATCTTTTATATAAAAATATTAGTGCCATCTGAGTGAAAATGTTTAGTCCAAGCCCCATTTCTGTTCGAAGAACTAATTTGAATTCTAAATGCGTAGTTCTCTTGCTGCTCAGCTTGATATATGATATAGAAAAAGCCATGTGCATTGCAGATGATTTCCTGGTATATGGATTCTTTTATTTTAAAAATATCCTTTAATATTTCAGGTGTAGATTAAGCATAACCTGCTCCTGAGCAGAAAAGCAGAATTTGACTATGAATTTTCATTTTTTTTCTATTTATATAATGTGTGTAGCTAACTTAACTGTAAGCTACCTATATTAGCTGAATAATTAATAAAGTAAGTTTTTCATTGCTATCTTTAATCATATATTGAGAAATTGCCTGGAAGACTTTGCCTCTGAGGGTGAACTTTGGCTTTCAGAGAGAACTTTATTATTGAGCCCTTTTCAAGTTTCCATCACTGCCTTTGACATAGACTAACAGGGCTGTATTGATTTACCCTGGACTGGATGCCCAGTGCTAATCTACATTCAGTTTAAAACGCACTATATTACAAGAATATTTATGTTGTGACACAAATTTCCTAAGGTAAAGCTGGCAAAGCCTCTGCCTTTCCTTGACCTGATAAAAAGGCACCACATTGAGCAGAAAGTGGTTGGTGAAAGTGTCTTATTTCAGACACTTGAAAGTATTCTTATTGTATTTTGCAATGCTTCTTGAATTATTTTAGTGTTCCCTCTTGCTGATATGTCAAAGGTTCAAAGCGCTCAAGGTCCAAACCTATTAGAAATCATTCCTTCCTTCGCAGAGCAGTTTCCCCCTATGAGTAAACCCAGCATCCCTACAAGCCCTTGAAGACTGAGAATGGTTGGACATGATGTATCCTGCAGTGACTTGATGTGACTGAAAAGCAAATATCATCTTGAATAGCATCTTTAAGAAACAGGTACATTTCCAAAGGGGGAAAAGAGTGTATCTCTTTATAAAATCTCCAGCTTCTTGTCTCTTCAGGGTAGTTTGATATTTAAACAAATTTTTCCATAATTGAAAAGCAAGTTGAGGGGATTCACTATCATGTGTATGGGAGACAGGCAGTTGCACGCAACCCATCTGGCTTCAGCTAATATCTGGGCTCCAGACACTGCCTCAGCTGTAGAGGAAATCCTTCACAATCCTTTCTGATTCACAAAAATGATGAGGCCAACTCCCAACAGATTATCTAAGGGAAAATAATAGCAATACATCTCAAACTCCAAGACTGAAAAAGAAAGCACAAGGACAGTGTGGAGTTTCTCATAAGAGCATAAAATAAAACTATTGAGTATAACTCACACTGCTACACTGTTCTGGTGAACATCTAAAAGGAGAAGGAGGCTTAAACCTGTTTAGTAGGGAAATAAGAAGTAGATTTAGTCAAAATAGAAGTAAGCCTGAAAGCTGAAGAGTGGTAAAAAATAAATAAGGAAATGAAGGGGAAAAAACACCCCAAAGCAAACCAAAATTACTTACAAAGCATCAAGAAAACTTCCAATTGCAAAAGTGACCAGAAGGTGTTTATACCTTGTGTCCTGTCATTTCTGTAAGGAAGCTCCCTCTGCTGTGACCTCCTCATGGTGTCCCCTCCAAAGCTGCTGGAGCTGAACAGTGTGGTTTCTAATTTCACTTTGTTGGTGTGTTAACTCACCAGTCCTAGTTTTTCCTCTCTTAACTCACAAACCGCATCTTCTGTCAGTTACAATACTCTTTATGAAACCCTCGAAACAGCCTGAGAAGACTATTTCCCCCATTTATTCGCATATCAAGGCAGTTTGAAGGCAACAGAAGGGAACTCGGTTTAGCAAGCTCAGCTCATCTGGCAGATGTCAGAATACGGAGCTTGTTTGTCATCAGCATTGGTTGGGGAAAATTTGCTCTCAAAATCACTGAAGAAAACAACTTTGTATAACAAACCTAGTAAACTGCTGTATTTCCAAGCAGATGCATTCTTACCCTGGATCAAATACTTGAACTATAATCCCTCACCAGGTAGAGGAAAAATTTCATCGTCTGCACCTTTTTCAAATACAGTTGAAAACTGCTTCAGGTTCTGTGTGGGCTTTTTTCCTTTGTTTTCAGTTCACTAAATGTGCTGTTCTGGCACTCACAGTATCAATGATAACAGGAATGTCTAGATAAGGCATCAAAATTTCCAAAAGAAAAATAGATGCCTCCAATTTCCTGAAACTCCTTTACCAGCACTTGCAGCCTGGTAGAGCCACAATGCTCCTAGGGGTGCTCACCTGTATTTATTTATGTAGCAAATTGCTTTGCCTTCATGAAAAGTGCAGCATATTTAGTCAAAGACAAGACCTTTCAGATTGGATTTGTAAAAAACAAAACAAAATAATGCATCCAAGCCCAGGCCAGTGTTGCGCCTTTTGCAATGATTGTAGGTTGTATGGTGCTGTACTTGTACAGTGAGTTTTGACCTTTCAGAGGCTGTCGTGGGGTGTTTTTCTGAGTGAAGGAGTGTTCAGGTGGCATCGCTAGAGAGGAACTCTGGCTCTGAAAACCCATCCTTCATTTCTGGTGCTTTAATTGCATGTGATCTAGAGCGATCCCGTGTCAGTTAAGAGATAAAAGGTGCTTTATAAATAAGTAATTTTTCTGCCTAGAGTCCCGAAACATTGGTTTCACATTCTATTATTAACACAGGGCTGTGCTGTTCAAATGAATTTTAAGCAGCACTGAATTTTATATGTTGTTATTATAAAGATAACGAACTGCAGTTATTTCAGGTAATATTGTTCGTAGAGGGTTACTTCAGTAAATTATTGGAGAATAATTTTGCTTTAAACTGAAGGAAAACACAGCCAAAAGAGATTTTATTTGTCTCATTAAAATCCATTTTAAGATGTTATTTCAACAGACCTTATTGGATAAGAAGTTGTTACTATTGTACCATGGAGTGCCAGAGTTGTACGCTCTAAGTCGTGACTTGGGCATGTACTGAACTCTTATTCTTTTAGTTATTATTCTTGGAAGTGGGTCAAGCAGGTAAAATAAGTAAAGCTGAAATTTGGGAACACCTGCAAGTATTTGTAGTAGATCACGAAGGTCCAAAGACCAGCTCTAAAGGAAAGAGTTACTAGCATGGCTGGGGTTTTTTGCTAAAAGAAAGAGATCTCTAAGTTTTCAATGTCAAATAATTAAATTTTTCTAATACCAACATTCAATAAATCAAATCCTCTGGTATGACTCATAAAGTTCAAGAAAACCGAGTGCATAGAGACAGATCAGGATTTATTGGACTGCTGGCTTTTCTAGTAGAGCAGCAGCCGTGAGGTCCAGATCCCACCTGAGCTCCAAGACATCTGGAGGAAACCGTCTGACTCCTGCCCATAAGAAAAGCATCCCATGTGCAAAAAAATCAATTGTGTGCAAGAAAACTGGTGGCTGTGGCATTGTTTTGCTAATTTTTCCCCGTGTGACCCGCTGCAGTTTTGCAGCTCAGAGCTTCAAGAACTGTGTCAGGGAGTGACAAGTGCTGGAAAACATCCACATGAACCCAACAAACACCAGGAGCTTTTGGCAATCCATCTCCCTTGGCCTATTTCACTCAAACACAGTTGGAAGGTAAGGACAAATTTCAAAAAGTCCAAATAATCCTAAAAGCTGCTTATGATAGCTTGCTGCAAAGTCCCTAAAGTCTTGATAAAACAAAATTTATATTGGATGTCAAAACCGAGGAGCTGATTTGTAGTTGCATTAAATCTAGTGCAGTCCTGGAACAAAATCCAAGTAACAGACACTCTTTCTGCTTGCAAGAGCACAGACTTGCAAAGATTTTCTTCTGTTACTTTGAAAGTAAAAGGGTTTTTTGACATAAACTTCCACACATTTCCATTAATCGTTCCCCAGTACAAGTTGATAAAACTCTTACCCTCGTTAGTGTAAAGTATGTTGGGTAATCATCATGTAGCATTTTACCATTTCCAGTACTGACACAGAAGAGAAACAGACATACCAATTAATAATTTAACTAATTTAGAATCAACTAGTTGATTCCCAACAAAAGGCTAACGTGCATTTGAATGGCGCAATTTGGAGCTAAGTTAGCATTTAATTTTTTTTCTCATTTATAAGTGGGTGAAGACTTGAAAAGTTATTACATGATCAGAGGGGAATGCTCACTTAATACATGCAGAGTCATTCCTGGAGCAGAAATGCTCCAAGTGTTATTTCCAACGTCCTTATGCATTTTACCTTCATGTTCAACGTTGTAAAACCTCACCAGGAGTTAAATTCCACGTGTGAGAGCCAACCAAAATCTCAGGTGGACACTTGAGTTTCTTTGCCATACTGAAAGTATGCCCAACCAAGCCATTGATAACAACTTGGCTATGATTAAGAATGTTTCTTGCATTTTGCTATGCATACCCAATGGCGTGCTGGCCCCTTTCTTCTTCTCTTCTTGCCCACTAGTGATGGGACCAGAGGAGAGTTTTCCTTTGGAATCTCACTCTTTTGCATGGTCACTTCTCACTGCCTACTTGGGAGCAGTGATGTCAGGAAAGAAAGATATGCTTTGCTTTCAGAATAGATAATTGTGGTTGCTTTGCAGATCCTTTTTCTTCCCAGTTGTGACATTCTTTTAATTCCTACAAAGGTAAGTTTTTTCTGCCTTTCACATTTCTCCTTGCAGTGCAGTGTCTTATTTTTATCTATTTATTATACATTCTCCTGCAGTAAATGAGGGAGAGATGAGGTGCACATCTGCAAAAGGGACCAGATAACCCGATCTGATACCTGAGCTGCGGGTGCGGTGCCTTTGTCCTTTGCAACCAGGTGTGAGCAATGTGGTAAATTCTAGTGATAAATGTTTCTGAAGATGTTTAACCCCACAGAGTAAATTAATTTATTTTTCGAATAATTGAAAAGGCATTTCTATCAGGTCTCCATCCCTGCTGTAAGCGCTCTCTTCTTAGTCACAGCAGGGAAATCTGATTCTCTCTGCTCCTGCCCAGCTGTGGCTGAGGCCAGAGCGTTACAAATAACATTATCACCTATCATTATTGGCACATCTAGGCCCTAAGAGGTGTACTAAGCATTTCCTCTTTCAAACTCAGCAAAGGAAGTACTTTCCTTTTAAATTGCAGACAAAAATATACTCTTTTGGGCAGATCTCTGCTACTTCTTCCCCTACCAGTTCATAACACAGTTTATCCTCCTCTGCCATAAATTTAAGACAAAGTTTCACTTCATCCAGACATAAAGCCCCTGGGTTAATAACTGTTTAGTTACAAACCAGTGCAGTAAATGTTGATTGCAAAATCGGATCACTGGTGATGCATTCGCAAGATGTTGACATTGTGTAGCCAAAGCGATACTGAACCTGCTCTGTATTTTGCAAATAAAACTCTGCTAAAGTAGTTCCCAGCTGTCCAAATGTAAATGGTCCTTCTATAGTTGAATGAATGCAAGGAGTACCCCCATCTGCTCATCAGCTTTGGAGATTATCATCCAAATGTCCCAAAGCAAAAACCCGAAAAACAAAACTCCTGAAAGTTGCACAATGGCAGGAAATCATAGCATGTCACATAACCAATTCAAAAATGACACGCGCTCCATCTGGCTGCTAGTAAGGCAGTGATATTCTGTTTTCCACACATAGCACTGGATCTTCATCCTTAGCATTGCTTGCATTGGGCAAGAAGAGTAATTTAGAGTGGAAGTTCAAGTGCAGCTTGTCTGAGCAGCATTTGGGGATGAAGATCATCCTTTGAACAGCCCATCCTGCTTCTATTATTTAGGCTTGGGAGATTCTGTACGTTCACTTGGCGTTTTTGGGTGGAATTCATAATTATAATACACTTTTTTGTGAGGACCTATGACACAGAGCTGGATGCTTTTGTAAAGCACTGGCCATATTGCAGCCCTGCAACAAGTCAAGTTTGTTTGGTCTGCAGGAGGGGCATGAATCTACCCAGAAACTTGGATTTCCTTCGTGGCAGGTGTATTTCTCCCATCACCAACATCGATGTGGCTGTGTTTGAGCTGCACGTAGTCTCTGAGATAACCGATGTATAACATATTGATTTATTGAGACTGGAGGTAAATTTCTAGCCATAGTACAGATGTACTTTTCTGTGGCACTCCTCAAATACACATGTGGGTGTTCATTCCAAGGCAGCAGCCTCCGAACCACTGTAACCCAGCATGAGTGATGAATCTGGTTGTGGTTGCAAACCATTGGTGGGATCTTCTGCTTTGCCCATTGCTTTGGATCTGGTTGATCTGGAAGCAGGACCAGCTTCCCTAGACTATCCCATAATACCAGCCTTGTTGAAGTTGTCCCTTGGGTGATTTGTGGGAAATTAGGAGAAGAAAACAGAAAGGGGAAGAAAAACCAAGGTAGCACCTGTCCTCCCACACCCTGAAATATAAACTATATGGAAAATAAATCTGAAGATTCAACTTTGAAGTGTAGATAGAAATTATATGTAATTTAATCTCTTGAACTACATTCAGTGTGGCTATTTTCCTTCTGCAGCGCTATTTTCATGAAAGGACACCGATTAAGAGGTCTGATTTTATTTTATTTAGACTTTATTGATTTGTGGTTCACACAAGAAAAGGGAGGAATCAATGTGTTTTGTTCAACATGATTGAACCTATAGAGCAGAGTACTACTTATGTACAGCAAAGTGAGACAGGAGCGATCTTTTGTAACAGAAATCAATTCAGTGTAGTAACCCAGAAACACTTGAAGGACAAAAAGCATTTGTTTAGATTCTTGTTTGCTGAAGTTGAGTGAGTTTGCAAAATGATATTTAATTTGCTATAGCGATGGGTGAAACTCCTTGTTGCCAGATCTGGTGTTCAGTATAGTCCACAAAAGCCTTTCCTGGAGAAGTTTAGCAAGAGAACGGCATCACCTCTGTAGTGAGTTGTATTAATAAGTGGACTTTTTCTTATATTCTTTGGTAGGTAAGAAATTTTTAAATGTGTTGAGGAAACAAACTGTTGAAAAGACAAAGGAATGATCGGCCAGAAGAAGCGTCGTGTATCACTGGGGGTAAATGAAACTGCAACAAAACCAGAGACATGCTCAAATAACTAGGCTGAAACAGGTAGGCTGGGCTAAAAACATAACTTAGAAAAAACCAAACTTAAGCAAAACCCCCTAAAAGTCATAACAAAACCACCAAAAACCAACCAACCAACCAACCCCCCCAAAAAAACACAACCAACCCCCTCCACACAAAACCAAGAAACAAAAACCACCAAAAAGCCCTTAAGCTCAAACACAAAATCAAGTTGAAAGCAACTTCAAAATTTTATTTTTATGAGAGAGATAACAAAAAGAAATAGCCTTTGAAAATAGAAAAAGACCAAATAGAATCGAATCAACATAAATAAAATTTTTCCTTTCATGCAAGTTGTTTGAGAGGGGTCAGAATCGGTTTTAGTGATTGGGAAAAAATATTTTGCTGATCAACTGGCAAACCTCAAGAATAATATGTTGATTGAGCTGAAATATGGTTTTGCAGGGAAAAACGACTATGAGAAAAAAATTCCAGTTTAACATTATTGAAGGAGATGTCTGCATAGTTTTGTTCTGAAATGATTTTGCTTTTCCCCCTGAGCACATCACAGCCTGAAATGAAAAATCACAATATGAGCACAACATTTCATCTGACCTAAAAACAAATCTAAAAAAAAAGACGTTGAACTTTTCTACAGCTCTTTTCTGCTTTCATCTTTTTTTTCTTTTTACAAAATTTGGTCAAATTCTATCCACTTCTTATGCTACTCAATTTATACTATTTTATCAACCATTACATTTTGCTAGTATCAAAGTAAATAGTGTTAAAAACTCTACACTGTCAGGCAACTTCTGTTCCTTATTTCTGAAAGAAGGTGCACAGATTTTCCTCTGTGGTTGAAGGGTCTCTCTATTCCCTCTCCTTCATTTTCCCCATAATTTTCCCCATCCCCCCTCAGAGCAAGTTCTCTGAAAAGCTGGAGCAGATGAGATTCCCACTGACCAGTCCCCAGACACAGGTGAATTCTTTTTCCACACTATAGCTCATTGTACAGTTCTCTTAATAAATCTCGCACTCCTGCAGAACCTTGTAGCATTCTCAGCAGTTTATCTTCCTGCTTTCTAAAACTTGCAGAGGGAAATGTAAAGCAAACACTTAAAAAAACCCCAAATAAGTCTGTCTTGATGATCACTGTTTAGTCACAAACTCATTGCCTTTGGTGAAAATTAACTGAGTTGGACATTCATATTTTTAAATGGATTTAGAGTGTGACATTGTAGTTAACAGTCACTGAGTGATTCAGTTATGGTCAAGTGCTGCTAAAACTGGTAGAATAAGTGAACATTTTCTAAATTCATCAGCAAATATATTGTACTAAAAAAAGTAGGCTAAAAACCTAAGGCCATTTGTACATTAGAAGGTTCCCTACCAGAATTGCTAGATCACTATTAATTTACTTGACAACTTTTAGGTTCAGTTTCGGATATTAGAGCTGTCATTGTAAAATACTTCCATTTTTCCTTCAACGCTGCTTTGAGATGGATCCACTTTGAAGCTGTGTCAAAGTAGCTCTGAATCAGGAGAAACTTTACAAATTTCAAGTTGAAAGTCTAAACAGCCTCAGTATGCTGTATAAAATTGTTCTGAGGATCGAACCTCCCACTATGGTACCCTGGAGCATTCAGTCACTTTCAATAAATCTCCTTTAATAATTTCTCACTTGTCCTTATTATTACTAACAGCCAGAGCATCTCAAGGCAATGTCAGAGTACAGGCTTTGGCTGGATGCGGGAGTAAGGCTTGTTTGAAAGTTAACGTAAAGGAAAAGGAATCCAAATGTGAATCCATTTTTTTTAAATGAATTTATGGATGCCTGGTGTCATTTCTGTCAAAAAAGTCACTGTTTCATTGATTTCAGCATGTTATAGGGTACGTTGAGAGTGGAATTGTGGAGGTTTGTTTTTCTCATCCTTAAAGCTTTGTTTTTATTAGTTTTCTTTCATTATCTCTGGGAAAGTTGTATTCAGATTCTGCTGGAAATATCTGCCATGAAATCATTTCTGAGGGACACGGATCTGGACTACTTGACTTTTCTCAGTTCTTTTAGAAAACCAAACCAAACAAAAAACAAACTAACTGCAACTTTCCATTCAAAAATAGCCTGTGAGTTTGGGGAAGGGGTTTCATGTACTTTAAGTACCTTGTGTTAATTGCAAAACCCTTTATGGATCTCACTGTGTGA